>NW_026732186.1:0-465580 GCF_028476545.2 Physella acuta | reverse complement strand
CGAATAAAAAAAACAGAGGGGAAGGGGTAACTTAAAAACACAACTAACAACGCCCACCCTTCTAAGGTTAAGTTATGCGACTAGTTGCTATGCCTAGGTGTACTTTTATATGTAAGCGGCCAATCGAACCTAAGAATTAAATAGTCCATAGTCTCAAAATAGAACAAAACCATAAAATGTTTATCTTTAACATAAACAAAAGTTATTACTGATGGCATGAAAAACATGCCAAATAAATTTCACCGAGCGATATTTTCATATGAAATTCATTTATTTATTTGACAGATGAAGGTAAAAGTTGATTATTATGCTTAGCAATTTAGATTGTTTAGAGAGTACGTGTTCTAAAAATAATGCGCTGTGGATAACCCTCCGCACTAGTGACCGAAACATGTCAGCTTCGTCTCTCCGATTTTCCTTCCTACCATCATATAGCTTCCATACTGAATTTCATATACGTTGGCTTATGTTCATAGACTATAGTTTACCTTGTTGGACTCATTTTAAAACAGTGAAATAATGCCTAAGAATAAAAATATAAAAAAGCGTGGAGGTAAGTTTTTGTTTTCATACATTTACTGTTGCGCCATTTTGTTCATCAATCATTCAGCCACCACCCGTACCATACCACACCATATGGTGAAACGTGATAGAATCTAATCTAGTCATTAGATCTAGAATTTAGATCTAGTTCAACCACCCCTTAGGAAATGCCACTTTTTAAAAAAAATATCAATTTATATTTTATAAATAGACACATAGTCTACAACTTAACATAAGTTTAAAGTAAAGTTAAATTAATCTAACACAACTTTGCAATAACAAACCGGTTTACTTCGCCGGATTGTTGTGGCCGCTTAGGATCATCATCATGATGACGAAGAATTGCGTTTTAGTATTTTGTAGAGGTTAGCCTGAGATCACGGGGGGGGGGGGGGTAAAATGCTACGATTGTCTTTAAAGTTAAGGATAAGAGTATAAAGAAGATTGTCTTACATCAACAGTACACTCCTTACTTATTAGGCCTATACTAGATCTACTTAACACGAGAAATTCTAGTAGATCTAGATTCTATATAGATCTAGAAATGATCTAAATTTCATGACAACATGGTCCTGCTGAGCTAGATCGAGTCTAGATCATTTAATTTAGATTACTTTACTAGAATCTAGATCTAGATCTAATCTAGAAAATCTAGATACAGTGACTAATGTCTTATTGATTAGCCATATGGAGTGTAGTTTAATACTACAACAATAGGCATATTTACTCAATTTAGGTTGGTTTGGAGAGGCCAGCTTGTAGGCCTACAAGGTTAAGTGGGGATTTAAGCCCAATAGGTAGCCTAGGCCTAACTAATTTATTTGTTATAGATCTAGATCTCTAAACTAAGCATTTTACTCAGTTGAAGGCCCTTCTCTATAGGCCTACTGTAGTACTGTAATCATTTATATTTTATAAAGCTTTTTGCATATAGAGCAATATAAACCATTTACCAAATTACAAGAAGTAGTAGTAGGCCTAGGCCTATATGAAAATTAATTTTGACTGCCTTTCTAGGTGGCAGAGCACAAGAAGGTGCCACTCAGTTGCAGCCCCGGCAGAGAAATGAAGAAGATGATGAAAGTTTAGTAGATCAATGGAGTACTCAGAGTGTGTTATCAGATGATTCAAGCTGGCCTGGTTCAGGTAGCTGTTTGACTTTTTTAAATATGTTTACTTTACTCAAGTCTAATGTCTGGTTATTAACACACTTAAGTCTCAAGTTATTTTATCATATTTTTCCCTTTAGTTTTTTTTTTTCAACATGGCACAAAGACTGGCATAACATAATTTTTCCACTCTATTTTCACATGTGATGATATAACAATAGATCTAATATATATATATTTAGCTTGACATTAAGAATTGTAAAATTACACTGTTTGTAGACCCAGCAGCAGGAGGTGAAGAATCATCTGAAGACACATCTCAGCAGGATCTCTTTGAGGACAAGTTTACAGAATGTATGGATGGTCTTTTGGAGAAAAGGTAGTTCACTTTGTAATGAATAGCATTTATACAAAAAGTAACGAGCTTTTTAGGTTACCTTTGTCAATTAGAATTTATGCTTAAGTTTTTGATGCAATGTTCCCGTTAAATGTATTGTGTATTAACAATAGCTTATGTATTATGTCCACTCTCCCCATCAATCTACACTTTTAAGTACTTCCTTTGTGGGGATGATGTGATATAACTGAACAAAATTAATCTATACAATTTTTTCACAGTGCAAAGCCAAGAATAACAGCATTGCAAGGGATTCAGAAAGCATTACAAAAAAAAATATGTAGCAGAGTATCTTCTAGAAAGGTTAAAAAAAACTTTCTCTTGTTAGTGTTTGTGACTGTAGGGAAAAAAATTGGATTGGCTTGTTATACTTTTGTATTTCTTGCATTTTAATACTACCTATGTTCTTATACAACAGAAAAGAGACTCTGTCAGATAGCCTGGTGAAGTGTCTGAGGAAAGGAAAAGGTGAGGAGCAGGAACTAGCAGCTGCCTGTCTGAGTCTGGTTGCCGTCCAGTTGGGCTCTGAGGCTTCAGCCATGTATGACAGCATCCACCCTGTGCTGACCACCCTGATGACAGACAACTCCACCCACTACAAGGCTCGCGGGGGCGTGTGCCATTACACTTGCCACTTGCTGTTTCCTCTGTTCTGATGACTTGGAGGTAATACAATTGTTTTAATAGCTGATCAGTTGATGTTGACTCAACTTATACATATAATGAATCATTGAAAGCACATTTAATGGGCTTAAGGTTTGTTGTTTATTGTCATTAGTTCATGTGAAATATGTAGCTGCTTTTGTCTTAAAAATCATGTGTTATGTGCTCTTTGCCTGAGATCAAGTACAACCTGCAAGACAACAGATGTTTTGTCTCATAAATGGGTTGCTGTCCCCAGCTAATCAAGTTTTCTCTGCCTCCAGAAAGCAAAAGCTCTGACTAAAACCTTGGAAGACATGTTCAGTCTTGGCTATGGGAAGGGGGAGAACTCTCCTAGTGTCACACCAGAACAGAGCTGGCTGATGTGCCAAGCCTTGAGTGCTTGGTGCCTTCTGTTGACCATCTCTCCACAGTATGAGGTCCAGACTCACATCAACAAGTAAGTTCCCTGTCCCCATCAGCAGGACAGTGTTTTTGTATCACACCTAAACAGGACAGTGTTTTTATCACACTTAAACAGGACAGTGTTTTTATCTCACATAAGCAGGACAGTGTTTTTATCACACATAAACAGGACAGTGTTTTTATCTCACATAAACAGGACAGTGTTTTTATCACACGTAAACAGGACAGTGTTTTTATCTCACATAAACAGGACAGTGTTTTTATCTCACATAAACAGGACAGTGTTTTTATCACACGTAAACAGGACAGTGTTTTTATCACACGTAAACAGGACAGTGTTTTTATCTCACATAAACAGGACAGTGTTTTTATCTCACATAAACAGGACAGTGTTTTTATCACATGTAAACAGGACAGTGTTTTTATCTCACATAAACAGGAGAGTGTTTTTATCACACGTAAACAGGACAGTGTTTTTATCACACGTAAACAGGACAGTGTTTTTGTCACACGTCACATTTTTGTCATACTGGGCTAGCTCAGTATTTATGAACTGAGATTTTTACCTTGACATTTGTAAATATTTTTTGTAGCCACTTGGGTTCGCTGCAGGACTTGTTGAAGAACTCTGATGTAGATCTGCGCATCACTGCTGGTGAGGCCATCGCCCTGCTCTATGAGCTGGCCAGGGATTCTGAAGAAGTAGGTTTTTTTTTCTGCGCAGTAACGGAGAATTAAAAATGCGACATACTGATTATGCGCATAGGTACAATTATCCTACTGTGCCATCCTGTCGTTGTGTGTTGGGTACATTCAGACGGTCATATCGGTACCAATGGTTGCGTTGTCTAGTTCAAATTTATACCTTCACACTCTCTTTGGCTCACGCGCATCACAATAGTTTTTTTTTTACTTCATGAATTCAGCCTACTTACATGATGGTCCTTGTGGCAGGTGAAGTAGAGTTCTGTTTGATTGACCTCTGCATATGGTGAGAGCGATGCTGGAATAATGTGATCATGCTGATGGGTACAATATGAATTTAGCTTTGAAATAGCATTGTAAAATATGAGGAGAATATAAAAACTAAGGCAGTAAGGTGTGGACCACTATCCTGGATACCCCTACAGATAGGTCTTCACAGTGATCATGACAATAATAACACCTCGTGATAAATACGATAAGGTTGAGTACTAACAAAAAGTACCCACTTCTTCAGCACTGAGTACCCTCAGCAGTGACGCTGAGCACCAGCTCTGAGTACCCACAGCAGTGACACCAAGAACTGACAGCGGTAACACTGAGTACCAGAATTTCAACACTGAGTACCCACAACTCAGTAAACATGGCTTCAACACTCAGTACCCACTGCTTCAGCTCTGAGTACCCACAGCAGTAGGTCTAAGTAGCTACAGCAGTCATTGGGTATCCATAGCAATATCATTTGAGTTCCACAACAGTATCATGTAGTACCAAAAGAAGAAATATTGGATATCAACAACAATAGCAGTGGGACTGAGTACCTACACCAGCTGCATTGTGCATAGAAGAGTAAACAATATCAGAACACTGTCGTTTTGAGAAATATTCACTTTTGCTTTGTGTGTATAACAAATATTAGTAAAATGAGAAATTTGCAGTTTTATTAGTTGACCTAGAATAGGAGCTCATGAAAAAGGGTGTAACCATTGATAACATTGAGAAAGTTTATGTCAGAGCTAGATAGTGAGCAGGTGCAGCAGAGTTATGCAACTATACTCAAACAACTAAACTATAATTTACATGAATTTCACAAGTGAGTCTACATCTCCTTGCAATTTCATGTTTAGTTTGTGATATTCTATTATTTGAGTGTGGATATTTAGAGAACTGCGTGCGAGTAAAAATAGTAAAATGACCCAGACTACAACATTTTTTATTACTGTTTGGTCCAATAGTGCAAGATGTCGTGAATTGGTGACATGCCGTAATTATCATAAAAAATATAAGTCCTAATTCAAAACAACTATTCAATTTCAACATCAGTATGATGAAAAAACATCAGCAACATAATTCAAGCATTAAGAGGTTAAAGGCTGTTGTATTTTCTTTTATTGCTTAATGATGAAAAAAATTGTATTGTAGGATTTTGAACATGAGGATGAAGAAAGTCTATGTGAACTGTTGAAGCAGCTAGCAACTGATTCTGTGAAACATCGAGCTAAGAAAGACAGACGCCACCAGAGGTCATGCTTTAGGGATGTACAGCGTTATGTTGTAGTAAGTTAACTCATCCCTTCCCTAAGTCAGTAGGTTAAAAAATTGTCAGCAAGAAACTACGTGTATAAACAGAGTTCTATTTGTACCTAACTAGAATACATTTTATTTCTTAGGATATAGAGAGTCCAAATGAAGTTGTCAAACTTGGTAAAGAAAATCTTCTTGAACTCAGCAGCTGGTCTCAGAAGCGCCAGTATGATTCTTTTTGTCATGTGCTGATGACTGGGACCTTGGTTCATATGAAGGTTTGTTAAAGTTCATTGAACCATGACTACTTTCAGCTTATAGTGTGGTATCTTGCATTTACTGATCCAGTTGTTTACATTTAGATAGTAAAACATTTCTACGGGGGGGGGGGGGGTGTTAATTTCGTGGTGTCACAATTGATCACAATGCATTAAGTTGAGATGTAACTATGCTTTTTCCATTTGAGAAAAAATCTTTCAGAAGTCTTCAGAAAACAGTCAGAAAAGTTTTCTCTTTATATGTGAGGACTATTTTATGAATAAAATAGAAATGTGCTGCAATAATAAAATTTAGTCTATTGTAATTTGGTTACCGCAAGCAAATCAGGCCTTTTGGAAATAAAGCAGAGAGATGTAGTGTAAGGCTACTCAGTTGATAAGTGAAGAAAAACACATTCTTGGTCCATAATGATTTTATGTATCTATATAAGTGAAAACTTTAGTCATGATCTTCTGCCTTGCTTTTGTCTATAATCTTATATTTGGCACTTTATCTTGCTACCTTAGTTTCAAAATCTGCCCAAGGCATTTGTTCATGAAGGTCTGTATCTTTGCTGTGCTTGCCTTTGAGACTCCATGTCATAGTAGTTTGCTACAGATGATTTATTATTAGCAACAGATAGTCATGTGGGACACCCAAAGGAGATTCTGACTGTATCTACAACACTTACACAACTTAGCCTTCATTTAATACGGATGTAAAAACAAGTAACCCTATATTTGCTGCAAGCATTTCATTCTTTTATCAAGTTTTTTTTTTTTTTTTCATTTTTAGGTGAATCCAATACTGAGAGATATGTTTGACTTTATATTTTTAGGTGAATCCAATACTGAGAGATATGTTTGACTTTATATTTTTAGGTGAATCCAATACTGAGAGATATGTTTGACTTTATATTTTTAGGTGAATCCAATACTGAGAGATATGTTTGACTTTATATTTTTAGGTGAATCCAATACTGAGAGATATGTTTGACTTTATATTTTTAGGTGAATCCAATACTGAGAGATATGTTTGACTTTATATTTTTAGGTGAATCCAATACTGAGAGATATGTTTGACTTTATAATTTTAGGTGAATCCAATACTGAGAGATATGTTTGACTTTATATTTTTAGGTGAATCCAATACTGAGAGATATGTTTGACTTTATATTTTTAGGTGAATCCAATACTGAGAGATATGTTTGACTTTATATTTTTAGGTGAATCCAATACTGAGAGATATGTTTGACTTTATAATTTTAGGTGAATCCAATACTGAGAGATATGTTTGACTTTATAATTTTAGGTGAATCCAATACTGAGAGATATGTTTGACTTTATATTTTTAGGTGAATCCAATACTGAGAGATATGTTTGACTTTATATTTTTAGGTGAATCCAATACTGAGAGATATGTTTGACTTTATAATTTTAGGTGAATCCAATACTGAGAGATATGTTTGACTTTATAATTTTAGGTGAATCCAATACTGAGAGATATGTTTGACTTTATATTTTTAGGTGAATCCAATACTGAGAGATATGTTTGACTTTATATTTTTAGGTGAATCCAATACTGAGAGATATGTTTGACTTTATATTTTTAGGTGAATCCAATACTGAGAGATATGTTTGACTTTATATTTTTAGGTGAATCCAATACTGAGAGATATGTTTGACTTTATATTTTTAGGTGAATCCAATACTGAGAGATATGTTGACTTTATATTTTTAGGTGAATCCAATACTGAGAGATATGTTTGACTTTATATTTTTAGGTGAATCCAATACTGAGAGATATGTTTGACTTTATATTTTTAGGTGAATCCAATACTGAGAGATATGTTTGACTTGGGGGCACCTGGCTTGGATGATTACAGCCACACCAAGTCTCTCTCTAAAGCTCAAAGGGCAAGTACATTATTTGATCCATACTAGTCTGTTGCAAGTGTCTTAGCCTGTTTGATCCATACTAGTCTGTTGCAAGTGTCTTAGCCTGTTTGATCCATACTAGTCTGTTGCAAGTGTCTTAGCCTGTTTGATCCATACTAGTCTGTTGCAAGTGTCTTAGCCTGTTTGATCCATACTAGTCTGTTGCAAGTGTCTTAGCCTGTTTGATCCATACTAGTCTGTTGCAAGTGTCTTAGCCTGTTTGATCCATACTAGTCTGTTGCAAGTGTCTTAGCCTGTTTGATCCATACTAGTCTGTTGCAAGTGTCTTAGCCTGTTTGATCCATACTAGTCTGTTGCAAGTGTCTTAGCCTGTTTGATCCATACTAGTCTGTTGCAAGTGTCTTAGCCTGTTTGATCCATACTAGTCTGTTGCAAGTGTCTTAGCCTGTTTGATCCATACTAGTCTGTTGCAAGTGTCTTAGCCTGTTTGATCCATACTAGTCTGTTGCAAGTGTCTTAGCCTGTTTGATCCATACTAGTCTGTTGCAAGTGTCTTAGCCTGTTTGATCCATACTAGTCTGTTGCAAGTGTCTTAGCCTGTTTGATCCATACTAGTCTGTTGCAAGTGTCTTAGCCTGTTTGATCCATACTAGTCTGTTGCAAGTGTCTTAGCCTGTTTGATCCATACTAGTCTGTTGCAAGTGTCTTAGCCTGTTTGATCCATACTAGTCTGTTGCAAGTGTCTTAGCCTGTTTGATCCATACTAGTCTGTTGCAAGTGTCTTAGCCTGTTTGATCCATACTAGTCTGTTGCAAGTGTCTTAGCCTGTTTGATCCATACTAGTCTGTTGCAAGTGTCTTAGCCTGTTTGATCCATACTAGTCTGTTGCAAGTGTCTTAGCCTGTTTGATCCATACTAGTCTGTTGCAAGTGTCTTAGCCTGTTTGAACCATGCATGTTTGTTGCAAAAATTTTTTTAACCTATTTGCCTCCCTCTTGTAGACATTCATCAACGCTGCCGCCTTTAAAGCCAGGACGAAAGCTCGGGCCAAACATCGTGACAAAAGAGCAGTGACTGTCAATGCTTACTGAGTCCTCTGCTAGAAGGTTGAGGTGGTCTCTCATTCAAGGCTTTAGTTCAAATTGCATAATGATGGTGGTCATATTCTATTGCAGTAATGCTAACACTATTTTGTTTTAGATTAGTTTTTAAGTAGTCTTAATTTGATACAATGGCCTAGCATTGTAGTAACTGCCTGACATCAGGAAGATTGGTTTTTCTCATGAAATGGTATTGAAATGAGTGGCATTTGTATTGTATTCTTGGATCTGTGCTGTTCCCCAGTTTGACCTATAATTTTTCTAGTCAACTGGTGTGTGACTGCTTGCTGTCCCCTGTACAGCTCTGGACTGCCCAACTAATGTATTTCCTAGATATTATTTAAAGCAAATGTATTTCCTAAATATTTAGAGCATTGAATAGGAATGCAATAAAGAATATTGGCATATGATTATGTAATTTAAATTTATTTTTACTTTGCATTGTTCAGTTTTTAGACTATTTCATCTCATGGCATTGTTTTTTTGTTTTTTTTTCTTTTTGAAAAATTTAAAACCTCAAAGTTGTATTGTGTTAAAATTTTACATTGAAAGTATTTGATAATGTTGAAGCTATATTTTTATTTCTACACATTGCAGCATTTTGTTTAGATCATACATTTATAGCCATGTAATATTGAAACAAGTTTACAGAAACCAACTGTAGCTGAAGATTTCTTGTTTAGATCATACATTTATACCCATGTAATATTGAAACAAGTTTACAGAAACCAACTGTAGCTGAAGATTTCTTGTTTAGATCATACATTTATACCCATGTAATATTGAAACAAGTTTACAGAAACCAACTGTAGCTGAAGATTTCTTGTTTAGATCATACATTTATACCCATGTAATATTGAAACAAGTTTACAGAAACCAACTGTAGCTGAAGATTTCTTGTTTAGATCATACATTTATACCCATGTAATATTGAAACAAGTTTACAGAAACCAACTGTAGCTGAAGATTTAGTGACCTGTGGGTTGTAAATCATACACAGTTGTCTGCACATGCAATGAAATATTTTCCCATGATTAGAATGTCCTAGTTTAGCACAGCATAATATTCTGTGATATCATCATTCCTCTCAACAAACTGGTTGATCTACTAACTTTTATCATGGATTAGGTTCATTGATTGCACACATTTGACTGTTTGGTTGTGGTTTTGTGGGGTTTTTGATTATTCAAATTATGTCTGAAATTTTTCATCTTATTTAATCAAAGATTATTTTTCTTGTTGTTGCAAGATAATTTTTAAAGAACATTTTTATTTGATACTTGTATATATGTATGGACAGACAAGAGAATGGTTTAGTTTGGTGTGCCAGTGGGTTTCATTATTTTAAGAATTGTATCATGTTTTAACCATAGATATTTTAACTTATGCAATGTTGAATATGGTGTCAATGTTTGTATGGTTTAAGTGTCTGATACTATTTGCTTTATGCTGTATTTAATCGTAGTTGGGGGTCTGCTATTTGTAGTGTGTGACTATTACATCCAGTAGGCCACTTATACACCATGACATTGAGAAGTTGTCAAACTTAAGTCCCATTTTGAGATCATCACATGGAAACAAAAAAAAAGGTGCCTTTCTTCTTTCCCCCCCCCCCCCCCCCCCCCATGACCCCCCATGATTTTGTATTAATTGTGGTGTGACTGTTGGGAACCTGCCTGTTGTACATAAACTTAGTTATCATCAGTTCTCTGTGATGTCTCCACCCACCCAAGTGGGACATGTTTTCTCTCTGCTGTCTGTACCGGTACCTAGTGTTTTGTAAATAGATTGGAAATAGCTTTTTTGTCACCAGGTATTTATGTAAATACTGTAGTTACATTATCTTTCAAATTTATTTTTTAAAAATTTGTTTTGAATCTATCAAAATTCTTTTTTCCGGACAATGGAAATTGAAAAAAAAAATCAGTATGTAAGTATGTGCTTCTGTCTGTTCTTAGTTTCAGCACCCATCATGAGACATTTATTTTTCTTTAGTAAATTATTTGTGCGTGCATTTTGTTAGTCCCAGAATGAAAGAAATTGTATATTTTAGCTTTTGTTCCCTTGATGCTCTCCCCTGTCTGAATCTATTATAGTTGGACCATGTACATGAGATGATGTGTGGCTTCAGACTTCCCAGATGTGTTTAGTGGGTGAGCTGACAGTAATGTGTGGTTGTCTAGATGTGTGGCTTCAGACTTCCCAGATGTGTTTAGTGGGTGAGCTGACAGTAATGTGTGGTTGTCTAGATGTGTGGCTTCAGACTTCCCAGATGTGTTTAGTGGGTGAGCTGACAGTAATGTGTGGGTGTCTAGATGTGTGGCTTCAGACTTCCCAGATGTGTTAGTGGGTGAGCTGACAGTAATGTGTGGTTGTCTAGATGTATGGCTTCAGACTTCCCAGATGTGTTTAGTGGGTGAGCTGACTGTGTGGTTGTCTAGATGTATGGCTTCAGACTTCCCAGATGTGTTAGTGGGTGAGCTGACAGTAATGTGTGGGTGTCTAGATGTGTGGCTTCAGACTTCCCAGATGTGTTAGTGGGTGTCTAGATATGTGTGGGTGTCTAGATGTGTGGCTTCAGACTTCCCAGATGTGTTAGTGGGTGTCTAGATATGTGTGGGTGTCTAGATGTGTGGCTTCAGACTTCCCAGATGTGTTAGTGGGTGTCTAGATATGTGTGGGTGTCTAGATGTGTGGCTTCAGACTTCCCAGATGTGTTAGTGGGTGTCTAGATATGTGTGGGTGTCTAGATGTGTGGCTTCAGACTTCCCAGATGTGTTAGTGGGTGTCTAGATATGTGTGGGTGTCTAGATGTGTGGCTTCAGACTTCCCAGATGTGTTTAGTGGGTGAGCTGACAGTAATGTGTGGTTGTCTAGATGTATGGCTTCAGACTTCCCAGATGTGTTAGTGGGTGTCTAGATATGTGTGGGTGTCTAGATGTGTGGCTTCAGACTTCCCAGATGTGTTTAGTGGGTGAGCTGACTGTGTGGGTGTCTAGATGTGTGGCTTCAGACTTCCCAGATGTGTTTAGTGGGTGAGCTGACTGTGTGGGTGTCTAGATGTGTGGCTTCAGACTTCCCAGATGTGTTTAGTGGGTGAGCTGACTGTGTGGGTGTCTAGATGTGTGGCTTCAGACTTCCCAGATGTGTTTAGTGGGTGAGCTGACTGTGTGGGTGTCTAGATGTGTGGCTTCAGACTTCCCAGATGTGTTTAGTGGGTGAGCTGACTGTGTGGGTGTCTAGATGTGTGGCTTCAGACTTCCCAGATGTGTTTAGTGGGTGAGCTGACTGTGTGGGTGTCTAGATGTGTGGCTTCAGACTTCCCAGATGTGTTTAGTGGGTGAGCTGACTGTGTGGGTGTCTAGATGTGTGGCTTCAGACTTCCCAGATGTGTTTAGTGGGTGAGCTGACAGTAATGTGTGGTTGTCTAGATGTGTGGCTTCAGACTTCCCAGATGTGTTTAGTGGGTGAGCTGACAGTAATGTGTGGTTGTCTAGATGTGTGGCTTCAGACTTCCCAGATGTGTTTAGTGGGTGAGCTGACAGTAATGTGTGGTTGTCTAGATGTGTGGCTTCAGACTTCCCAGATGTGTTTAGTGGGTGAGCTGACAGTAATGTGTGGTTGTCTAGATGTGTGGCTTCAGACTTCCCAGATGTGTTTAGTGGGTGAGCTGACT
Source organism: Physella acuta (assembly GCF_028476545.2). Classification (NCBI taxonomy): domain Eukaryota; kingdom Metazoa; phylum Mollusca; class Gastropoda; family Physidae; genus Physella; species Physella acuta. The sequence continues at coordinate 453,305 of NW_026732186.1, read as the reverse complement.
GTGTGGGTGTCTAGATGTGTGGCTTCAGACTTCCCAGATGTGTTTAGTGGGTGAGCTGACAGTAATGTGTGGCTTCAGACTTCCCAGATGTGTTTAGTGGGTGAGCTGACTGTGTGGGTGTCTAGATGTGTGGCTTCAGACTTCCCAGATGTGTTTAGTGGGTGTCTAGATGTGTGGCTTCAGACTTCCCAGATGTGTTTAGTGGGTGAGCTGACAGTAATGTGTGGTTGTCTAGATGTGTGGCTTCAGACTTCCCAGATGTGTTTAGTGGGTGAGCTGACAGTAATGTGTGGCTTCAGACTTCCCAGATGTGTTTAGTGGGTGAGCTGACAGTAATGTGTGGCTTCAGACTTCCCAGATGTGTTTAGTGGGTGAGCTGACAGTAATGTGTGGCTTCAGACTTCACAGATGTGTTTAGTGGGTGAGCTGACAGTGATGTGTGGGTGTCTAGACATATGTGTCACTATACTGAAAGTTGTAAGCACTTGAAGCTTTATGTGAAAAGATTTAAATTATATCCTGGTCAATAAACATTTTCTTCCAACTCTACCACTACTTATTTTTGTTTTTTAGTCTTTCATCTTCTTAGTATCCGTTCTTTGTTTTCTCTTGAGTGTTTACAATTATTTTTGTGTGTGGCCTTTTTGTTGTATAATTAGTTGTTTCTTTGTTTAGCTAATATTTTGGATACATACTATACAACTCAAGTGTATTTATTTCAACTCTTCCCCCCCCCCCCCAAGAAGCTGTAAATATGTTAAGTTATCAGTTGTACTTCCTTGCTTGAAATGCTGACTAAAATAGTCATACATAATCATGTCAGGAGAAAGTCATAGGAAACCAATCCAATACTTTTCACTATTTTTAACTCACAGTTTATCATTGAAGTACTAAACACATTATCTCATGTCCTTTTCGGCTAGTTTCCCCACCATCTTTTATGGACTCAACAAAAACATGTATGGTTATCTTAAAAAACAAACATGTTTGTTTATTTAAAAAAAAATTAAATAAGCATACACAGATTCTAAAGGCAAACACTCCTTGCATACGGTTGATATGTTATATTATGAGACACAAATTGCCAAGCATATTAAAATTAGCTTTAAGTTAATGCCCTCTTACATACAAACATTTTATATGATTGATAGGTTAGCTGATAGCAAGAGCCAATACTGTATGCAAATACACTGTATGGACATTTTAAAATCCTACACAATTTACACACTTGAAAGCAGCTCAAGTGAGGGGAATATCCCCACCCACCTGATGATTGGGGGGGGGGGGGAAATTGGGAGCAGGGGGGAAATTTTCCCCCTTAATTGGGAGCAGGGTGCAAGTTAAATTACACCATCAATGAGAAACAGCTGTGACAGTTTACCCATTATTGGGGAGCAGGGTGACTGTTAGCCCAACAATGGGGGAGCAGGGTGACTGTTAGCCCATTATTGGGGAGCAGGGTGACTGTTAGCCCATTATTGGGGAGCAGGGTGACTGTTAGCCCAACAATGGGGGAGCAGGGTGACTGTTAGCCCATTATTGGGGAGCAGGGTGACTGTTAGTCCATTATTGGGGAGCAGGGTGACTGTTAGCCCAACAATGGGGGAGCTTGGTTACAAGCTCTTATAGCAACCTTCATGCAAATCAACGTAATTAAATAGATCTAGAAGAGAGGCACGTTAATTATTATTTAATCAACTAACTACTAACAAACTAGTTACTAAGTTTTTCATATACCCGCCTTTACATTAAATAATAAATATATTCCGTTGTTTTGCTTTTGTTACAAGTTAAAATTACTTGCTCATTGCAGAATATTAGCATTTGTAGTTTCTGTGTGTTGCAGACTATTATTTATAAAATGTTGACTGTTTGAACTTGTTTCTTGTGCTGCAGAAAAAAAAACTCATTTGCTGGTACAAAGACGGTAAGTGGCAATCTTGAGTCTAAAGCTCGAGTTTAGATTATAGCATAGTTACAGACTTAAAATAGCTGTCACATCTCTTGAGATTTTCTGTGAAACACTTTCGTCTCGCGAAACACACTTTTACCAGAAGTTTTGTAGATATCACACATCCATGTGTTGCTAATTACTAATTAGTTTTGTCTCCGCCACTTTGCACAGAAGTTGTCCCGGAAGTGTAAAGTTTTAAACTCTCACAAACCATAGCAACGGAATGGAATGGTCTAAGCCCCGATACGATATGACAAAAAAAAAAACTGTCTAAATTAAAAAAAAAAATGTTACTAAAGCTTCGTGTACAAGATGGCGAAACAGGCAGAGAAAACGGTGCTCCAAATTGTGTATTGGAAGGTCAAGGACGGAGCCGCCCCCTCAACCCCTGTCACCCTATCTGCGACGGGTCCAGGATTTGGTTTTTCTGTAACTGGGATCGGCGGGTCGACCGTGGCTTGCCTTGACCTGTCTGACGTTTGGGCTGTTTGGCGTGTCAGCAGGTCAGCTAGAGAAATTGTGTCCGGCTCATTTGGGGTAGTCGGTGCCGCCGTTGTGAGATCCCCTGTGGAAGAGAACAAATTTGGGGTTAGGATACTGTATCGACCACCTGGGCTAACCAGTGCTGGCCGTGAGAATCTTGGGGATTCGGCCAACAACCCATAAATTACCTGGTGACACCACGGGCCGACCGTTGATGCTTGGACGGGGCTAGCGACAGTCCGTGGTTTATGACTGGGAGAACCTTCCTGAGCGGACGGGACCGAGTGGAGGGTCATGTCCGGATCGGACCCTGGGTGTCGGTATGCTTTTGTATTTTTTTAATGACCTGTTCAGCATAAAGACGATAGCCCAAGCGACCGTAGGGCCACTATCTGTGTCAGCTTGGGTCAAGCAGGTGGGTGTAACTAGCCTATTTAAGAGGGGAGACACACACTCGGATAGCTAGGGTGAGGAGACTCATGGGACGTCTCTGTGAGCTAGTGGCAAGCCCCGAGATGTCTGGACTGTAGTAGACCTAGACTAGGATAGACAGTTAGGGACAGAGTAGAGTAGTCGGACTCAGGAATTTAGTTGTTGTAGATAGCTGTATATTTTTTTCTGTTTTCATGTGGTGGCGGATTTGTGTTATAGTGGCAATAAGTATAAATAATCGATATTTGTATTTTTTAAATTATTTTCTTATTCTTAATTACGATTCCCTGGCTAGTTCGAAAGGATTAGAGAAGGGGGTATTAAAGTAAGGTCACGGGGGTCGGGGATCCCACAGGGTTAGGGATAAGATGGGGTCGGGGATCACAAGGGGTCGTAGTATACTGGTGCTTTCATAACTTTGTTTTAAAAAAATGACGGAGGTTTGTCACGTTTCTTACATTGGAACGTGACGTCAGAGCATTGGTAGGCTTTAGCCACGGGCTCGATGTAGAGTTCCGTGAGATGCTTCATGAGGTCCAAGTGCTCCAGGAGGCAGCCCTCTGATACTGTAGTAGTAGCTTCGTCTACACACGTGCGATAATTGGGCAACTCACTGGGGAGCAAGAGCTTAACTTATTAGTTTATTAAGGCTTATATATATATATAAATATATATATAAATATATATATAAATATATATATATATATATATATATATATATATATATATATATATATATATATATATATATATATATATATAACATACTACGACATAGATTTGATGAGACATTTTGAATGAGACAAGACAGGTTGACATATATTGGATGACATTTGACAGATAATTAGACAACTTACATTGGCTGACAGACGACGCTGAGCATGCAAACATATGACAGGAGTCAGAACTCACCTGCATACATCACTTTCAGCCGCTGTGTTGATGATAGATTCACATTTTTGAACTGCGCTCATCAGAGGGGGGTAGGAAAAACATTCGAAACTTCGTCTGTAATCTGAAACACATACAAAATATTTAAATTAGAACTGCCTTCTTTAGCGGGGGTATGAAAAACATTCGAAACGTCTGAGGGTTACAATACCAACAAAATATTTAAATAAAAACTGCTTGCGTCGATATTTAAATTATTTAGCACTTCTGGCGGGTGTATTTTTTAGAGTAAAAATTGGTGTTTTTAAGGGACTGGATGGATATTTGTGACGTCAATTTTTGGGTCTAATTTACTGATACGACTTGTGTGTAAAATATTGCCATTGAAACATTTTTATTGGCTGACTTAATTAAACTGTATCACACGAACATCAGGTCACTAAAGCACCCAGTCATGTTGGGGTTAATTAGTGCTCTGTAGTTAGAGCCAGGGCTAATAAGCCAACTGGGCTTATGTCAGGATTGTTAGGCCCACGGTGTCAGGATTGTTAGGCCTACGGTGTCAGGATTGTTAGGCCCACGGTGTCAGGATTGTTAGGCCCACGGTGTCAGGATTGTTAGGCCCACGGTGTCAGGATTGTTAGGCCTACGGTGTCAGGATTGTTAGGCCCACGGTGTCAGGATTGTTAGGCCTACGGTGTCAGGATTGTTAGGCCCACGGTGTCAGGATTGTTAGGCCCACGGTGTCAGGATTGTTAGGCCTACGGTGTCAGGATTGTTAGGCCCGCGGTGTCAGGATTGTTAGGCCTACGGTATCAGGATTGTTAGGCCTACGGTGTCAGGATTGTTAACCCACGGTGTCAGGATTGTTAGGCCCACGGTGTCAGGATTGTTAGGCCCGCGGTGTCAGGATTGTTAGGCCTACGGTGTCAGGATTGTTAACCCACGGTGTCAGGATTGTTAGGCCCACGGTGTCAGGATTGTTAGGCCTACGGTGTCAGGATTGTTAACCCACGGTGTCAGGATTGTTAGGCCTACGGTGTCAGGATTGTTAGGCCCACGGTGTCAGGATTGTTAGGCCTACGGTGTCAGGATTGTTAGGCACGCGGTGTCAGGATTGTTAGGCACACGGTGTCAGGATTGTTAGGCACACGGTGTCAGGATTGTTAGGCCTACGGTGTCAGGATTGTTAGGCCCGCGGTGTCAGGATTGTTAGGCCTACGGTGTCAGGATTGTTAGGCCCACGGTGTCAGGATTGTTAGGCCCACGGTGTCAGGATTGTTAGGCCCACGGTGTCAGGATTGTTAACCCGCGGGACTGAAGTCAGGATTGGTTAATGAGCCTACTGTTGGGTCAGTGTTTACCTTCTCTGCCCACAGAACAGATGTGCTTGACCACGCCCCACTGGACACTGAAGCTGAGAATGTCTTTGTCTGAACATCCACCGGCGACCTCAGGTTTATACACACAACTTAAGGCTTCAGACAGTTCACTGAAACACAGGACAAGTATAGGACATCCATAGGACATGCATAGGACATACATAGGACAAGCATAGGACATACATAGGACAAGTATAGGACATACATAGGACAAGTATAGGACATACATAGGACAAGTATAGGACATACATAGGACAAGTATAGGACATACATAGGACATCCATAGGACAAGTATAGGACATACATAGGACAAGTATAGGACATACATAGGACAAGTATAGGACATACATAGGACTAGTATAGGACACACAACTCAAGGCTTCTGACAGTTCACTGAAACACAGGACAAGTATAGGACGTACATAGGACGTACATAGGACATACATAGGACATACATAGGAAAGTATAGGACATACATAGGACAAGTATAGGACATACATAGGAAAGTATAGGACATACATAGGACAAGTATAGGACATGCATAGGACATACATAGGACAAGCATAGGACATATATATTACACACAACTCAAGGCTTCATACAGTTCACTGAAACACAGGACAAGTATAGGACATACATAGGACATACATAGGACATACATAGGACACACAACTATAGGCTTCTGACAGTTCACTGAAACACAGGACAAGTATAGGACGTACATAGGACATACATAGGACATACATATGACAAGTATAGGACATACATAGGACATACATAGGACATACATAGGACAAGTATAGGACATACATAGGACATACATAGGACATGCATAGGACATACATAGGACATACATAGGACAAGTATAGGACATACATAGGACATACATAGGACATGCATAGGACATACATAGGACATACATAGGACATACATAGAACTAGTGTAGGACATACAACTCAAGGCTTCAGACACTTCACTGAAACACAGGACAAATAATCAAACACAGGACAAGCATAGGACACATATAGGACAAGTACTGAAACACAGGACAAATGCTGTAAAACAGGACAAACAGCAAAATGTAACAATATGAGTAGATTATGGTGGTCTGTTTGGGGGTCATACTTGGTGTTGTTTTATGTTCATCAGGAAATATTTTTATGTCCACAACTCTCCAGTAGCGTAGCGAGGGGGGGGGGGGGGGGGGCGGGGGACATATGTCCCCGGGCGCCGACCTTAGGGGGCGCCAAAATGGGTTGGAAAAATAAATTGAAAGTTTGAGGGGGGGGGGTGCAAAAGGAAATCTCGAGGGGGGGGGGGTGCAAATCGAAAGTTTGAGGGGGGGGGTGCAAATGGAAATCTCGAGGAGGGGGGGTGCAAATCGAAAAGTTTGTCCCCGGGCGCCGGGAGGGTCGCTACGCCTCTGCAACTCTCTCCCAAATTAATTACCTGTATGCCCTCAACCCTCCCCCAAATTAATTACCTGTATGCCCTCAACCCTCCCCCAAATTAATTACCTGTATGTCCTCAACCCTCCCCCAAATTAATTACCTGTATGCCCTCAACTCTCTCCCAAATTAATTAACTGCATGGCTAATCAAATCGCAACCAATTACCTGCATGTTCGGTTGAGCAGCCTTTGAGCAATAAACCCGTGAAATTTGCTTTCTCTGATCTGATCGTAATGATTACATCCTTGTACCTGCAGCATATCGCAACAGAACCCGGTTCGAATCCACACAAGAACTGAAGGACACAATAGAGATACATTATGAATGTTTGCAAAATCTTTAAAAATCTTTTAAAGATATAAATTGAAATCGCTCTTCAATAGTTCAATTAAAAACTTTCAACATGCACAAAAACTTTATTCTAAATTATTTTTAAATGTAACAAATATAAAAAAAAAAAACTTTTAGAAATCATTCAGGCGAAACGCGTGTACAACCAATTTATACATCTATACTACAAGCAATCTAAGAAAATCACAATCTCTACACGAATGAGATCTTCCCTCACAATCTCTACACAAATGTCATATTTTCTCACAATCCAAACACAAATGACATATTTATCAAAATCCGTCAATAAATGCCATCCCTACCCCAATTAATTGAAAACTAACGATTTTGGCAACCACAATCAACACTAAAGCTAGTGACATGTGCCACAACACAAATAAAAAGCCAGAATATATCTATTCTACAACGGAAACAAAAAGCCATAATTTATGTGCTACAACGGAAACAAAAAGCCATAATTTATGTGCTACAACAGAAACAAAAAGCCATAATTTATGTCCTACAACGGAAACAAAAAGCCATAATTTATGTGCTACAACGGAAACAAAAAGCCATAATTTATGTGCCAAACTTACTGGAAAAAACAAAGCCAAGAAACGTAGCATCCATGGTGTAGATTGGAGCGGATGGAGATCACAGGCTGAACTCAGTCGTTGTGGTGGGCACGGACGTACAGCCGACGCTTATATCAAATCTTCTCAAGTGGATCTTCCACTCAAGTTGGTGGATCTTCCACTCAAGTGGGTGGCAAAGGTTGGCCAATCTCCGTCTTTTTGTGCTGGTGGCAGTGCTCATTGGTGTCACTGATGGTGTCATTGGTCACGGATGTCACTGGTGGTGTCATTGGTCACGGATGTCACTGGTGGTGTCATTGGTCACGGATGTCACTGGTGGTGTCACTGGTCACGGATGTCACTGATGGTGTCAGTGGTCGGAGCTGGGGGTCTGTGGTTTGGGCAGTGGTCAATCCTTTTCTAATCATGTGCAGCGTCCCTAAGCCCACCCATGTTCAGCACCCCTATGTCCACTCATGTATAATGTCCCTAAGCCCACCCATGTTCAGCGCCCCTAAGCCCACCCATGTTCAGCACCCCTATGTCCACTCATGTATAATGTCCCTAAGCCCACCCATGTTCAGCACCCCTATGTCCACTCATGTATAATGTCCCTAAGCCCACCCATGTTTAGCACCCCTATGTCCACTCATGTATAATGTCCCTAAGCCCACCCATGTTCAGCACCCCTATGTCCACTCATGTATAATGCCCCAATGCCCACCCATGGGCAGCGCTTCTATGCCCATCCATATGTAACGCCAAAAATACCGTGTTTCCTTCTTCCCCAAACTCCTACAAATACTTTTTAAATTGTAAAAACACATATCGTGTTTTAAATCTGATGGACTTGAAGTTTCTGAGGAAGTTTCAAGCTGTCAACTTCAGAAGATTGTGGCTACGTGTTTAGGGCAGTCTTGGTTGATGGACTGACATGTCTACCATGTTTTATTCCACAGTGGCATCCAAGTACTTTACTGTCCGCCTCATAAATAACTTTACCTAGCAAAAGAAAATCTGCAAGTCAATTCTTTGAAAATTGTTGGTCGTGATTTCATGTTTTGCCTCCCACCCCCTCACCCTTTTTTTCCCGCTAATCACATTAGCTCAGGCTATGACCGAGTCAGTGACTTCATTCTAATTTACAATCTGTGCTTTAAGAATTACATTTAACTTAATTGTAATGACCGACAAGGCCTTGAACTTCCTATCCCAGCGACATTACTCAACAGAGTGAAGTACTCCCCCACTTAACCCCTGAGGTCTGATTCTAAAGTCTCCGACATCTTATCTTTTGTTTCATCGGTTTTCTATTCTAAAACCTTCGAATGGTCTGATATAAGGGGTAATCCTGTTGTATTTTGGTCTGATATAAGGGGTAATCCTGTTGTATTTTGGTCTGATATAAGGGGTAATCCTGTTGTATTTTGGTCTGATATAAGGGATAATCCTGTTGTATTTTGGTCCCGGGATAATCCTGTTGGTCCCGGGATAATCCTGTTGGTCCCGGGATAATCCTGTTGGTCCCGGGATAATCCTGTTGGTCCCGGGATAATCCTGTTGGTCCCGGGATAATCCTGTTGGTCCCGGGATAATCCTGTTGGTCCCGGGATAATCCTGTTGGTCCCGGGATAATCCTGTTGGTCCCGGGATAATCCTGTTGGTCCCGGGATAATCCTGTTGGTCCCGGGATAATCCTGTTGGTCCCGGGATAATCCTGTTGGTCCCGGGATAATCCTGTTGGTCCCGGGATAATCCTGTTGGTCCCGGGATAATCCTGTTGGTCCCGGGATAATCCTGTTGGCCCCGGGATAATCCTGTTGGTCCCGGGATAATCCTGTTGGTCCCGGGATAATCCTGTTGGTCCCGGGATAATCCTGTTGGTCCCGGGATAATCCTGTTGGTCCCGGGATAATCCTGTTGGTCCCGGGATAATCCTGTTGGTCCCGGGATAATCCTGTTGGTCCCGGGATAATCCTGTTGGTCCCGGGATAATCCTGTTGGTCCCGGGATAATCCTGTTGGTCCCGGGATAATCCTGTTGGTCCCGGGATAATCCTGTTGGTCCCGGGATAATCCTGTTGGTCCCGGGATAATCCTGTTGGTCCCGGGATAATCCTGTTGGTCCCGGGATAATCCTGTTGGTCCCGGGATAGTCATATGGTGCCTTTGCAGCGGAAGGGGGGGGGGTAGTCTTGTGGTCCATTGGTACGGGGGGGGGGTAGTCTTGTGGTCCTTTGGTACGGGGGGGGGTAGTCTTGTGGTCCTTTGGTACGGGGGGGGGGGGGGTAGTCTTGTGGTCCTTTGGTACGGGGGGGGGGGTAGTCTTGTGGTCCTTTGGTACGGGGGGGGGGGGTAGTCTTGTGGTCCTTTGGTACGGGGGGGGTAGTCTTGTGGTCCTTTGGTACGGGGGGGTAGTCTTGTGGTCCTTTGGTACGGGGGGGGGGGGGTAGTCTTGTGGTCCTTTGGTACGGGGGGGGGTAGTCTTGTGGTCCATTGGTACGGGGGGTAGCCTTGTGGTCCATTGGTACGGGGGGGGGGGTAGTCTTGTGGTCCATTGGTACGGGGGGTAGCCTTGTGGTCCATTGGTACGGGGGGGGGAGTCTTGTGGTCCATTGGTACGGGGGGGGGGTAGTCTTGTGGTCCTTTGGTACGGGGGGGTAGTCTTGTGGTCCTTTGGTACGGGGGGGTAGTCTTGTGGTCCTTTGGTACGGGGGGGTAGTCTTGTGGTCCTTTGGTACGGGGGGGGGTAGTCTTGTGGTCCTTTGGTACGGGGGGGTAGTCTTGTGGTCCTTTGGTACGGGGGGGGGGGTAGTCTTGTGGTCCTTTGGTACGGGGGGGGGTAGTCTTGTGGTCCTTTGGTACGGGGGGGGGGTAGTCTTGTGGTCCTTTGGTACGGGGGGGTAGTCTTGTGGTCCATTGGTACGGGGGGGTAGCCTTGTGGTCCATTGGTACGGGGGGGGGGGTAGACTTGTGGTCCATTGGTACGGGGGGGGGGTAGTCTTGTGGTCCATTGGTACGGGGGGGGGGAGTCTTGTGGACCATTGGTACGGGGGGGTAGTCTTGTGGACCATTGGTACGGGGGGGTAGTCTTGTGGTCCATTGGTACGGGGGGGGGGTAGTCTTGTGGTCCATTGGTACGGGGGGTAGTCTTGTGGTCCATTGGTACGGGGGGGTAGTCTTGTGGACCATTGGTACGGGGGGTAGTCTTGTGGTCCATTGGTACGGGGGGGGTAGTCTTGTGGACCATTGGTACGGGGGGTAGTCTTGTGGTCCATTGGTACGGGGGGGGGGTAGTCTTGTGGACCATTGGTACGGGGGGGGGTAGTCTTGTGGTCCATTGGTACGGGGGGGGGTAGTCTTGTGGTCCATTGGTACGGGGGGGGGGGAGTCTTGTGGACCATTGGTACGGGGGGGGGTAGTCTTGTGGACCATTGGTACGGGGGGGTAGTCTTGTGGTCCATTGGTACGGGGGGGGGGTAGTCTTGTGGTCCATTGGTACGGGGGGTAGTCTTGTGGTCCATTGGTACGGGGGGGGGGGGTAGTCTTGTGGACCATTGGTACGGGGGGTAGTCTTGTGGTCCATTGGTACGGGGGGGGGTAGTCTTGTGGACCATTGGTACGGGGGGTAGTCTTGTGGTCCATTGGTACGGGGGGGGGGTAGTCTTGTGGACCATTGGTACGGGGGGGGGTAGCCTTGTGGTCCATTGGTACGGGGGGGGGGGGTAGCCTTGTGGTCCATTGGTACGGGGGGTAGTCTTGTGGTCCTTTGGTACGGGGGGGGTAGTCTTGTGGACCATTGGTACGGGGGGGGGTAGCCTTGTGGTCCATTGGTACGGGGGGGTAGCCTTGTGGTCCATTGGTACGGGGGGTAGTCTTGTGGTCCATTGGTACGGGGGGTAGCCTTGTGGTCCATTGGTACGGGGGGTAGTCTTGTGGTCCATTGGTACGGGGGGGGGGGGTAGCCTTGTGGTCCATTGGTACGGGGGGGGTAGTCTTGTGGTCCATTGGTACGGGGGGGTAGTCTTGTGGTCCATTGGTACGGGGGGGGTAGTCTTGTGGTCCATTGGTACGGGGGGTAGTCTTGTGGTCCATTGGTACGGGGGGGTAGCCTTGTGGTCCATTGGTACGGGGGGGGTAGTCTTGTGGTCCATTGGTACGGGGGGTAGTCTTGTGGTCCATTGGTACGGGGGGTAGTCTTGTGGTCCATTGGTACGGGGGGGGGTAGCCTTGTGGTCCATTGGTACGGGGGGTAGTCTTGTGGTCCATTGGTACGGGGGGGTAGTCTTGTGGTCCATTGGTACGGGGGGTAGTCTTGTGGTCCATTGGTACGGGGGGTAGTCTTGTGGTCGATTGGTACCGGGTATATCACTAGTTGTACCATGTCTGAGGACTTTAAAGTTCACACAGTCCCATCTAACAGGACTTCCCCATTGTCCTAAGAGGACTTCCCCATAGTCCTATCTATCTGACGATCATCACGAAGAGCTTCAATCAATGTGTATTTACAAGTGAGTAATTTAGCCGGACAGTCCCCGCCACTACAACAAAAATGAACAAACCCACGGATCATTTAGGACATTACAACCTCTCGACCAATCGTTTGACGCAGAAATTCGATGACTCGCGACACTTTTGACGTCATTTCCGTGCTGCAGTGGGAACTACTAGATTCAAACTTCCTTTACAGTAACAATGACAAGATATTTTGTATGTTACTGACATGAATAGGGATGTTTTGTATGTTACTGACATATGTAGGCATGTTTTTTTTTTTTGTACTGACATTGGTTAGGATGTTTTGTATTGTAGTGACATCAATGTAGGGATGTTTTGTATTGTATTGACATCCTCCATATTGTGATTAATTTTGATGCAGCTCAAAGTTTACCTCCGTGTTTACATGTGCACACCACACCAACCGTAGGGCTGACTTCCCCACACTACGCCACATTACAAGTGGGGCTGACCCCCCCCCCCCACACACCACACGTGGGGCTGACCCCACCACACCACACGTGGGACTGACCCCACCACACCACACGTGGGACTGACCCCACCACACCACACGTGGGGCTGACCACCCCCCCCCCCACACCACACGTGGGGCTGACCCCACCACACCACACGTGGGGCTGACCCCACCACACCACACGTGGGGCTGACCCCACCACACCACACGTGGGGCTGACCCCACCACACCACACGTGGGACTGACCACCCCACACCACACGTGGGGCTGACCACCCCACACCACACGTGGGACTGACCCCACCACACCACACGTGGGGCTGACCACCCCACACCACACGTGGGACTGACCCCACCACACCACACGTGGGACTGACCCCCCCCCCCCCCCACACCACACGTTGGACTGACCCCACCACACCACAAGTGGGGCTGACCTGAACGAATGTCGTCCACTCTGATAGAAACCTACATATAGGGTCAGTAGCGTCTTTTAAACATTTTGTACACCTGACAAATTTTTTTTTACCCGGCGACTATTGTATTTCGGTGGTAGTCGTTATTACTAAAACGAATAATAAAAAACGTACCTATAAAAAAAATATGTTCCCGCGAACCGGATTCGAACCAGTGACCTAAGGATAGCTTCTTTCATCTACAGTCCTCCGCTCTACCAACTGAGCTATCGCGGGTCATACTTACTTAGGGGATTGTATCATATTACCATCAAAACCTAGATCCAGTGTAGGTAGGTCCATGAAACAACTTCATTTGCCCCAAGCAAGAAATTTTCTATCGATCTCAATGACCGCCATGAGAGTAAGGCCAGCTTCATACGTGGATGTGTATTTATTTCAGTCGTTCAATTGTTTTTTACATCAACAGTAGGACTGAGAAATGGAAGCAGACAAACAAAGACAAACATTCTAACAATCTAGGGTCTGACTCAACAAAACTTTCATCTGATCAGCATTAGTTGTCTGCTTCTGTTTAGTGATTATCTCGCTGATCTAATTAATTACCATCTAATTCCAACTCTCTAACTTAATTCGTTATCTACATTACAGCAGAGGTTTTGATTAGTTTTGCTATTGGATCAAAATAAAAAAGAGTAACAAAAAAAAGTTCCCGCGAACCGGATTCGAACCAGTGACCTAAGGATGGCAATATAACAACTACAGTCCTCCGCTCTACCAACTGAGCTATCGCGGGAGATGTTACAAGCGTGCAATATGTTGAAGATGTGAATACGAAGATGATGAACCAGTGGGTACATTTAGACAAAAAATAACAGACCATCTACAGATCTAGTTGCCTGTATCACACACGGAGGGCACTGTCAGTCACAAGTTAGTTGACTGCAGGGGCGGAACTACAGTGCCGCCAGACCCCGCAATGCGGGGGGGCCCACGCCATTTAGGGGCCCAGAGCCAACCATAATAAATTTTTTTATAGTTAAAAAAAAAGTAAATTTTCTTTCATTTTTGACTTGATAGTTGTTTTGTAAAAAATTACCGTAGCTGCGGTTGGATTATCTTTATTCTATAGACACCACCCCACACTCTTGTATCTTCTTTTTCCCTTTGTTTTTAAACAACTTTGAAAGCCGAGTCTTTCATCTACAATTAAACGTATCAAAGATAAGCAAATGTTCAAACCATGACTTATTTCCCTTTTTAAAAAATAGTCAAATAGGGGTGATCATAAGCACGATTTAATAGATTTGTACTAAACAAATTAAAAAGCAATTACTTCTCTTAATTATTATTTTTTTAATAAGTAATTACTAAAGAATGATAATGTATAAAAAGGAAATGTATTGAGATGTATTAAATCAATAATATTTAGAAAATTAATAATATAACTACAAAAAAAATAATAATAAACATAACACGAGACACCATTACTTATACAAAGCTTTCATGTTTTATATTATTTTGACCGACGAGTTTCTACGAGGGCTTCTATTAAAAATTAATTAACACTGGTTTTTCACAAAACACGCTAATGCACTTACACACATGACATGATGTTGAACATTTTTTAAATTGATGTTTTTTTCAAATTTCGAACAGGACAGCAACGAGTATCCTATGTTCGTATTATGTTATTGTATATATATATATATATATATATATATATATATATATATATATATATATATATATATATATATATATATATATATATATATATATATATATATATATATATATATATATATATATATATATATATATATATATGGGGGGCCTAAAAAAAATTTTTGCGGGGTGGCCCTTTTTTTCTTGTTCCGCCACTGGTTGACTGACCCTGTTACATATTGTTAGTGTAACATATTGCTAGTGTAACATATTGTTAGTGTAACATATAGTTAGTGTAACATATTGTATGTGTGTGTTATGTGTTAACGACATTTCTCCCCAACTAATGGTAGATAATAATATCAAATGATTCACGTGTAAGATGCCATTAAGTCTAACACGATACATAACATTTATATGTTTTAAATACTTAAAACTATGAGATTTCTGATTATATCTAACACACATTGTAGATACCTAAAACATAAGATATCGGATTAGATCTAACACACACCACACAAAGATGCGTATTTTATGAGGGTGTGTACGTCTTATTACACTTGTGTTTACAAGTTGTGTGTAGGGGGGGGGGGGGGGGTCTTTCTCTCAGTTGGGTACTTGAAACAAAATGTGTTAAGTGAATTTTAAGTTGTCTGCCCATTACAAGTATTTCCTGTAAGTAACTGCTCGAGTTACTTATGAACGTTTCAACACAAACATAAAATATAGGGCCTAGTTATAACACAAACATAAAATATAGGGCCTAGTTATAACACAAACATAAAATATAGGGCCTAGTTATAACACAAACATAAAATATAGGGTCTAGTTATAACACAAACATAAAATATAGGGCCTAGTTATAACACAAACATAAAATATAGGGTCTAGTTATAACACAAACATAAAATATAGGGCCTAGTTATAACACAAACATAAAATATAGGGTCTAGTTATAACACAAACATAAAATATAGGGCCTAGTTATAACACAAACATAAAATATAGGGCCTAGTTATAACACAAACATAAAATATAGGGCCCACTTATAACACAAACATAAAATATAGGGTCTAGTTATAACACAAACATAAAATATAGGGCCTAGTTATAACACAAACATAAAATATAGGGCCTCCGAAATAACTAAATCACGCACAACAAAACTTTTAAAACGTAGATCTACTTATAACACAAATATATAGAATCTAAGTTAGATGGATTACAATGTACTTATAAGACAAGAACTAAATGTAACTATTATACAAAACATCCAGATGTAAAGACACACAGGTACCTCTACGCAGACTTTGACTTAAACATTGAAGTCACCCAAGTGTAACTTCTACTAATTAATTACTTTGATGCGTATGATTGAAGAAAGAGAGGCGACATCAACTTCGACTTCGTAAAACAATACGTTTCATTCTTTAAATTTTCTAAGCGCATGCGATTAAAATGGGATAATAATTAGACTTTAAAATGGTTAATGAATCACACAATCACATTATATTATTTTAAACAAAAACGAGATTGACAACAGTTGAGAAATGAATGTTGTCACAATTTTGTTTTGGTTGAGACAGTATTTTTAGACTTAGACTAGAAATGTAGACGCGATCATGTTAAAAAAACATAATGTTTCGCAAAACAAAGAAAAAATATTTACGTTTTAATCACGATAATTTTTAATAGAGTTTACAGCGTTTTCTGTTTGATTATTCTGGGAAATATTTCGTTTTTGAAAACCACTTAGAAATGTAGAAATTTAAAAGTCGGCAATAATAGTTTCAGTTTGATCAGCCCACTCAGCACACGTCGCGCACTGGCTGGCTTTACTGGGCCGCATCGGCTACATCGTTAGCTTGGCACAGTTTGCATGGCCCGCGATAGCTCAGTTGGTAGAGCGGAGGACTGTAGTTGTTAAAAGCGATCCTTAGGTCACTGGTTCGAATCCGGTTCGCGGGAACTTTTTTCTTGCATTTTCTTAAAATGTTTTACAACCTTCAACTAAAATTAATAATTAAATGTTTAGAATAATTATTTCACATCATTTTAGTAACCATTCCAAGAAACAATTTAATTATTGTCCCGTTTCTTTCTAATTTAAGAAACCTTTAACTAAAGCGTAAGAATAAAAAGTTAAAAAAACTGAGCGACGCCCTAATTAATTATGCAAATTATTTGACAATCTACATCTGACACGTAGAGCGGCACCTAGTATTGTAGGTGATTCATTAGTTTCAAGTGGCGTTAAGATTTTCCTAAAACCCCATTCCAACAAAACTTTCCAAGTGCCACTTGAGGTAAACCAAGTCAACACGGATAAGCTCCCTTGCTTTTTGTTTTATTTGTTGTCTCCCTTACATAGAGCTGTTACAAGCAGGACCGCGGATATCTTCTGCTAACTTCACCTAAACCTCCCCGCCCACATCTCCACATCACCACACCTCATTCATCGACCCCTAAGTCAACTATCAGCATTAGAAAGGGGTGGGTGTGGGGGGGGGGGGGCTTTAGTGGTATGACGACGACTGTTGTTAAAGTGTTGTATCTTTGTCACCTACATCAGCACATTATAATTTCCTCAGCTAACTTACATTTTTGTTTATTTGAACCTTCATTCAGCCACTAAAAACTTTTTGTTTATTTGAAACTTCTCAAGGTGTGATCATTCAGCCACTAAAGCAACTCCACTCTGAAATGACAACTTATAGTCATGACGCTGGTCTAGTTCAGATGTCATCAGTCAGATGTCAACAGTCAGATGTGACCAGTCAAATGTCACCAGTCAGATGTCACCAGTCAGATGTCATCAGTCAGATGTCACCAGTCAGATGTCACCAGTCAGATGTCACCAGTCAGATGTCATCAGTCAGATGTCACCAGTCAGATGTCACCAGTCAGATGTCACCAGTCAGATGTCATCAGTCAGATGTCATCAGTCAGCTGTCACCAGTCAGATGTCATCAGTCAGATGTCATCAGTCAGCTGTCATCAGTCAGCTGTCATCAGTCAGCTGTCACCAGTCAGATGTCACCAGCCAGATGTCATCAGTCAGATGTCATCTGTCAGCTGTCATCAGTCAGCTGTCACCAGTCAGATGTCACCAGCCAGATGTCATCAGCCAGATGTCACCAGTCAGATGTCATCAGTCAGCTGTCATCAGTCAGCTGTCACCAGTCAGATGTCACCAGCCAGATGTCATCAGTCAGATGTCAGCTGTCATCAGTCAGCTGTCACCAGTCAGATGTCACCAGCCAGATGTCATCAGCCAGATGTCACCAGTCAGCTGTCACCAGTCAGATGTCATCAGTCAGATGTCACCATTCAGATGTCACCAGTCAGCTGTCACCAGTCAGATGTCATCAGTCAGCTGTCATCAGTCAGATGTCACCAGTCAGATGTCACCAGCCAGATGTCATCAGTCAGATGTCACCAGTCAGATGTCACCAGTCAGATGTCACCAGCCAGATGTCATCAGTCAGATGTCATCAGTCAAACCCAGCCTAAAGCTCGATAAGTTTTTTTTTCAAATTGTTTATTTCAAACACATTTATAACGAATGTGTGAACTGTTGAACTCAACAAAATAAAGAGAATGAAATTGCGAATTTTAATACCAATAAATGTGCGTATTAATTTCTGATAGGAATTTATCTTTTAAAACGAGATTGTAATTATCCCGCGATAGCTCAGTTGGTAGAGCGGAGGACTGTAGATGGATGAAGCTATCCTTAGGTCACTGGTTCGAATCCGGTTCGCGGGAACTTTATTTTTTCCTGTGCATTACTTTTGAAAAATAAAATTATACCTTTCGTTTAATTTTACCATGAGTATAAAATGTGAGTGCGTGTGTGTCTATCCTTGTTTGTGTGTGTGTGTCTGTGTTGTGCTCTCTGTTGTCGAGTGTGAGCTTGAGTGTGCAGAACAAATGTGTAGCCTGTATGTGTGTAGGTAGCGTGTAGTCTGTATGTTTGTAGGTAGCGTGTAGTCTGTATGTGTGTAGGTAGCGTGTAGTCTGTATGTTTGTAGGTAGCGTGTAGTCTGTATGTGTGTAGGTAGCGTGTAGTCTGTATGTGTGTAGGTAGCGTGTAGTCTGTATGTGTGTAGGTAGCGTGTAGTCTGTATGTGTGTAGGTAGCGTGTAGTCTGTATGTGTGTAGGTAGCGTGTAGTCTGTATGTTTGTAGGTAGCGTGTAGTCTGTATGTGTGTAGGTAGCGTGTAGTCTGTATGTGTGTAGGTAGCGTGTAGTCTGTATGTGTGTAGGTAGCGTGTAGTCTGTATGTGTGTAGGTAGCGTGTAGTCTGTATGTGTGTAGGTAGCGTGTAGCCTGTATGTGTGTAGGTAGCGTGCAGCCTGTATGTATGTAGCCTGTATGTGTGTAGGTAGCGTGTAGTCTGTATGTGTGTAGGTAGCGTGTAGCCTGTATGTGTGTAGGTAGCGTGCAGCCTGTATGTATGTAGCCTGTATGTGTGTAGGTAGCGTGTAGTCTGTATATGTGTAGGTAGCGTGTAGCCTGTATGTGTGTAGGTAGCGTGCAGCCTGTATGTATGTAGCCTGTATGTGTGTAGGTAATGTGTAGCCTGTATGTATGTAGCCTGTATGTGTGTAGGTAGCGTGCAGCCTGTATGTATGTAGCCTGTATGTGTGTAGGTAGTGTGTAGCCTGTATGTATGTAGCCTGTATGTGTGTAGGTAGCGTGCAGCCTGTATGTATGTAGCCTGTATGTGTGTAGGTAGTGTGTAGCCTGTATGTATGTAGCCTGTATGTGTGTGTCGAGTGTGTAGCCTGTATGTGTGTGTCGAGTGTGTAGCCTGTATGTGTGTGTCGAGTGTGTAGCCTGTATGTGTGTGTCGAGTGTGTAGCCTGTATGTGTGTGTCGAGTGTGTAGCCTGTATGTGTGTGTCGAGTGTGTAGCCTGTATGTGTGTGTCGAGTGTGTAGACTGTATGTGTGTGTCGAGTGTGTAGCCTGTATGTGTGTGTCGAGTGTGTAGCCTGTATGTGTGTGTCGAGTGTGTAGCCTGTATGTGTGTGTCGAGTGTGTAGCCTGTATGTGTGGAGCATGTATGTGTAAGCAATGCCCCCACCCCGCCACTCGAGAGTCGAGCTATCAGGTACCACATCTTCCCATCCGATGATGTGTCTGGGATGATGTTGGCGTCACTTCACCCCTGTTGTAGGCAATTGTCCACTTGACGTCAAGATGTTATCCGTCAACAACCGTCTGTCGGTCAGACGTGTGTCTGTCACTCACGTGCACACAACAACAGGATGCTGGTACACCGGACATGACCTCTGACCTACCATCCTCACGGACCAACAAGAGGACACACCTGACCAAAGTAGACGACCCCCCCACACACACACACCTGACCAAAGTAGACGACCCCCCCCCCACACACACCTGACCAAAGTAGACGACCCCCCCCCACACACACCTGACCAAAGTAGACGACCCCCCCCCCCCCACACACACACTGACCCATGCACCTGACCAAAGTAGACGACACCCCCACACACACACCTGACCAAAGTAGGCGACCCCCCCCCCCACACACACACCTGACCAAAGTAGACGACCCCCCCCCCACACACACTGACCCATGCACTTGACCAAAGTAGACGACCCCCCCCCCACACACACACCTGACCAAAGTAGACGACCCCCCCCCCACACACACACCTGACCAAAGTAGACGACCCCCCCCACACACACACACACTGACCCATGCACCTGACCAAAGTAGACGACACCCCCACACACACACCTGACCAAAGTAGACGACCCCCCCCCCCACACACACTGACCCATGCACTTGACCAAAGTAGACGACCCCCCCCCCCCCCCCCACACACACACCTGACCAAAGTAGGCGACCCCCCCCCCCACACACACACCTGACCAAAGTAGACGACCCCCCCCCCCACACACACTGACCCATGCACTTGACCAAAGTAGACGACCCCCCCCCCCCCCACACACACACACACCTGACCAAAGTAGGCGACCCCCCCCCCCCCCACACACACACCTGACCAAAGTAGACGACCCCCCACACACACACACTGACCCATGCACCTGACAAAAGTAGACGACACCCCCACACACACACACTGACCCATGCACCTGACCAAAGTAGGCGACCCCCCCACACACACACCTGACCAAAGTAGACGACCCCCCACACACACACACTGACCCATGCACCTGACAAAAGTAGACGACCCCCCACACACACACACACACTGACCCATGCACCTGACCAAAGTAGACGACCCCCCCACACACACACACTGACCCATGCACCTGACCAAAGTAGACGACCCCCCCCCCACACACACACCTGACAAAAGTAGACGACCCCCCCCCACACACACACACTGACCCATGCACCTGACCAAAGTAGACGACCCCCCCACACACACCTGACCAAAGTAGACGACCCCCCCACACACACCTGACCAAAGTAGACGACCCCCCCCCCACACACACACTGACCCATGCACCTGACCAAAGTAGACGACCCCCCCACACACACTGACCCATGCACCTGACCAAAGTAGACGACCCCCCCACACACACACACTGACCCATGCACCTGACCAAAGTAGACGACCCCCCACACACACCTGACCAAAGTAGACGACCCCCCCACACACACACACTGACCCATGCACCTGACAAAAGTAGACGACCCCCCCCCACACACACACACACTGACCCATGCACCTGACCAAAGTAGACGACCCCCCACACACACACACACTGACCCATGCACCTGACCAAAGTAGACGACCCCCCCCCCCACACACACACACACACTGACCCATGCACCTGACCAAAGTAGACGATCCCCCCCCACACACACACTGACCCATGCACCTGACCAAAGTAGACGACCCCCCCCCCCACACACACACACTGACCCATGCACCTGACCAAAGTAGACGACCCCCCCCCACACACACACTGACCCATGCACCTGACCAAAGTAGACGACCCCCCCCCCCCCACACACACACACACTGACCCATGCACCTGACCAAAGTAGACGACCCCCCCACACACACACACTGACCCATGCACCTGACTAAAGTAGACGACCCCCCCCCCCACACACACTGACCCATGCACCTGACCAAAGTAGACGACCCCCCCCCACACACACACACACTGACCCATGCACCTGACCAAAGTAGACGACCCCCCCACACACACACACTGACCCATGCACCTGACCAAAGTAGACGACCCCCCCACACACACACACTGACCCATGCACCTGACCAAAGTAGACGACCCCCCCCCACACACACACACACTGACCCATGCACCTGACCAAAGTAGACGACCCCCCCACACACACACACTGACCCATGCACCTGACCAAATTAGACGACCCCCACACACACCTGACCAAAGTAGACGACCCCCCCCCCACACACACACACACTGACCCATGCACCTGACCAAAGTAGACGACCCCCCCACACACACACACTGACCAAAGTAGACGACCCCCCCCCACACACACACCTGACCAAAGTAGACGACCCCCACACACACACACCTGACAAAAGTAGACAACCCACCCACACACACCTGACCAAAGTAGACGACCCCCCCCCACACACACTGACCCATGCACCTGACCAAATTAGACGACCCCCCACACACACACTGACCCATGCACCTGACCAAATTAGACGACCCCCCACACACACACTGACCCATGCACCTGACCAAATTAGACGACCCCCACACACACACTGACCCATGCACCTGACCAAATTAGACGACCCCCCCCCCCCCCCACACACACACTGACCCATGCACTTGACCAAAGTAGACGACCCCCCCCCCCACACACACACACCTGACCAAAGTAGGCGACCCCCCCCCACACACACACCTGACCAAAGTAGACGACCCCCCCCCACACACACACCTGACCAAAGTAGACGACCCCCCCACACACACCTGACCAAAGTAGACGACCCCCCCACACACACCTGACCAAAGTAGACGACCCCCCCCCCCCACACACACACACTGACCAATGCACCTGACCAAAGTAGACGACCCCCCCCCCCCACACACCTGACCAAAGTAGACGACCCCCCCCCCCACACACACACCTGACCAAAGTAGACGACCCCCCCCCCCCACACACACACACTGACCCATGCACCTGACCAAAGTAGACGACACCCCCACACACACACCTGACCAAAGTAGACGACCCCCCCCCCACACACACACACTGACCCATGCACCTGACCAAAGTAGACGACACCCCCACACACACACCTGACCAAAGTAGACGACCCCCCCACACACACACACTGACCCATGCACCTGACCAAAGTAGACGACCCCCCCCCACACACACACCTGACCAAAGTAGACCCCCCCCCCACACACACACCTGACCAAAGTAGACGACCCCCCCCCCACACACACACCTGACCAAAGTAGACGACCCCCCCACACACACCTGACCAAAGTAGACGACCCCCCCCCCCCCCACACACACACTGACCCATGCACCTGACCAAAGTAGACGACCCCCCCACACACACACACGCTGACCCATGCACCTGACCAAAGTAGACGACACCCCCACACACACACCTGACCAAAGTAGACGACCCCCCCACACACACACACTGACCCATGCACCTGACCAAAGTAGACGACCCCCCCCCCCACACACACACCTGACCAAAGTAGACCCCCCCCACACACACACCTGACCAAAGTAGACGACCCCCCCCACACACACACCTGACCAAAGTAGACGACCCCCCCACACACACCTGACCAAAGTAGACGACCCCCCCCCCCCCCCCACACACACACACACTGACCCATGCACCTGACCAAAGTAGACGACCCCCCCACACACACACATTGACCCATGCACCTGACCAAAGTAGACGACCCCCCCACACACACCTGACCAAAGTAGACGACCCCCCCCCACACACACACACACTGACCCATGCACCTGACCAAAGTAGACGACCCCCCCACACACACACACTGACCAAAGTAGACGACCCCCCCCCCCACACACACACACACTGACCCATGCACCTGACCAAATTAGACGACCCCCCACACACACACTGACCCATGCACCTGACCAAATTAGACGACCCCCACACACACACTGACCCATGCACCTGACCAAATTAGACGACCCCCCCCCACACACACACTGACCCATGCACTTGACCAAAGTAGACGACGCCCCCCCCCCCCACACACACACCTGACCAAAGTAGGCGACCCCCCCACACACACACCTGACCAAAGTAGACGACCCCCCCACACACACACCTGACCAAAGTAGACGACCCCCCACACACACCTGACCAAAGTAGACGACCCCCCCCCTACACACACACACTGACCCATGCACCTGACCAAAGTAGACGACCCCCCCCACACACCTGACCAAAGTAGACGACCCCCCCCCACACACACCTGACCAAAGTAGACGACCCCCCCACACACACACACACTGACCCATGCACCTGACCAAAGTAGACGACACCCCCACACACACACCTGACCAAAGTAGACGACCCCCCCCCACACACACACACTGACCCATGCACCTGACCAAAGTAGACGACACCCCCACACACACACACTGACCCATGCACCTGACCAAAGTAGACGACCCCCCCCCCCCACACACACACACTGACCCATGCACCTGACCAAAGTAGACGACACCCCCACACACACACCTGACCAAAGTAGACGACCCCCCCCCCACACACACACACTGACCCATGCACCTGACCAAAGTAGACGACCCCCCCACACACACCTGACCAAAGTAGACGACCCCCCCACACACACCTGACCAAAGTAGACGACCCCCCCCACACACACACACTGACCCATGCACCTGACCAAAGTAGACGACCCCCCCCCCCACACACCTGACCAAAGTAGACGACCCCCCCCCCCACACACACCTGACCAAAGTAGACGACCCCCCCACACACACACACACTGACCCATGCACCTGACCAAAGTAGACGACACCCCCACACACACACCTGACCAAAGTAGACGACCCCCCCCCCCACACACACACACTGACCCATGCACCTGACCAAAGTAGACGACCCCCCCACACACACACACCTGACCAAAGTAGACGACCCCCCCCACACACACCTGACCAAAGTAGACGACCCCCCCACACACACACCTGACCAAAGTAGACGACCCCCCCACACACACCTGACCAAAGTAGACGACCCCCCCCCACACACACACACACTGACCCATGCACCTGACCAAAGTAGACGACCCCCCCCACACACACACACCTGACCAAAGTAGACGACCCCCCCCCCCCACACACACCTGACCAAAGTAGACGACCCCCCCCCCACACACACACACCTGACCAAAGTAGACGACCCCCCCCACACACACACACCTGACCAAAGTAGACGACCCCCCCCCCCCACACACACACACACTGACCCATGCACCTGACCAAAGTAGGCGACCCCCCCACACACACACTGACCCATGCACCTGACAAAAGTAGACGACCCCCCCCCCACACACACTGACCCATGCACCTGACCAAAGTAGACGACCCCCCCCACACACACTGACCCATGCACACTGACCCATGCACCTGACCAAAGTAGACGACCCCCCCACACACACACCTGACCAAAGTAGACGACCCCCCCACACACACACACTGACCCATGCACCTGACAAAAGTAGACGACCCCCCCCCCACACACTGACCCATGCACCTGACCAAAGTAGACGACCCCCCCCCCCCACACACACACCTGACCAAAGTAGACGACCCCCCCCCCCACACACACACCTGACCAAAGTAGACGACCCCCCCACACACACACCTGACCAAAGTAGACGACCCCCCCACACACACACACTGACCCATGCACCTGACCAAAGTAGACGACCCCCCCACACACACACCTGACCAAAGTAGACGACCCCCCCACACACACACACTGACCCATGCACCTGACCAAAGTAGACGACCCCCCCCCCACACACACACACTGACCCATGCACCTGACCAAAGTAGACGACCCCCCCCCCACACACACCTGACCAAAGTAGACGACCCCCCCACACACACCTGACCAAAGTAGACGACCCCCCCCCACACACACACCTGACCAAAGTAGACGACCCCCCCACACACACACACTGACCCATGCACCTGACAAAAGTAGACGACCCCCCACACACACACACTGACCCATGCACCTGACCAAAGTAGACGAACCCCCCCCCCCACACACACACTGACCCATGCACCTGACCAAAGTAGGCGAACCCCCCCCCCCCACACACACACACACTGACCCATGCACCTGACCCAGAACCAACCGCTATTACGCGGTATTCCCCCCCCCCCCCACCCCCCCCACTAATCGTTATTTTCTGTTATGTATTCATTAAAATGATTCCATTCTTCTGTGTCGTGGAATAGCGCACAGAAAGGGAAAACAGTTTTTACAGTAAAAAAAAAGATTTTATTTAAAAATTCACGCTTGTTTCTAAGGGCGAAACAATTTTAAAGTTTTGAACGGCTAGATCCAGTAGCAGTGGACGTAATTAGCATCCTACATTTCATTAAACAATCCACCTAAAACCAATCAAAAGTCCAGTTGTCCCCGTATATTTTACTGAACAGTTTAGAGAAGCCTAGGTGATACGTGATTAGAACATAAAGTAATGTATACACACATACACAAGCAAGCATAGTAGGCTACACACACGCTCACACACACATATACACAGGCGCGCATCATATTACTGTCCAAACATCGCTCTACCCTCTCCCCCCCCCCCCACAACCCCCCCCCCCCCCCCCCACCATTTCAGGACCTTACAGGCGGTGTGAGTGCACCAGAATGACACAAAAACCAATCCAATTAACGTAGCGCCTTAGGCGACTTACAGAGTCAGTCAACTCACTTCTGACTGACAGACTCATTCAACTCACTTGTGACTGACAGACTCAGTCAACTCACTTGTGACTGACAGACTCAGTCAACTCACTTTTGACTTACAGACTCAGTCAACTCACTTGTGACTGAATAGCCTCAGTCAACTCACTTGTGACTGACAGCCTCAGTCAACTCTCTTGTGACTGACAGACTCAGTCAACTCACTTGTGACTGACAGACCCAGTCAACTCACTTGTGACTGACAGCCTCAGTCAACTCACTTGTGACTGAATAGCCTCAGTCAACTCACTTGTGACTGACAGACTCAGTCAACTCACTTGTGACTGACAGACCCAGTCAACTCACTTGTGACTGACAGCCTCAGTCAACTCACTTGTGACTGAATAGCCTCAGTCAACTCACTTGTGACTGACAGCCTCAGTCAACTCACTTGTGACTGACAGCCTCAGTCAACTCTCTTGTGACTGACAGACTCAGTCAACTCACTTGTGACTGACAGACCCAGTCAACTCACTTGTGACTGACAGACTCAGTCAACTCACTTGTGACTGACAGACCCAGTCAACTCACTTGTGACTGACAGCCTCAGTCAACTCACTTGTGACTGAATAGCCTCAGTCAACTCACTTGTGACTGACAGCCTCAGTCAACTCACTTGTGACTGACAGCCTCAGTCAACTCTCTTGTGACTGACAGACTCAGTCAACTCACTTGTGACTGACAGACCCAGTCAACTCACTTGTGACTGACAGACTCAGTCAACTCACTTGTGACTGACAGACCCAGTCAACTCACTTGTGACTGACAGCCTCAGTCAACTCACTTGTGACTGACAGCCTCAGTCAACTCACTTGTGACTGACAGACTCAGTCAACTCACTTCTGACTGACACAACTCACTCCTGACTGACAGACTCAGTCAACTCACTTCTGACTGACACAACTCACTCCTGACTGACAGCCTCAGTCAACTCACTTGTGACTGACAGTGCCCTCCGTGTGTGATACAAGCAACTAGATCTGTAGATGGTCTGTTATTTTCTCTAAATGTACCAATGGTTCATCATCTTCATAATTACAAGTTTAAAATATTTAGAGTCTCACATATCTCCCGCGATAGCTCAGTTGGTAGAGCGGAGGACTGTAGGTGTCACAAAGCTATCCTTAGGTCACTGGTTCGAATCCGGTTCGCGGGAACTTTTTCTGTTTTTATTTTAACATTTTTTCTCTTTTGATCCAATAGCTGATCAAAACCTATGTTGTAATGTAGAAAACTAATTAGTTAAGATATTATTGGAATTATAGGATAAATAATTAGACCCGCAAGATAATCACTAAACCAACTAATGGTGATTATATGGAAGTTTTGTTGAGTCAGACCCTAGACCGTTAGAATGTTTGTCTTTGTTTGTCTGCTTCTATTTCTCAGTCCTACTGCTGATGTAGAAAAAAATGAAACGACTGAAATAAATACACATCCACGTATGAAGCTGGCCTTACTCTCATGGCGGTCATTGAGATCGATAGAAAATTTCTTGCTTGGGGCAAATGAAGTTGTTTCATGGACCTACCTACACTGGATCAAAGTTTTAATCGTGACATCATACAATCCTTACATACAGCATGACCCGCGATAGCTCAGTTGGTAGAGCGGAGGACTGTAGATGAATGAAGCTATCCTTAGGTCACTGGTTCGAATCCGGTTCGCGGGAACTTTTATCTTTTTCTTTTGTTAACGCATGTTAACATGTACTAAACCCTTCAACTAAAATTTACATAGAGATCATTTAATTAAATATAAATCACACTTAATCTTTCAAATATTAAATTTAATAAATATGCCCTAATAATTTTATTAAATATTTTATGCCAACTAATAATTATGTTACTTAAATGCTAAATATTTGTTTCAAAAACTTCGCCACACAATACCAATTTTGAAATATTGTATTTGATTGGCTACGTAATTAGGAATACATATTGTGTGTTGTAAGCGTGGAGAAATTGTTTTGTTTTGTGGTATTTTATTTTGCTTTCAAAACATAAACTAGGCTTACAGTTCATACCTTCGACACATAAACTAGACCTACAGTTCATGATCGGATTGATGTAAAACTTCCTGTCATTTCCTCCTATATGCTGTCTTCACACTAGATTTTCATTCAGGGATCTCTTGGGGACGGGGCAATACCACCCCCTTCTCCCCCAGAGCACCCCCACCTCCTATATTTACATCTGTTGTTTACAAAATATGCGGTGTCACCCGCTCCAACGGAAATTTAAGTGTTTTCCCCCTTCCCCTCACTCACACTTTTCAAAAGTTTAAAGTTTGGTTCCCACACCCCTCCCCCATCCACCCCGAGAAAAATAAAGGAACACAGCTTCAGACCATGAGCCATGCTAGCCTTGAATCCAAGACCTTTGGTATTGTGTTTTGTTAACAGTATTTGTCATCGCGTGCATACACACACCTACACACTCAATACACACCTGACACACACACCACTCACTCACACAATGTTGTTTCCCCCCCAATACACTCCGCCCCTAGTACACTCCCCCCAGTACACTCCGCCCCCCCAATACACTCCGCCCCTACAATACATTCCGCACTCCGCCCCCCCCCCCAGTACACACCGAACCCCCTCCAGTACACTCCGCCCCCCCAATACACTCCGCCCCCAGTACACTCCCCCAGTACACTCCGCCCCCCCCCCAATACACTCCGCCCCCACAATACACTCCACCCCCAGTACACTCCGTCCCCCCAGTACACTCCGCCCCCCCAATACACTCCGCCCCCAGTACACTCCCCCAGTACACTCCGCCCCCCCCCCCAATACACTCCGCCCCCCCAATACACTCCGCCCCCAGTACACTCCCCCAGTACACTCCGCCCCCCCCCCCAATACACTCCGCCCCCAATACACTGCGCCCCCCCCCCAGTACACACCGAACCCCCCTCCAGTACACACCGCCCCCCAGTACACTCCCCCAGGACACTCCACCCCCCCAATACACACCGCCCCCCAATACACTCAACCCCCCCAATACACACCGCCCCCCAATACACTCCGCCCCCCTCCAGTACACTCCGCCCCCCAGTACACTCCGCCCCCCAGTACACTCCGCCCCCCCAATACACTCCGCCCCCCAGTACACTCCGCCCCCCAGTACACTCCGCCCCCCCAATACACTCCGCCCCCCAGTACACTCCGCCCCCCAGTACACTCCGCCCCCCAATACACTACGCCCCCCCAGTACACTCCGCACACCCCCCCCCCCCCCCCAGTACAATCAGAAGAATAATTTTAAAACCTACAAACTCGCCCAATCTTCCCAACTAGAACAAATGAGCTATTTTCGTTTGTTTATTGATTTCTATGTCAACACTCGGCTATACTAAATACCGGATCTTCGGCTATTTTTAGAAACGACATCTCCGCACTTTTAGTCAATTATCTGTCTAATCAGATTTTGATTTGTCCATTCTTCTAGCGATTAGAAATGCCCATCGACGAAATGTACGTCATTTTTAAAGGCTGTTCAAGTAGAAATAAAATAAATCTATAATAACAAGCTTTTAAACGCTTTGAAAATAAGAAAATAAAACAAACTTTACTAATGAAAACTTTGATCGCTAATGAGATCACTTACATTTTTTAGCAACCAAAGCTTTTACTAATAACTTTTGTTTTATTTTCTTATTTTCAATGCATGTAAAAGCTTGTTATTATAAAGAGTTTTTTTTTTTAATTAATTAATTTTATTTTCCACTTTTCTTTTAGTCGTTCGTTCGAAAAACAGTTGACAATACAAATAAGACTACAAATAAGACTACAAATATGCGTTAAAATCCGTTCAGTAGCTTTTGATCTCTAAAACATAGTTAACTGCCTCACCTCGTTCATACTACACACGTGAAATCAATCGAGCGTGAAGTGATAGTTCACCACGACGGCCTTCTGACCAAGCGATTGCTAGCTCATATTTTTATCTTTTTATCTCTCCTTTTAATTTGAATATAGTAATTTTTAAATTAAACTGTCTCTCTAATTAAATTAAAGAATTCATATTCATGCATTGTCATCGCAGTGGAACGTATCTGGAAAAATTGAACGAAATCGCTGCATTAGAAGTGGGTCAAAATCGAATTACAAGATTTGCCATAAACAAAGGTTGCGAACTAAATAAAAACTTCTAAAAACAAGAACTTTGTGGCTCTAAGAATGTGTCCGTTATACGTCGGTTTAGTTGATTGTATGTGACACGTTATGGGTCCTTGTGTGACCTTATGTGACCTTGTAGGTGATGAGGACTTTTTTGTATGTTGCACCCTGTGAGTGATGTTTTGAACGATTACCGCTAACATGCGTGGTGACAAGCCTACACAGTATGTCCATTAATGAATTAAATTATCGTCCAATTATTTCCACGTCTGATGGCTCTGGATTCTGACATAATCGGCCGCCATTTTGGAAGATCAGACACAAATACTGGATGGTGGGTTCTCAATGGGGCCAGACACACGGACACACAGACACACGAACACACAGACTACTGCAGAGGCCCAACACCAGCTGTCTATCATAAAACGAGCGGCTGGGTGACGTAGTAAACTAGCGACTGCTTGATCTGGACGGACTTATTTTTGCAGTCACGTGGTACGTTGAGGTAGATAAAATATTGTGAGAGTTATCTCCCAGAGTTACTTCCCATCGTTCTTTGGTTGAGGAATTTGTGCAGGCAATCGTCTGGTCAAACAGCGAGCTCAATTTTGTCTTCCCGCTCTGTAAACAGACGTGTGTGAACAAGTAAACCACCCTACTGATGTGTTGCCATGGTTACAAAGTAGGTCTGACGTTAAACCTGCACCTGTGTGTGTGCATATGTGAGTGTGCGGGTTTATAATAGAGAGAAAGGGAGAGAAAGATTGTGTGAGTCGAATGTGAGGGATTGAAGAGAGATATTCCATTTTAAGTGTGTATGTGTGGGAGTCTGTATAATTGTGTATGTGTGCGTGTGTGTATGCGAGAGAGAGAGAGAGAGAGAGAGAGAGAGAGAGAGGGAGCGGATGTGATTGTTTGTATGGCAGTGTGTGTGATTGTGTACATGAGTGTGTGTGAGAGAAAGACAGGGAGTGTGTGTGAATAGGTTTGTGTGCGTGTGTGTGTAAACTTGTGTGTGAATGTATGTATGACAGTGTGTGTGCATGTGTGAGACAGTGCGTGTGTGGTGTGTGGTGTCAATGTGTGTGTGTCGTGTGTGTGGTGTGTGTGTCAATGCGTGTGTCAATGTGTGTGGTGTGTGTGGTGTGTGTGGTGTGTGGTGTGTGTGGTGTGTGGTGTGTGTGTCAATGTGTGTGGTGTGTGTGTCAATGTGTGTGGTGTGTGTGGTGTGTGTGTGGTGTGTGTGGTGTGTGTGGTGTGTGTGGTGTGATGTGTGTGTGTCAATGTGTGTGGTGTGATCAAATAGCCGTGTCAATATTGTATGAGATGGCTGAGTGAGCAGGTCAGGTCACTGGAACAAAATCAGGAAAACTTATCGACCCACGGGCTGTGGGGGTGGGGGGTACGTGGGGGTAGGGGAGGGATAACAGGGTAGGGGCTTAGAACTAAAATGATACAAAAGCTTAGCTGCTGTTGCAGTCTAGTCATCGATTTAAAAAAATCAAACAAAACGGCAAGTGATTGATTTTAGCTCGCTGCCACCGCACCGCCTGGCCGTCTACTGGCTGGCCGTCTATTGGCTGGCCGTCCACTCCCTGCCATCAACTCGCCGCTGGATGCGAGACAGCGAGGTCTGGGTGAGTGAGTTGTCTGCCCGTGAGTGAGTTGTCTGCCCGCTGGGTTCTCTTCTCTTCATTTAGGGGATTCAACTCTTGGACTTATTCTAGAATCAGAGGTATAGTATTGTGTGCTTGATACATAGATAGACTTAACTTCTTTCTTAAAAAAATCATATTTACTAGTATTTTATTTTTTATCTCCCCCAACATAAAAAATTGTACAATATTTACTTTTTATCGCATCGTGCGCGCGCGCGCGCACACACACACACACACACACATGAACATATACACACGCACACAGCGCGCACACACACACACACACACATGAACATATACACACGCACACATAAACAAACACACTCACTCACGACTTTCTTGGACAATTTTAAATTTCACAGGGTTTCAGAACCTGCTAGCTCTATCCCCCCCCCCCTCCCCCCGCCCTCATGCAAGCAGACAGCCCTCTCCCCTGCCCCCCCCCTCCCAATGGAAGCCTCCACAAGCTGAGGTGTGCGTGATTACAGGTGACGCTCTCAGATAAACTCACGCCACACCTGCTGTGTGATGTACTCACCAACAGGCGTCTGTAGCCCGTCAGGTGACCTCTGCCTGACTCACCATTAGTAGCTGAGGTCAACATTTTGTTCCGACAGACATTTTTATGACTCAACATTTTGTTGTGACAGACATTTTTATGACTCAACATTTTGTTTCGACAGACATTTTTATAACTCAACATTTTGTTATGACAGACATTTTTATAACTCAACATTTTCTTCTGACAGACATTTTTATGACTCAACATTTTGTTCCGACAGACATTTTTATTACTCAACATTTTGTTATGACAGACATTTTTATAACTCAACATTTTCTTCTGACAGACATTTATGTGACTCAACATTTTGTTGTCACACAACTTTCTTTGTCTGATCGAACTGAAGTCGTTAAAACTTATTATTTTTTAAAATGTCTATACGTTTATTGTTTTTAACTATAAGCTTTATCTAAACATTTGTCATTTGAATTTAAAAACAACCTAACTAAAACTAATCTTTTCTCACCAGTTTAGTTTGAAAAAAACTAGAAAAAGCATTAAATTATGCCCCTTGTTTTCAATATTACTCCCTTGAGTTATATCCCCTGTTTTATTTAAATTTCCATTATTTCCCCTAGGTGTAGGACTGGACCCTAACAGTAAGTACCACAAGCCGTCGCCGGTTTGCCCGTGTGAGCTGGGAGTTTTCGCTTGATGTCGGCAACACAAGCCCGTGTTAATATTTGATGTCCCGGGGGTCGGGACTTACTCGGCGGTACTGAGGGCCGGGGCTAGGGCAGGGCTGGCTGGGTCACTTGTTGGACTTCACGACCCCTGCAACTAACGATCTTTCGACCCCTGGGGCTAGCGACCCCTGGAACTAACCCCTGGATCTAGCGACCCCCGGAAAAAAACATCTCTGAATCCACTGACACTTGGATCTAGCGACCCCCGGAACAAAGGACCCCTGAACCCACCGACCCCAGCCACTGACCTCTGAACCACGATGGCAGATACCGGCGCCCAGAGAATTGTCGCCATCGCTATAGACGAGAGCGAACATTCCGACAACGCCTTTCAGTGTGAGTAGAGAATAAATTAACATATTCAGCTGCCAATGTCAAGGTCATGTGCTTGATTGTATGCCCCAACTCAGGTGGGTGTAAACAAACATTCCGTCACTTGGATCCGAACCCAGGTCTGATTGGTCAGCCGAGTTTTACTACAATAGGCCTACCCCAATCATTCTTGTGCATGTGCCTACTATATATATATATATATATATATATATATATATATATATATATATATATATATATATATATATATATATATATATATATATATATGTTACGGTCAAAGCCCGAAGTGCGGCCAAAGCGCGGATTGGCCGGCCAATCCGCGCATTGGCCGGCTCTCTTGGCCAAAGTCCGAAGAACTTAGCACTAAGATCGTATTTCGTACATTGGCCGGCCAATGCGCGCACTGGCCGGGACGTACTGGCCAAAGTCCGAAGCGCTTAAACTTAACAGCGTATTTTGTACATAGGCCGGACAATGCGCGCACTGGCCGGGATGTCCCGGCCAATGTTCTATTTAGACTAAATTGTGATCGCATTTTCATTATTCTGGGTGCGGTTTCATTGAGAGTAACGTATTGTTTAGCTCTTGTTTGTATAGCATTCTATATGCAAGGCGACATGGATCAAAAGGGCCGTCAGACCATGAGACAGACATAGCTGATGGCTGTCAAAAGAAAAAAATGTAAATCCATGTTAGTTTCCATATATGGACTCTCGATAAAAAAGTTACTGAGGAAGATCTTGAGAACATTGAACAAGAAATGGAGGTTGCCATAAATGCAACGACATCCTCAGCTAACACATCTACTGCCGTGGCGGAACGCCCAGACCAGTTGCGTGGCAATAATGTGGCCAACAGATTCTATATAGTTTGTGAAAAACATTGTAGTGCAGCTCATTCTTTTGGATCCTGTGGCAACGATGTCCATGCTATTTGTGGAATACCCAATGAAGCAGACAAAGGGTACGGAGGGAACATTACCTGCAGATTGTGTCACAACAAACAAGACATCATGGAACACAGATCAGCAGCTCATACTGGCTTGCAAACTCAAGGTGCTAAGATGCTTAAAACATCAAATACAAAATTTAAAGATGGTGAAGTGGGTGACAATGTACGCATCCGTTTTCCAGATGTTGACAGAGGTCACGGTGATCCCCGAAGCGTGATTGCAGTTGTCATGAGCGTCGAGGGCGGTTTCTACAAATTAGGAACGGAACATGGTGTTCTAAAACAACTGTATGCTAGAAGTGTTTTCAATTCTTCACGAAAAACTGCTCTTATTGTCGTCAGTTGGCACTGAGGAAAAATCACTACGAACCATCGCATCTTCACAAACATTGACTGGGGGCCAAGGCTACACTCGCTGCAATGGCACAACTAAGTGCACAATAAATCGCTGCAAGTGTAAAAATAACAAGCTGCTATGTAATTCTAAATGCCATAAAAGTTCAACTTGTTGTAACAAATGATGACATTGATAGATTGAGACTATATTACAATAAAAAATTTGAATGTTTCTGTCATTTACTTTAATTAATAATAAATAAAGACTTAATTTCATGATCCTTACGGCATTAGAAAAAACCAAAATCTGCTCATGATCTTCTAATCCGGACTTTGGCCGGTCGTCCCTAGCCAGATGATCTTCTAATTAAGACTTTGGCCGGTCCACCATGGCCAGTCCGCGGACTGGCCGGCCAAAGGCCGAAATGAAGAGCTATTTCAGACTTTGGCCGGTCCACAATGGCCAGTCTGCTGATTGGCCGGCCAAAGGCCGAAATCAAGCAAAGTTTCGGACTTTGACCGACCTATGGGAGGCGATATTGGCCAATGCGCGGATTGGCCGGCCAATCCTAGGATTGGCCGACTTCGGGCTTTGACCGTAACATATATACCGCTACTCAGTCAATACACAGATTATAAATATTTATTCCATTCAACAAATCTCCCCATTAGTGTTTTTAAATTTGTCTTTCCTTGTATCCATAGCAACCCGAAGCATGTACCCCTACATACAACTTCCCGAATCATAAATCTCACATCTCCCCCCCCCCCTACTATCGATCACGTGACGGTCAGCTGACATTAACGACCCCTGCAGCTTCGACGCTCACGTTTAATATGCAAATGTTTGTCTCGAACGTGGGGCTATTTATAGAACTACCCTAATTTACTGCTGTATGTTGTGATAGACTGCTGTATGTTGTGACAGACTGCTGTATGTTGTGACAGACTGCAGTATGTTGTGACAGACAGCTGTATGTTGTGACAGACTGCTGTATGTTGTGACAGACTTCTGTATGTTGTGACAGACTGGTGTATGTTGTGACAGACTGCTGTATGTTGTGACAGACTGCTGTATGTTGTGACAGACTGCTGTATGTTGTGACAGACTGCTGTATGTTGTGACAGACTGCTGTATGTTGTGACAGACTGGTGTATGTTGTGACAGACTGCTGTATGTTGTGACAGACTGCTGTATGTTGTGACAGACTGCTGTATGTTGTGACAGACTGCTGTATGTTGTGACAGACTGCTGTATGTTGTGACAGACAACTGTGTGTTGTGACAGACTGCTGTGACAGACTGCTGTATGTTGTGACAGACTGCTGTGACAGACTGCTGTATGTTGTGACAGACTGCTGTATGTTGTGACAGACTGCTGTATGTTGTGACAGACTGCTGTATGTTGTGATAGACTGCTGTATGTTGTGACAGACTGCTGTATGTTGTGACAGACTGCTGTGACAGACTGCTGTATGTTGTGACAGACTGCTGTATGTTGTGACAGACTGCTGTATGTTGTGACAGACTGCTGTATGTTGTGATAGACTGCTGTATGTTGTGACAGACTGCTGTGACAGACTGCTGTATGTTGTGACAGACTTCTGTATGTTGTGACAGACTGCTGTATGTTGTGACAGACTGCTGTATGTTGTGACAGACTGCTGTATGTTGTGACAGACTGCTGTATGTTGTGACAGACTGCTGTAAGTTGTGACAGACTGCTGTGACAGACTGCTGTATGTTGTGACAGACTGCTGTATGTTGTGACAGACTGCTGTATGTTGTGATAGACTGCTGTATGTTGTGACAGACTGCTGTATGTTGTGATAGACTGCTGTATGTTGTGACAGACTGCTGTATGTTGTGACAGACTGCTGTATGTTGTGATAGACTGCTGTATGTTGTGACAGACTGCTGTATGTTGTGACAGACTGCTGTATGTTGTGATAGACTCTCAGAGACATTGGTTGTGTGGGGCACCGCACACATAGTAGAGAGGTGGTGGTGTTTCCTGGTGGTGTTTTTACATTTTGACTGGGATATTTTGATCATTATTTACTTTACGTGTAAATGTCGGAGGGTGTGTGTGTGTGGGGGGGGGGGAGGGGGGGAGGGGGGTTGTAAATGTTGCTGACGTCTGTTGAAGCAGACCTCAAAAAGCCGTCTGCTCAGTTTCCGTAGGCACCGCTTTTCCCGCTATTGACAAATAAACTTTGACAAGTTTTTCACGAACATTCTGGTGTGTATAGAGTTCCACACGCCGGCCTAGTACAATGGAACCGTTATCTGTTTTGACAACATAACGGTCACGTGGTCACTGGTTGGGAGAACAGACAGACGGACAGACGGACAGACGGACAGACAGACGGAGGGCCTTTAACCTTTTATTTTGACTCTCACAAAGCTCTGTGTGTGACTGTATGTGGGTATTTGCACGTACCAGCGGTTGTAAGGGAGGGCGGGACTGAAGGGCTGCTGGGTGACGGACCCCCTCTCTGGGTGGTGAACTTCCCCCCCCCCCCCCCCCTGGGTGGTGGATCCCCCACTACCATCCATACAAACACGCTCACCCCTTACGTCACTCAATCGTTTAGCGCTGGTCAGCCTGGGGCCACTCACGGCCTTTATCAGATAGAGCCGGCAGGATTCAATTATTCCGGCTCCCAATGTACAAGAGAAGGCAAGCTCTAGTGTTTGCTGCTAAAAAAATTAATACAAAATAATTTAAAGCATTTTTAAAATGTACCCCCCCCCCCAGCTAAACGTCCCTGCCTCGCCTTCTCACACTTTCCCCACACACTGTTCACCTGTCACCCGCACATCATACACCCACACATCACACCCACACATCATCCCCCCCCCCCACACACACAGACTTAAGAATGAGTGCTCCCTTCCCACCAATAAAGTTGGACCTGACACATGAAAACGATGAAGGGAATTTTTAAAATTTAAAACAAAAACTTTTTAAAGTATCACACAAGTGAATCACTCACGACCAGAATGTGAGTAGTTGGAGTAGAGTTGGGGTGTGACCGACAAATCGTATCTTTAAGGTTTAAGGGTAGGTTTACACGTTAGTCAGGGTAGGTTCAAGCCGTTAGGGTAGGTTCAAACCGTCAGGGTAGGTTCAATCCGTCAGGGTAGGTTCAAGCCGTCAGGGTAGGTTCAAACCGTCAGGGTAGGTTCAATCCGTCAGGGTAGGTTCAATCCGTCAGGGTAGGTTCAAGCCGTTAGGGTAGGTTCAAGCCGTGTAAACCCACAAGGTCTTATATCGCCCGGCCGGTCTGTAAAAACTACGCAGCTACCGAACATTCTATAATAACCAATACAGCTTTATCAACGCGGTGTGCGGCAAAAATCACAGAAAAAAGTCACATTCTATTAAATTTTTAAGAATTTGTATTAAGGGGTCATCCATAAATGACTTGACGCTTTTTTGACGCTTTTTACCTCTCCCCTCCCCTCCGTCACACGTCGTCACAAAAAGCCAGACCCCCACCCCCCTAAAATAACGTCACACCTCAACCTGCAACCCCCCCCCCCCCCCTGAAAAAAAATTGCAGTTGAATTTTCTTAAAACATCGATATTTTTCCAAAATCTTGTCAGAACTCTGTCAACATAGAGTATTTTGATCAATCCCTACTATAAAAAAACGCGAAATAACGGCTAAAGCTCGTTTTCTAACATTGCTTTTTTATAATGCAAAAGTGTGACGTCACACCATTTGAACCCCCCCTCCCCTCATCACACACCGTCACAAAATGAGGGACTCCCCTCCCCCTACGAGTGTGACGTCATTTATGGACGACCCCTAAGCTATATGTATATCGAAATTGAAACATACATACTTCAAATTTAATGTTTCTACGCGTTATATAAATGTTAAAATTACAAGCTATTAATGTTATGTTGATATGGACATTTTAAATACTTAATACAAACGTTTAACGAATTCCATGCAATTGTACACATTTGTGAAATGTTTTCCTGTGACATTTTTCCTGTGACATTTTTCTGTGACTTTTTTCCTGTGACTTTTTTCCTGTGACTTTTTTCCTGTGACTTTTTCCTGTTACTTTTTTCCTGTGACTTTTTTCCTGTGACTTTTTTCCTGTGACTTTTTTCCTGTGACTTTTTTTCCTGTGACTTTCTTCCTGTGACTTTTTTCCTGTGACATTTTCCTGTGACTTTTTTCCTGTGACTTTTTTACTGTGACTTTTTTCCTGTGACTTTTTTCCTGTGACTTTTATCCTGTGACTTTTTTCCT
Organism: Physella acuta; assembly: GCF_028476545.2. Classification (NCBI taxonomy): domain Eukaryota; kingdom Metazoa; phylum Mollusca; class Gastropoda; family Physidae; genus Physella; species Physella acuta. The sequence continues at coordinate 413,779 of NW_026732186.1, read as the reverse complement.
GTGACTTTTTCCTGTGACTTTTTTTCCTGTGACTTTTTTCCTGTGACTTTTTCCTGTTACTTTTATCCTGTGACTTTTTTCCTGTGACTTTTTTACTGTGACTTTTTTCCTGTGACTTTTTTCCTGTGACTTTTATCCTGTGACTTTTTTCTTGTGACTTTTTCCTGTGACTTTTTTTCCTGTGACTTTTTTCCTGTGACTTTTTCCTGTTACTTTTATCCTGTGACTTTTTTCCTGTGACTTTTTCCTGTTACTTTTTCCTACAGTCAACCCATCCCAGCCAGACAAACGTCTGTAGATGTGAAACTCGACGTGTCAGTACCATCTCTCGTGCATTGCCACGCCCCGTGTCTGACACTGACACGCCCCATGTCTTACACTGACACGCCCCATGTCTTACACTGACACGCCCCATGTCTTACACTGACACGCCCCATGTCTTACACTGACACGCACACTCAACGACTTTATTGTCTTGCCAGTCAGACAATTAGTCGTGTCAACTTTTCCTCAAATGACTTTTTCCGGAGATCTTATCAACTAATTTCTCAGAAAATTGAGCGTGAGTGTGCTGATGACCCAAATGGGATGTTGACGTCATCTTTATCTGTTGGTACAACCACCAATGTGTTACACTCGAGGTACTTGTCTAACACGTCTGGAACCAGTGTTTCTTTCAGACATTTTTCTCCTGGGGGAGGGGGGGGTCACTTGAAACTTTCGGGGGGTAGTGGACTTAAATTTCCGGTGAGGGGGGGGGGAGACTGGTTAAAGTATATAGGTTGAATTTAAATTTTATTCTAATCTCCTCGGGGTTGCTCAGCCCGACCCCCCCCCCCTTTCCGAAGGAAGTCTTCCGCCCCCCCCCCCCCCCCATGAAATTTATTTAGAAAACATATACTTTGTGTCGTCCCCCGCCCCCCCCCCCCCCCCCCCCACCCGTGAAAATTTAGTCATGAAAAAAACTTTTAAACTAACCACAGCCCGTCCACAAACAACTACCCCAACACGAACACCTTAGACTTATTTCTCCCCTGGGCGACTACTATTGCATGTAATCGATTACCCCGACTTTCTATACATTGGGCGGTTCTTTCCTAAACCTTCAATGTTAACTTTCTTACAGCTAACATCTTAAAGAGCTGAGAGATTCGGATTTTTTAAAGTTGGCCATCTCATGTAGAATTTACTTTTACAATTTAGTTTAGATTCTATTTGAAATCCATCCACCACACTACCGTATAACAAAACAATTTATTTGTGTCACTCGACCTTGACCTTCATAAAGTGTTACGGGCGGAAAGAAATCCGATTATGCAACAGTTTCACAAATTGAAAAAAATATGTCGTCGTCGTTTCTCTGCTGTTGAATGTCAAGGTCGCTTTTAATAAAAGGGGGGGGGGGGGGGGGGGGGGGTGTTGAGGGTGGGGTGGGGTAGGGAGTCAATATTTCACTGAACGTTTTTTTTTTCAAATCAGACCGTTTGGAATATGACCTAACCAATTAGAGAAGATGATTAATTGATTGTTTTTCTCAATTATCAATTAGAAAAAAATCAAATTCGAGCAATACCGAGAGCACAACCAGAGTTCATATTCCCAGTTTACCCCCCCCCCCCCCCCACATACATACACATTCAATCCTTCCCCACACACATACATACACATTCAATCCTTCCCCCCACATACATACACATTCAATCCTTCCCCCCACATACATACACATTCAATCCTTCCCCACACACATACATACACATTCAATCCTTCCCCCCACATACATACACATTCAATCCTTCCCCCCACATACATACACATTCAATCCTTCCCCCCACATACATACACATTCAATCCTTCCCCACACACATACATACACATTCAATCCTTCCCCCACATACATACACATTCAATCCTTCCCCCCACATACATACACATTCAATCCTCCCCCCACATACATACACATTCAATCCTTCCCCCCCCCACATACATACACATTAAATCCTCCCCCCACATACATACACATTCAATCCTTCCCCCCACATACACATTCAATCCTTCCCCCCCGCACATACACATTCAATCCTCCCCCCCCCCCACATACACATTCAATCCTTCCCCCCCCCCCACATACACATTCAATCCTTCCCCCCCCCACATACACATTCAATCCTTCCCCCCCCCACTTACATACACACACCTTCAACTCCCCCCACACACACAATACATCCCTCACATACATGCCTGTTCAACCATCCACAACGCCACACACATACGCCTCCAAACCTTCCTTCCCCACACACATACCACTGCTCCCACCCCCTTCCCCCTACACACACATACATAAATCCTCAACCCTTTTACCACCACCACAACCACATCCTGTAAACATTTAACCACAAGCACTGCGCATGTCTTTACATTACGTGGAGCACTGCGCATGTCAATAGACCAACCAATCGACTAGCTTGCTATAACCTATCATTAACATCCCTATCAACGGTAGAGGCTGGTGATTTCTCTACGAGTCAAATATACGTAATCTATCGACTGTCACAGCAACATTTTTTTTCTTTTGCCCAACCATCAACCCTGGAATCTGTAGGGTTGGCGTGTGTTGTGCCAACCATCAACCCTGGAATCTGTAGGGTTGGCGTGTGTTGTGCCAACCATCAACCCTGGAATCTGTAGGGTTGGCGTGTGTTGTGCCAACCATCAACCCTGGAATCTGTAGGGTTGGCGTGTGTTGTGCCAACCATCAACCCTGGAATCTGTAGGGTTGGCGTGTGTTGTGCCAACCATCAACCCTGGAATCTGTAGGGTTGGCGTGTGTTGTGCCAACCATCAACCCTGGAATCTGTAGGGTTGGCGTGTGTTGTGCCAACCATCAACCCTGGAATCTGTAGGGTTGGCGTGTGTTGTGCCAACCATCAACCCTGGAATCTGTAGGGTTGGCGTGTGTTGTGCCAACCATCAACCCTGGAATCTGTAGGGTTAGCTTGAGACAGTCAATTAAATTGGTTGCACATATTTTACTAAATACTTATAATGACAATTGATTTGTTGTATAAGTGTTGTTGTTGTCTTATAGTGAGTGCTACTGAGCTGAGATACAAACACCCGCCAAACACGATAAAGTAGGTCAGTGCGGAACCAATCAAAACGCTATCTCCTGCACGCGCCACTTAGATTAACCAATGACGTCATGTCCGTTAGAATCGTGTCTGGGATCTGCTGATTTCATATGCAGGGGCGGAGGTTGGTTGTTGTATGGAGTAGGTATTATGTTGTACCAGACATACGGCATTATGTTGTACGGCATTATGTTGTACGGCATTATGTTGTACGGCATTATGTTGTACCAGACATACGGCATTATGTTGTACGGCATTATGTTGTACCAGACATACGGTATTATGTTGTACGGCATTATGTTGTACGGCAGTAAGTTGTACGGCATTATGTTGTACCAGACATACGGCATTATGTTGTACGGCATTATGTTGTACGGCATTATGTTGTACCAGACATACGGCATTATGTTGTACGGCATTATGTTGTACGGCATTATGTTGTACGGCATTATGTTGTACCAGACATTATATTGTACCAGACATACGGCATTATGTTGTACCAGACATTATGTTGTATCAGACATACGGCATTATGTTGTACTCGACTCATTGAATTATGTTGTACCGACTTATGGAATTGTGTACCATGTGCCATGGCCTATTAGGATCTAATGACGTGTCAATCAACAGCAATCAAAAGCTAATTTTCATATTTAAAAAAAAATCAAACTTCCATCCTTGAGCAGAAACTGAGGAAAACTTTCAGAGAAAAACATTTAGCGCGGTGTAAGTGGGGGTCAAAGGTCACAGGAAACACCTCCATCTTATCAGTCACGTGACCTGCCGGAAGTGGGAGCAGACGCCATTTTATCAGCGGGGCGGTGGCCGGTCATACAATTATACATCTGTCATGCCAGACAGTCAGACAGCATGACAGTCAGACAGCATACATCTCTTAGGTTTTCCAGTTATAGAGCATACACTATTCTACACTAACCAGCATACAAAAGTGAATGTTTGCGAAAACTTACGCTGTGTGTTATAGATCTAGTACCCACCTGTAGATGTAGATATAGAAACATGTAGTTGGGAACATACAATGTACGGTAGGCCTACTGGTCCCCGTGGTAAGCCCTCAATGAATTTAAAAAACTCGCTAATTTTTAGTGTTGACTCTGACACATGAGAACAGAAGAATGTTCTAGACTTGACACATGAGAACAGAAGAATGTTCTAGACTTGACACATCAGAACAGAAAAATGTTCTAGACTTGACACATCAGAACAGAAAAATGTTCTAGACTTGACACATCAGAACAGAAGAATGTTCTAGACTTCCAAGCTCCACAGTTTGTTGACCTAATTAATTCCAGTACGGCGTAGACCTGGGCTGACTGGAGCTATCAAACAGATCAAAACTTCACGTCAATTAGCGATGCTGTATAAAAATCTCTAATTAATTATCCCCCCACTTTGATGAATTAACTCGCTAGAAAACTCAAACGAATTTTTTTTTAAATTATGGTAAGCGTGACGTGATGATTAGTTTTTGCTTTAATTAAAGTTTTCCCGAGAGAATATCTTTGCGCTTGATTAGAGAAATAGACCTTACAAACAAACAAACAAACAAACAAACAAACATATAAATAATTTTGTTTGTGTTGGCCCAGGCCCATAGATCTGTTGGGTTGCCTAGCAACACCGCCATGTTTTTGATTGACCAATGATTGTTATCTTTCTGTTTGTGACACAAATCTCCCGTCAGTTGCCCGGGTGGAATCACTTCCAGAATTGGCGGGAAAGTGGGCTGTTTCTGGCACTTTTCTGACATTTCTCGGACATGGGTGTGACCTCACGTGCTGCGTGCTGGGGTTGTGTGAGCAGCCCTCGTCACGTGGAGGGCGCGTGCGTTAATCCATGCACGTGCGTAAATGCTGTTTCTGCTTTCAGAGCTAGGAGAGAGAACTCTGTCAATCAGGGAGAATTATCTGCCCCTGTTTTCTGCTTGAGAATTATCTGCCCCTGTTTTCTGCTTGATTGTGTGGCGGATTATTTTGATCAAATGGTAATGTGGGCTTTTGGATGAGGGCATGGCATTTTATATTAAAACTGGGCTTTGTGGGTGTTAGATATTTAAAAAAATGGAATATGTTTTGGGCTGGGGTTGAATGACACAAAGAGTTGGTTTTAGGTTAAAACAAGAAAGTGACAAGTGAAAGCAAATAGTTCTTTGCCCCACGAACTAATCTTGTAGCCCTTCTAGCTGACCTCTGATGGTCAGTGGCTGGAGAAAATATCAGGAAGTTTTGACTGACACTGATTCAAACACACGCACGTAAGCCGGCATATTAGCCGGCACCTTAGCCGGCACATGAGTCGTGATGCGGCCATCACGTGATATATACGCGGTCATCGATTGGTCCGTGATCGTACATCACGTGATTAGACAGCAACAAAACAAGATGGCGGCCGTGATAAATGTCGAGTTGAACACCCTGCAGGACTTTAGGGGTGGGGAGGTGGAAGTGGAGAGTGGAGGGGGGGGGGGGGGTGGAGCGACAGACGACTTTAGGTGGAGATGTTTAAACTGGTGATGAATTGTTGAGGTCACGTGACCCTTAACCTGAGCCGTGTCAGTAAAGATGTTGGCCAGATTTTTATCGCGTGCTCTGTGTCTCTCAGTACATGGTGTACACCAGGAGTGCCGGTGTGGCCTTCATCTAACGCCTCTGTTAATGTTTCGTCATGTGGTCTGACGTCATGTGGTCTCACGGTGATGACGTGTTTGAGAACAAGAGTATGATCAATTCCAGCCAAACAAGGTCACTGGTGACGAACGACAAAGGTCAAGGTCACTGGTGACGACCGACAAAGGTCAAGGTCACTGATGACAAACGACAAAGCTGGACAAAACAGGAAATAGGTCAGCCTGTTGATGTCTGGAACTGAAGTCGGTCTTGGCAGTGACCGGAAGTAAACAGTTCTTTTCTACCACGTGACAGATCGCCATACATCCGGTACTGGGTAGTTGAAAAAACTAATCGAAGAGATACGGAACAAGGTATTTGTAGTCTAGAGTCTAGACCATCAATAGCAAGTTGTTGTCTAGTCTAGAGTCTAGACTCTGGATGGGACTTCGAGATCTCAGTAGTTGAAACATTAACGACTCTTTGATACAAAGTTGATCGTCATTTCAAACAAACGAAATTGTGTTGGTGAAAACTCTTTCAAATACATACAGGTACAGACAGTGTCTTGAGGAACACACATAAAGGTGTGTGTGTGCGTTTGTGTATGTGTGTGTCTGTGTGTGAGAGGAAGTCGATGGGGAAGGAGCGGAATTAAAGAGGTGGGGTTTACAGAGAGATGGTTGACGGTTGTTGGTTGATGGTTGATGGTTGACGGTTGTTGGTTGATGTTTGACGGTTGATGGTTGATGGTTGATGGTTGACGGTTGTTGGTTGATGTTTGACGGTTGTTGGTTGATGGTTGATGGTTGACGGTTGTTGGTTGTTGGTTGTTGGTGACGTGACGTGTGGCTGTGTGCGTCTAGGCCCTTCCCATCTCCCCCCCCCCCCTTTTACAGCTCACTTTACTTCCACTACTCCCAATACCCCCCCCCCCCCTCCCCCACCCCCACACACACATTTCCCCTCACAAACTCCATACAACAACAAAACCCCACACACAGCGCCATCTAAGCTGACGAAGTAAAAATAATTTTAATTAATTAGTTTCTCTCCCACAGAACATTTTAAAGAACACAAAAGATAATTAGTTTACCAATTATCTTTAAGAAGAAAATTTCAAGCTAATGTCCAGCCGACAATCACGTCAATATTGGGGAGTGAACCAACTTATTAAACCTAATCAACACCACAGTATCAACACCACAGTATCAACACCAAAGCAACATTTTATCAACACCATCGCAACATTTTATCAACACCACAGTATCAACAACACGCCAACATTATATCAAGATGTTTGATTACATTAGAAAGTAACTGATGTATTTGATGAGCTGGGAAACCGTGAGAGACAAAAACTAACATGTTGGCCATTCAGCTGCTCTTGTAAATACAAATGGTAGCTGAAGTATAATTAGCAAGTCTATAGACTTTATGCTTGTCTATAAACATACCCAATTTAAAGTCTATAGACCTTAGGACTTGATGCTTGTCTATAAACCTACCCAATTTAAAGTCTATATACCGCAGGATTTGATGCTTGTCTATAAACCTACCCAATCTAAAGTCTATAGACCTTAGGACTTGATGCTTGTCTATAAACCTACCCAATTTAAAGTCTATAGACCTTAGGACTTGATGCTTGTCTATAAACCTACCCAATTTAAAGTGTATCGATCCATGGACTTTGTGCCAATATTTCCATTAGCTCACGGGCAAGTGGCATAACTCTGGTTTTTCTCAAGAAAAGACAACTTGTGGGGGGAATACATTAGCTTGAACAAGGGAAAGACAACTTGCTGGGAATACATTAGCTTAAACAAGGGAAATACAACTTGCTTGGAATACATTAGCTTGAACAAGGGAAAGACAACTTGCTGGGAATACATTAGCTTAAACAAGGGAAATACAACTTGCTTGGAATACATTAGCTTAAACAAGGGGAAGACAACTTGCTGTGAATACATTAGCTTAAACAAGGGAAAGACAACTTGCTGTGAATACATTAGCTTAAACAAGGGAAAGACAACTTGCTGGGAATACATTAGCTTAAACGAGGAAAGACAACTTGCTGGGAATACTTTAGCTTGAACAAGGGAAAGACAACTTGTGGGGGGAATACATTAACTTGAACAAGGGAAAGACAACTTGCTGTGAATACATTAGCTTAAACAAGGGAAAGACAACTTGTGGGGGAATACTTTAGCTTGAACAAGGGAAAGACAACTTGCTGTGATATTCTCTGATCACGACATGACAAACCAACAATAAACTTTTGTGTCGGCGCCGCCTCTGATAGGATTGGGTGGGGAAGTTTTTGTCCGGGAATTCCGTTTCTAGCACCAGACTCTAGCTCTATCGTGGCTGGGCGGGTCGATATGTCTTAGAAATCAGATGTGATAGGGCTCGATGAAAGGGGGGGGGGGGGGGGGGCGTGGAATAATTGTTAGGAGGGATGGACTAAGGGAACCTAAGACCAGTTGGTGTTGACACATTTTTCTAAGCTGGCCCGAACTGCTCGTTTCAGGCCGTCGTAGCTGAGCTTCTAGAAGGTTTTTCTGATAGATAACTCTAACCAAATTAGTGAGGGGAATCTCAGAGTTACCGAACTTTGACGTGTTTATATCAGCCGACACAGCACTAACGAGGCTTAGCATCTACACATCATTACAGACTAGATAGGCTCTACACACCTACCTATATGTTCACACCTACCTGCCCCATCCACCTGTACGTATGTCTCCCCTGTGTACTGTAAGCAAACCTACCTTCCCCCACCCACCTATATAATTATACACCTACTGTTATAACTGAGTCCATTGTTGATGCAAGTGGGTTACTCACCCCCCTCCCACCCCCCTCCCGTCCCACACCTGAACTTGGACAGCCGTAACCCGATATGAAGACATCCCCACCCCACGTAGAGATCTGCAGGCTAGGTGAAGTACCGGTCGCCTGGTCTTTGCCCTTAGTTGAACCCAACTAACCTGGGATGCAAATTTGGGGATACACGTAATGAGATACCCCGAAGTATAAGCCAGGGCATAGACCCCAGGCTGGGCGGTGAAGGCCAGAGAGACAGTTAAACGTCAGCCTTGTGAGGATGTAGACGTGTTTTGTTTTGTAAAGTGTAGTAGGGCTGGCCCATAAGGCTGGCCGCTATTGGTGTTCAAGTTTATTTCTTATTTATCCAAGACTAAAGTATCAACCATTAAAATTAAGGAGTTGAAATTGCGTTTGTTTTCTTAAACCTCTTACTGCAGTCATCAGTACCAACCATACGGATGACGTCATAACACCTACTCACCTACCTGCCCCCCCCACCTGTATGTACACACCTGTGCCTGTACCTCCACAGGGTACTGTGAACAAAGATACCTATCCCCTCACCTGTAGTTACTCACCTGTACCCATATCTCCCCAGGGTACTGTGAACACACCTACCTGTCCTCACCTATATGTACACACTCACCTGTATGTACACACTCACCTGTATGTACACACTCACCTGTATGTACACACTCACCTGTATGTACACACTCACCTGTATGTACACACTCACCTGTATGTACACACTCACCTGTATGTACACACCCACCTGTATGTACACACTCACCTGTATGTACACACTCACCTGTATGTACACACTCACCTGTATGTACACACTCACCTGTATGTACACACTCACCTGTATGTACACACTCACCTGTATGTACACACTCACCTGTATGTACACACTCACCTGTATGTACACACCCACCTGTATGTACACACTCACCTGTATGTACACACCCACCTGTATGTACACATTCACCTGTATGTACACACTCACCTGTATGTACACACTCACCTGTATGCACACACTCACCTGTATGTACACACTCACCTGTATGTACACACTCACCTGTATATACACACTCACCTGTATGCACACACTCACCTGTATGTACACACTCACCTGTATGCACACACTCACCTGTATATACACACTCACCTGTATGCACACACTCACCTGTATGTACACACTCACCTGTATGCACACACTCACCTGTATGTACACACTCACCTGTATGTACACACTCACCTGTATATACACACTCATCTGTATATACACACTCATCTGTATATACACACTCACCTGTATGCACACACTCACCTGTATGTACACACTCACCTGTATGTACACACTCACCTGTATATACACACTCACCTGTATGCACACACTCACCTGTATGTACACACTCACCTGTATGCACACACTCACCTGTATATACACACTCACCTGTATGCACACACTCACCTGTATGTACACACTCACCTGTATGCACACACTCACCTGTATATACACACTCATCTGTATATACACACTCATCTGTATGTACACATCTACATGCTCCACTCACCTGTCCTCACCTGTATGTACACACTCACCTGTATGCACACACTCACCTGTATATACACACTCACCTGTATGTACACACTCATCTGTATATACACACTCATCTGTATATACACACTCATCTGTATATACACACTCATCTGTATGTACACATCTACATGCTCCACTCATCTGTATGTACACACTCACCTGTATGTACACATCTACATGCTCCACTCATCTGTATGTACACACTCACCTGTATGTACACATCTACATGCTCCACTCATCTGTATGTACACACTCACCTGTATGTACACATCTACATGCTCCACTCACCTGTCCTCACCTGTATGTACTCACATGTGCCCATATCTCCCCAGGGTACTGTGAACACATCTACAAAGAGAACGACTATCTTCTGCTGATTCACGTGCCAGAGACCTACGACTTCACCATGGCAAGTGAGTCAAGGAAAGTGGGGCGTGAGTGGTCGAACTTGATCTCTCATTGTCTCCCTTTGTGCTTTTTTAAAACTAACCTATTGCCTCCCTTGAATTATTTAAAAAAAAAAATGCCCGCATTATCTCTCTTTGAGCTATAAAACTAACATATTGCTTCCCTTTGAAGTTTACAACTTTATTTTCTCATTGTCTCCTTTTTGTGCTTAAATTTAAAAAAAACTTTTTTTAAAATCTCTAACAAATATTTTTGCTTCTCTCTGTGATTTTTATTACTCTTTGAATTTTCTTTGATGGTGTTTCTTTGTTCTTTTAAAAACTTTATTCAGTTGTCTTTGTATTTAAAAAAAAAAACGTTTTAACGGTATTTAATTGTCTCCCCTGTGTTTTTAAAAAAAGTGTCTAATTTCTCATTGGCTGTTCGTGACATGTTGCCAGATTGTTTTTTTTTTTTTATTTTCTCTTCCTCTTTGGCTTCTCTTCCAGTGTTTGCTTCAGTCACGGTTGGTTTCTCTTTACAAGCAATGCATGGCTGGTCAGCTATTTTATTTTAACTTACAAATTGTTGATACAAAATGTTGATACGAAATGTTGATACAAAATGTTGACCACCCTAAACGTCTATGATCTTGGAATCGGTCGCTAAATCGTGGACGGTTGTCACTGTATGACGTCACAACAACTATGGCCACAATTGACCCACTGACGTCACGGAAGTGTCTATTGATTGATTCTTATTTACATCCACCCCCTCCCAACCCCCCCCCCCCCCCAGTTTATAACAGCCTTTAAACTCGTGAGAGTGATCGCCCTTGAATTTCCGCATTCCGACTAGGATAGACAGGGGCGATAACCTATCCCACACGAGCCCAAATCGATCGTATTTTTTTTTCTCTTAGCCAGCACAAGGAAATTTGGTTTGGTAAAGATATGTTGCTGTAATTTTTTTAATGGTCGCAGCCGTTTGAGGGTTGTTGGTTTATTTTTTTTTTTTTTTTTTTTTGTACATTTATTTTCAAAGGTTGTGTTTTAGAAACATCACGAGATGTATATTTAGTCTCAGGGCTGTTTCGTGTGTTTTACCAATCAAACAAACTTTTATGATACTTGATACTTAACATTAGCAGAAACAAACTTTACAGTAACCGTTAACTGTAATCACATTTCACACTAAACGTAACAAACTTAATACTAACTGTAACAAACTTAACACTAACTGTAACAAACTTAACACTAACTGTAACAAACTTAATACTAACTGTAACAAACTTAACACTAACTGTAACAAACTTAACACTAACTGTAACAAACTTAACACTAACTGTAACAAACTTAACACTAACTGTAACAAACTTAACACTAACTGTAACAAACTTAACACTAACTGTAACAAACTTAACACTAACTGTAACAAACTTAACACTAACTGTAACAAACTTAACACTAACTGTAACAAACTTAACACTAACTGTAACAAACTTAATACTAACTGTAACAAACTTAACACTAACTGTAACAAACTTAACACTAACTGTAACAAACTTCACAACTTTCAACCAACCACACAAAAGCTGCACTAACCAACACCACAGTCTACTCCGAGTTGAGTTACGACCATTGTACGTGTATCTCTAACTAACTTGTACATGTCAGAGTGTCTTTGTTAAACGGTAAAACCAGGTTTAACGTGTGATAATATCACATGTTAAACCTGGGGAATAAATGTGATAGTTTCACAAGTTAAACTTTAATGTTTTTACACTACAATATTTACATCGATTATTTAAATAGCAAGCAAAAAACATTAATGTTTGACGTATCTATCACGGTGCTGATGAAGATGTTTATATCTCAGACTTGCTCTGTCAGATGTATGTTATAGCCGTGTGCTAATGTAGCCGTGATCTGACATAGCAGTGTGCTAATACAGCCGTGTGCTAATACAGCCGTGTGCTAATACAGCCGTGTGCTAATACAGCCGTGTGCTAATGTAGCCGTGTGCTAATGTAGCCGTGTGCTAATGTAGCCGTGTGCTAATGTAGCCGTGGGCTAATGTAGCTGTAGCCGTGTGCTAATGTAGCCGTGTGCTAATGTAGCCGTGTGCTAATATAGCCGCATGCTAATGTAGCCGCGTGCTAATGTAGCCGTGTGCTAATGTAGCCGTGTGCTAATACAGCCGTGTGCTAATGTAGCCGTGTGCTAATGTAGCCGTGTGCTAATGTAGCCGTCTGCTAATGTAGCCGTGTGCTAATGTAGCCGTGTGCTAATGTAGCCGTGTGCTAATGTAGCCGTGTGCTAATGTAGCCGTGTGCTAATGTAGCCGTGTGCTAATGTAGCCGTGTGCTAATACAGCCGTGTGCTAATGTAGCCGTGTGCTAATGTAGCCGTGTGCTAATGTAGCCGTGTGCTAATACAGCCGTGTGCTAATGTAGCCGTGTGTTTCAGGCCCAGCTGTGGTGGAGCAGCTGTTGAAGGAGCTGGAGGAAAGGGTCGACAACCTGGAGAAAAAATACAGGGAGAAGCTGCTGTCAAGGGGGGTAAGTGTCGGGAGGGGGGTTAAGTGTCGGGAGGGGGGTAAGTGTCGGGAGGGGTAGGGTAAGAACCAGGGGTAGGGTCTAGGTGGGGCGAAAGTTGTCAAAGTGAAGGGTGATGTTGTCGATGTTTCTGCCAGTTGGTGTTGTAGATGGGCGGGGGGGGGGGGTCTACAGGTTCATGTCTGTTTTCATGTGATGAGGGGGGGGGGGGGGGTACAATCAAATTAACTTTAAACCTTTAACCTCAAGCACCGATGGTACTGAGTGACCTTGAACTTGGGCCCAGAAAACAAGGACCTACGAGCCCCGTAGATCTGGCATTATTCTAGTATCGATCTCGTCCACCTAGTGCGGTGTCTACAAGACAGAATCGTAGATCTGGCATTATTCTAGTATCGATCTCGTCCACCTAGTGCGGTGTCTACAAGACAGAATCGTAGATCTGGCATTATTCTAGTATCGATCTCGTCCACCTAGTGCGGTGTCTACAAGACAGAATCGTGGCTCAACAATTTTTTTAGACCTACCCCCTCGTGCCTTCATCAGCCTGCCTGCTGCCCCGCCATGGGTTTATATTTGACACACGTTTGATTTAGGGTTTAGTTCTCTGACTGCTGACTCACTAACAGAGCTTCTTCCAGGCATCTCTTCGGGGGGGGGGGGGGGGGGGGGCAAACAACTAATGGACCAAACAACCGAACGAAATAAAATTTATATAATTTATATAGAAAATATATACCTTTAACAGTGTCCGCCCCCGAAGAAAGTCTACCCCCCCCCCCCCCCGGAGAAAAAAGTCTGAAAGAAACACTGCTCACTAAAACAGCCGCCAAATAATAATTGACCTAAACTCGCTACAATTTGTTGATAATGTGTCTTTAAACTTTAAAAATTTGATGAAAAAATTTCAAGAAGAAAAAAAAAAACACCTGAGCTTTGTTGACTTTTAATCTTGTCCATTTAAATACCACGGACAAGGCTAAAGTCTAATTTTAGCTTTCAGGCAGGGCCCATAACTCCAGTAAACAAATGACGTCATCTCGTAAACCTAAAAGCTGCTCAGCTTTAAGTGATTTACATTTAACAGCTGTTTTTAGCTCAGCTTTTTTAAACTCTGTTTACAAATCACGTGGGATGAGATAAGGGGCGAAGTGAAGGGGGGGGGGTTGTAGGGTGTGGGGTTGTAGGGGAGGGGAGGCGTAGTTTCTCTTTGATGGGCAGGCAAACTTTCATATTAGCTCCAAAATTGTACTCCGTCCTCGAGAGCTGCTTGCAATACTTCGCCTGCTGTGTCTTCAGCAGTAAAAAAAAATCCATACAAATTCTCCTCAACGTTTACATCACAATGTGAGCCACGGACAAAGCCCGCAATTCTTTACGACTGTAGATTCCACGCCCCAACCATCCCACCACTACAACGAACAAGACAAGACTCGCGTTTCTAAGGTCTAGAACTTTCTACACCAAGCTCCCCGCCCGCTCACTACAAACGCCTACATTGGTCCGAATACAATAGGATATCTCATTGCTTGTACAGCAAAATTTACATCCCAGGTCAGGTGGTGTCTCACCCACATCCAGGTCAGGTGGTGTCTCACCCACACCCAGGTCAGGTGGTGTCTCACCCACACCCAGGTCAGGTGGTGTCTCACCCACACCCAGGTCAGGTGGTGTCTCACCCACACCCAGGTCAGGTGGTGTCTCACCCACACCCAGGTCAGGTGGTGTCTCACCCACACCCAGGTCAGGTGGTGTCTCACCCACACCCAGGTCAGGTGGTGTCTCACCCACACGCAGGTCAGGTGGTGTCTCACCCACACCCAGGTCAGGTGGTGTCTCACCCACACCCAGGTCAGGTGGTGTCTCACCCACACGCAGGTCAAATACGAGACGACCGTAGCCTGCAGACAGTGGGGTGTGACTCTAATGTCTTCCTATCCAATTACGGCCCGTCCCAGTTCAGGTTCACTAGCATCAACCGTGGCCTCAGTTATAAGGCTGGTAAGTAGGTCACCAAACCCGTTCTACGGCTCAATAAAGCCTGCATGAGCCATAGAACTGGTTGGTGGCCTACTTACCAGCCCTATAACAAACGCCCTATTCGACAACCACACCCCCCAAACGCCGGCTTAAAGTTATTCGTGTGGTACATTTAGATCAACAGTTTAAGGGTGGTACAGATGGATTAAAGGTTTAAGGGTGGTACAGATGGATTAACAGTTTAAGGGTGGTACAGATGGATTAACGGTTTAAGGGTGGTACAGATGGATTAACGGTTTAAGGGTGGTACAGATGGATTAACGGTTTAAGGGTGGTACAGATGGATTAACGGTTTAAGGTTGGTACAGATGGATTAACAGTTTAAGGGTGGTACAGATGGATTAACGGTTTAAGGGTGGTACAGATGGATTAACGGTTTAAGGGTGGTACAGATGGATTAACGGTTTAAGGGTGGTACAGATGGATTAACGGTTTAAGGTTGGTACAGATGGATTAACAGTTTAAGGGTGGTACAGATGGATTAACGGTTTAAGGGTGGTACAGATGGATTAACGGTTTAAGGGTGGTACAGATGGATTAACGGTTTAAGGGTGGTACAGATGGATTAAAGGTTTAAGGGTGGTACAGATGGATTAAAGGTTTAAGGGTGGTACAGATGGATTAACAGTTTAAGGGTGGTACAGATGGATTAACGGTTTAAGGGTGGTACAGATGGATTAACGGTTTAAGGGTGGTACAGATGGATTAACGGTTTAAGGGTGGTACAGATGGATTAACGGTTTAAGGGTGGTACAGATGGATTAACGCCGGATGAGTTTAAGGATTGAGTCAGCGGGACAAAGTGGTTCAGATTATAAATGTGACGGGCAGATAAACCCCAGTTAATCCCAAGCCTAATCACTCGGTCGTTTGGTCAAATCCTCACGCCTGGCAGTAAATTGACGTCTGACACGTAACGGTGACGTCACGGGGACAGCCGCACTACGTTGAATGTGTTTGTTTGGATTTATTGCAGCAAGGGACACAACCGCATGTTTGTTAACAATTCTCTAATGAGGCTAAGTTATCACCTAGACCCATTTCTTGTCTAATTAAGTTGATCGGAGCTCATTAATTATTGAATTAAAATTAATTAGTAATCGATAAATACAACTGTTACAAATAATACAACTTTTACAAAAAAAAACCACTAATATATATATATATATATATATATATATATATATATATATATATATATATATATATATATATATATATATATATATATATATATAACATGAAAGAAAACGTGAATGTTAGGATTTAGTTAACGCCTGCGTCAGAATTAGGGTAGCGCGATCAGCCTTACTGGCAAACCTAGAGGTACCAAAATAGAACTAGGATAACAACACGACTCAGATGAACAAACTATCCCTCACACACCTAGCTTTAAATGAGGTCATCCCATGTCTATTCATCCGTGACGGCCATGCCCGACACCTGCACCCCCTCCACCCCCATCCCCTCCACCCCCCAACTGTCTCAACTTATGCCCTGACTAAATGCCGCGCCTCTGGTTACCTAACAAAGACTTCCTGCTTTCACACCACCCCCTTCCCTGCCCTATTGAATATATAAACATCAGCTGTCACATTGTTGTACCCGTCTTCATCCACCCCCACCCGCTCTAGCGAGGCTCGGCTATCCCATTGTAGCACCTGTCAACCCCGCCCATGTATCTAACATTCCAAAAGTCTCACCATTTGAAAACCCCATCTCTATCAGGTCCCGACCAACCCAAGAACAATAACTCGGGCCTTCTCCCGCAAACACTGTACTAGCAGTACGTTTAGTACGTTTGAGATCACCCCCCCCCCCGCTAGTTGTTGGGATGGTTAACTTTCCTTGGTTACAATTTTACAACATAGGGAATGGGGGATAGTGAGGGGGGGGGGGGGAAGGAAGGGTTAATGTACTGTGAAAGAAGAACAAACTCTGGTGGGGGGGGGGGCAATCTGTGAGGACGACATGAAGAAACGGCAGGCCAATTACATTCAAACAAAAGATGGACCAAAATACTAATGGACCAAACAACTAATGGACCAAACAACTAATGGACCAAACAACTAATGGACCAAACAACTAATGGACCAAACAACTAATGGACCAAACAACTAATGGACCAAACAACTAATGGACCATTGGACCAAACAACTAATGGACCAAGCAACTAATGGACCAAACAACTAATGGACCATTGGACCAAACAACTAATGGACCAAACAACTAATGGACCAAACAACTAATGGACCAAACAACTAATGGACCAAACAACTAATGGACCAAACAACTAATGGACCAAACAACTAATGGACCAAACAACCAATGGACCAAACAACTAATGGACCAAACAACCAATGGACCAAACAACTAATGGACCAAACATCTAATGGACCAAATATCCACCTCACATCACCATGAACTAGTCCCACACCTCCCTAACGACTTTTGTTACTTTGAACCAATCATCATTTCTGACACGCATGCTTTGTTAGTTCGATGTGTTGAGAGCTGATACTCACGTGCTGCTTGTTGGTACGTAGGTCTCATAGGTCATTGAACTCATTGCTGAAGACTCTTTTTGTCATGCTTATAAAAGTTTTAATTTGAAATGTTAAATTGCCTGTTAATTATTTCTTAAATTGCTTTTTATTTGCAGATTTCCGGGAAGTTCCGTACGGCCTCGGGAAAACCCGGTGAAAAGATTGTGAGTGTGGCGCGTGACGAGCGGGCGACCCTGATCATCACGGGGACCAGGGGGTTGGGCAAGTTCCGCAGGACCATCCTGGGCAGCGTCAGCGACTACATCGTCCACCACTCCAACGTGCCCGTCCTCGTCTGCCGGTGGAAGACTCAGGAAGATGGCGCCAAATCTTGATCGTCTGCTGGTAGAAGACGCAGGAAGATGGCTCCAAATCTTGATCGTCTGCTGGTAGAAGACGCAGAAAGATGGCGCCAAATCTTGATCGTCTGCTGGTGGAAGACGCAGGAAGATGGCGCCAAATCTTGATCGTCTGCTGGGTGGAAGACGCAGGAAGATGGCGCCAAATTTGGTCGTCTTCGGCTATATAGACTAAAAATAAAGAAATCATTAGCTAAACGTCATCATTAAATAAAAATTCTCATCAACTCGTCTTAAATGATCGATGTACATGCTGTATCGTTTCATCTCCGCTCGTTTGGTGATAAAGTGTCGTCTGTCAGTCTTGTAACATCAGCGAAAATTGTTTCTGCATTATGCAGGTCTCTATAGACTGGGACTTTTTAAGTGTGATGTAGGTCTCTATAGGTGAAGGACCTTATATGTATTCTTAGATACCCGCCTACCGTCCTTTAAAACGGTGAAACAAGAACCAATACGAAATAAACATAATTAGCAACTATTTCTACATTTTAATAAGTACAACTGTAAAAACAATTCCTTAAAGCAACTACCCTACTACGCCACTGTTGATCATCTAGCCCCACAATGTCCGCCTAATGTCTGAATTCCCCACCTGAGGAAGTCCTACAGGACCAGACGCAGGGTCAACTATGCCCCCCCCCCCCCCCCCCCCCCGCCCACAAGTGTCAACTTTGATTAGACCAGCCCCCAGGTTTCCCACGGTCAGTGCTGGTCAGTCAATGAAAGTTCCGGCCATAAATCACAGACCGTCACTAGCCCCAGCCCCACCCTAGCGGTCAGACTGTGGTCGGCACACGGTAATATACGGGCGTCAGATAGGTGCACAAGGTAATATACGGGCGTCACATCGGTGCACACGGTAATATACGGGCGTCAGATAGGTGCACAAGGTTATATACGGGCGTCAGATAGGTGCACAAGGTAATATACGGCCGTCAGATTGGTGCACACGGTAATATATGGGCGTCAGATAGGTGCACAAGGTTATATACGGGCGTCAGATAGGTGCACAAGGTAATATACGGGCGTCAGATAGGTGCACAAGGTAATATACGGGCGTCACATCGGTGCACACGGTAATATACGGGCGTCAGATAGGTGCACAAGGTTATATACGGGCGTCAGATAGGTGCACAAGGTAATATACGGCCGTCAGATTGGTGCACACGGTAATATATGGGCGTCAGATAGGTGCACAAGGTTATATACGGGCGTCAGATAGGTGCACAAGGTAATATACGGGCGTTAGATAGGTGCACACGGTAATATATGGGCGTCAGATAGGTGCACAAGGTTATATACGGGCGTCACATCGGTGCACACGGTAATATACGGGCGTCAGATAGGTGCACAAGGTTATATACGGGTGTCACATCGGTGCACACGGTAATATACGGGCGTCAGATAGGTGCACAAGGTAATATACGGGCGTCACATCGGTGCACACGGTAATATACGGGCGTCACATCGGTGCACAAGGTAATATACGGGCGTCAGATAGGTGCACAAGGTAATATACGGGCGTCAGATAGGTGCACAAGGTAATATACGGGCGTCAGATAGGTGCACAAGGTAATATACGGGCGTCAGATAGGTGCACAAGGTAATATACGGGCGTCAGATAGGTGCACAAGGTAATATACGGGCGTCAGATAGGTGCACAAGGTAATATACGGGCGTCAGATAGGTGCACAAGGTAATATACGGGCGTCACATCGGTGCACAAGGTAATAAACGGGCGTCACATCGGTGCACAAGGTAATATACGGGCGTCACATCGGTGCACAAGGTAATATACGGGCGTCACATCGGTGCACAAGGTAATATACGGGCGTCAGATTGGTGCACAAGGTAATATACGGGCGTCAGATAGGTGCACAAGGTAATATAATGGCGTCAGATAGGTGCACAAGGTAATATACGGGCGTCAGATAGGTGCACAAGGTAATATAATGGCGTCAGATAGGTGCACAAGGTAATATACGGGCGTCAGATAGGTGCACAAGGTTATATACGGGCGTCAGATAGGTGCACAAGGTAATATACGGGCGTCAGATAGGTGCACAAGGTAATATAATGGCGTCAGATAGGTGCACAAGGTAATATACGGGCGTCAGATAGGTGCACAAGGTAATATAATGGCGTCAGATAGGTGCACAAGGTAATATACGGGCGTCAGATAGGTGCACAAGGTTATATACGGGCGTCAGATAGGTGCACAAGGTAATATACGGGCGTCAGATAGGTGCACAAGGTAATATACGGGCGTCAGATAGGTGCACAAGGTAATATACGGGCGTCAGATAGGTGCACAAGGTAATATACGGGCGTCAGATAGGTGCACAAGGTAATATACGGGCGTCAGATAGGTGCACAAGGTTATATACGGCCGTCAGATTGGTGCATAAGGTAATATACGGGCGTCAGATGACTCTGATAGGTGCACAAGGTAATATAATGGCGTCAGATAGGTGCACAAGGTAATATAATGGCGTCAGATGGGTGCACAAGGTAATATAATGGCGTCAGGTAGGTGCACAAGGTAATATACGGGCGTCAGATAGGTGCACAAGGTAATATACGGGCGTCAGATAGGTGCACAAGGTAATATACGGGCGTCAGATAGGTGCACAAGGTAATATACGGGCGTCACATCGGTGCACAAGGTAATAAACGGGCGTCACATCGGTGCACAAGGTAATATACGGGCGTCACATCGGTGCACAAGGTAATATACGGGCGTCACATCGGTGCACAAGGTAATATACGGGCGTCAGATTGGTGCACAAGGTAATATACGGGCGTCAGATAGGTGCACAAGGTAATATACGGGCGTCAGATAGGTGCACAAGGTAATATAATGGCGTCAGATAGGTGCACAAGGTAATATACGGGCGTCAGATAGGTGCACAAGGTAATATACGGGCGTCAGATAGGTGCACAAGGTAATATACGGGCGTCAGATAGGTGCACAAGGTAATATAATGGCGTCAGATAGGTGCACAAGGAAATATAATGGCGTCAGATAGGTGCACAAGGTAATATAATGGCGTCAGATAGGTGCACAAGGTAATATAATGGCGTCAGATAGGTGCACAAGGTAATATACGGGCGTCAGATAGGTGCACAAGGTAATATAATGGCGTCAGATAGGTGCACAAGGTAATATAATGGCGTCAGATAGGTGCACAAGGTAATATACGGGCGTCAGATAGGTGCACAAGGTAATATACGGGCGTCAGATAGGTGCACAAGGTAATATAATGGCGTCAGATAGGTGCGCGGAAAAAGTAACTGGAAAACACAAACAGAAAAAAGTCACAGAAAAAAGTCACAGAAAAAAGTCACAGAAAAAAGTCACAGTTTTTGGTATGAAAAAGTCATCACTGACCCGCCTTTAGTTTATAATAAACTGACGTTGACCATCGTTAAAAGCAGAGCCCCCCCCCCCCCCCCACGATTCCATGTACGAACCCCCCCCCCCCCCCAGGCCCAAACTTAAAATGTAAGATTGTAGTAATATGTTATTTAGTCTCTTTAAACTGGGACCTTATATGTATGTTGTAAGTCTCTATAGACTGTGACCTCGTGTAAGGGGAGAACCGAGAGGTGATCTAATTCACTCATCCGTGCATCCTCGTTGGTACAAGGAGATTTACAAAACCTAAACAAACCAAACTAAACTAGACTAAATAAATAGAAAAAATCAAAGTCAAGAGTAACTACGATATACTTTATTTAACCCTTAGACTAAGGAAACCCCACCTAAAAAGTTAACTAGAAGACAAAACTCAGCGAATCTAAAGCCCCAATGACTACAGAAATCGGGGCCAGGCGCTAATAAGTCCCTAAGGTCATCGGAATCGCTTCTGACGTCCACCTTCAGACCATGAGTCATGATCCAACCGTGACGTCCAGCGGCATGCCCGGACTCAACTTTAGACATAAATCACCGCGGTTGTCTTCCCAGCATTACGTGTCACTCATGCACCTGCATAGAGCTCGCAGCCCTTAACGACCAGAGTGAGCCGATAACATTTAATTAAACTTTAGATTCCCCTGGCCTGCTCATCCCCAATATCTTAAATTAACCCCTTGGGTTTGTGTAACTAGCACCTAGTCACCTTAGCCCTATTAATTAACAACCAAGTTACTATAACATTTTAGCATAAACAGTAGTATAACAGCCCACACTGATATGTATGTTGGTAGGTCTGTATGTTGAAATACCATATGTTACTTTAGACAGTTCCCTAGTACAACATACAGCGCTTTGCGGGTCTTTTCCACATAAGCCCCGCCACTCAAGCAACAACTGCATCACCCATTATTTTTCAGCTCAAATTTAATGCCCACACGCAATCTTGAGGGCTAAGGTTAGGGATTAAAGGTACCAAAATACAGACGTTTTCATGCAAATTATGAATGACACTTCACATTTTTCACTCCCCTCAATAAAAACTAAGTTTTATATCTTTATTTTGTTTTTTAATTTTTGTTTTGATGGCGTGGGTTAACGTTTTTTTAGCGGACATTATCAGGAAAACATACAGATGGAGTCTTTGGGAGTCAGTGCGTCATTGTTTAGTCTCACATAATTCTGTATCACAGAGAAAATGTCAAGGGTTAGGGTTAGTGGTTAACGAACCAGTTAAAATAGTAGTTAGTTAAGGATGTTTTATTAAAAAGTGACTGTACACACACAATAAATAAAACAATCAAGGCGGATAACTCCTGTCGTAGCGACAATTATTTATGGTTACCTCCCTTCGTACAGTGCTCACACGTCTGCTATGACATGACAACTTGATGTTATTTATAGCCCCAGTAGTCACGTGGTCACGGTTGATGTAACGTGGATCAACTTTCTCTTGACCATCCAGGCTATCAATGGTACCAGAACATGACAGCTGGGGAGGGGTGTGAGGGGATGAAGGGGGTTTCTCCGAGGGTACACAGGGAGAACACTGAAATCATGTCACGGTGGAAGAGGGGGGGGGTGGACCAGATACGTTCTGTATCGTGTCGGTGCTTTCCCAGTTGGTGCCTTTCAACCTTTAACCCCTAACCTTTAACCCCTAACCCCAGTTGGTGCCTTTAACCTTTAACCCCTAACCTTTAACCCCTAACCCCAGTTGGTGCCTTTAACCTTTAACCCCTAACCTTTAACCCCTAACCCCAGTTGGTGCCTTTCAACCTTTAAACCCTAACCTTTAACCCCTAACCCCAGTTGGTGCCTTTAACCTTTAACCCCTAACCTTTAACCCCTAACCCCAGTTGGTGCCTTTCAACCTTTAACCCTTACCCCAAGCTTCCACATATTCCGGCACCAACTGGGGAAGCACCGACACGATACAGAAAGTTTGACTCGTCCCCAGAGTTCTGACACACGGGTCACATGACCCTGACACACGGGTCACATTCCAGCTGATCTAGTCAGTCATCCCGTCCACACAATGGCCATTAAACCGGTCCAACTCTCACACCTGTGTCCTAGGGTCCTAAATTCTAAACAGTCACAGAACAAAGTCACAGTCACAGAACAAAGTCACAGTCACAGAACCAAGTCACAGTCACAGAACAAAGTCACAGTCACAGAACAAAGTCACAGTCACAGAACAAAGTCACAGTCACAGAACAAAGTCACAGTCACAGAACAAAGTCACAGTCACAGAACAAAGTCACAGTCACAGAACAAAGTCACAGTCACAGAACAAAGTCACAGTCACAGAACCAAGTCACAGTCACAGAACCAAGTCACAGTCACAGAATGAAGTCACAAAGTCATATGAAAAATTACAAAACAGTCACATGCAAAAATAAAACAACGAAACTGCACAATGAACTCGTCACCTTTCACTGTTGACCCTTGACCCTTGTGTTTACGATTGTAGGAAAAAGTCAAAGGAAAAAAAAAACAGAAAAAAAATCACAGGAAAAAAAAGTCATAGGAAAAAAAGCCACAGGAAAAAAAGTCACAGAAAAAAAGTCATCAATAAGTATTTGTATGGAATTGAATACTTCTATGTATTAAATATTCAGAAAGTGCAAATCAAATGGACAGCAGCGAGTTGACGAGAATCCTTTCATAATGTTGTTGACATGGAAAAAAAACGTGCTGTTTTAGATTTAGGACCGTAAAAATAATAAAAAATAAAAACTTATGCCTAAAATTAATTTAGAAATTTAATATTTTTAGAATCAATGCTATAAAAGTTGCAGATCCAGAGAACTTGAAAATAATTTGTTGAGTTTAAGGCTACATTTCTATTTATTTTCATCAAGCCAAAGTTATAACCCGATGTTTCACTTTCGTAAGACAAACTTTGATTGGCTGTACAGGAACTCCGTGATCGATTTCTGACAGCCCCACTTTATAGTTTTTATGTTTACAAAACTTTGCAGATCAAGTTTTTAAATCTTCTTCTTCGTTCTTAATTTTTAGTGTTGGAAGGGATCGAGCCTTATCTGACAAAGGGTTTGAACTCGAGACTTTTTTTTACAAGCTTTTATTTAACTCACTTCCTCGTCAGTCTGTCGTCAGTCGTCAGTCTAGACGGAAACGCAGGAGTGAAAATTCGGACAGTTCTACTTGACCGACACGATTCACAGTTGGCACGTGGGTCAAGACATGAAGACAATGCAATCTGAAACTAAATTTGACTTAATTGGATGCCTAATTGATTTTTTATGAATTAATTGAAATTTGGACCGAATTAGTAGGCATGTCTAGCCAACCACACCACACGCGTCATCAATAGCTGCGCCATCACGACCACGTAATGGCTGCGTTCAAAAACCATTGCGCGCCTACTGAACGTGATATTCAGTAGGCGCGCAATGGTTTTTAGTCATGTAACTCTATTGTAGATAAAACATGTAAAGTACTGAAAAAAAAATTCATAAAAAACGTTTTAATAACAAGCTTTTATGTAATGATGCACTAAAAAGTAGAAAATAAATTATAGACTACTATTTAAATAACTATAAAGAAAAGCGTGGGTGTCTTCCTTAACATTAGTAAAGGTATCCAATAGATACTAAAGTGACCCACGCTTTTCTTTATAGTTATTTAAATAGTAGTCTATAATTTATTTTCTACTTTTTAGTGCATCATTACATAAAAGCTTGTTATTAAAACGTTTTTTATGAATTTTTTTTTTCGAATTTATCAACAAGACTGTGAAATTTTTTTTTCTGTGTTTACACATTAAGAGAACACAAAACAACAACACATTTAGTTTCAGCACAACACACGTGTGTTTGGCCACCTACCCCCTCCCCCCAACACACACACCTGTATGTGTCACCAATCCCACAACACACGTATGTGTCACCAATCCCACAACACCTGTATGTGTCACCAATGCCACAACACACGTTATTGTTCTATGGAAGAGCTAAACATAAAATAGAACAAAAAAAAATGGCTGTCACCTTGGCCGTATGGTGTCACGTGCTTGCTAAAAGCCCTGTCACGTGGTATTGAGCGTCACAACGGAAGTTCATCGAGAGAAATAATCTCCTAAAGCGATTTGGGTTGTTAAGCACAGCGGGTGTCTTATAAAAGTTACATCAAGGTATCAGATCCATTGAACATTTTTGAGAAAATTAATGGCAGAAGTCAAGTTAGGTAAACTTAATATAATGTTAGATGTTATATATAACACGGTCATCGACGGGTGTAGGTCGTCATGTTATATATGATGTGTCTGGGTCGTCATGTTATATTTGATGTGTCTGCCTACGCAGTAAAAATAAATCTTTACGCATTTACAAATTAATTAGCAATCTTCCTATTCCAACTTTACCTAGGGTAATTTTTGTGTACCTTTTTTTGGCTTATTAATATTACGATACTATATGAGAGGTTGTGTGTGTATTGGGGAGGGGTGTATTGTGTGAGATGCAGTATATTGGGGTGGGGTGTATTGTGTGAGATGCAGTATATTGGGGTGACATTTGGAGGTGTGGTTGATGTAACTAAGATGTGTTTCTCCTGTCAGTCAGATTTTGTGAGGTTTTAAAGGAATCAGTTTAAAATATTCAGCTAGTGTTGTAGTTCACAAATTGGAATCGGGACAAATAACAACATCACCCATCCCGCCCAACACCATCCGACACCACCCATCCCGCCCAACACCATCCGACTCCACCCATCTTGCCCAACATCATGACAGATCATCTTTCGTAACGGCAAGCTTAATCTAATAAATCTTGTTTCAAATGTGTTATGACAAAACACAAATGCTGGCAATTTGTTGGTAGCATCAGCTGTATCTTTGTCGGGGGTCGTCTGTCGGGGATAAATCGAATCATCCCCACCCTACAAGCACATATGCCCCACCCTACAAGCACATATGCCCCACCCCACGCACATATGCACTACACCTAGCACATATGCAAGCTGGTTAATTAAGTCGTTCAATTATCTGAGACCTGCTTGATTGATCAGTGGGTTCGACGTCTTGTGTTGATACACACATCCTTTTTAATTAGCACAATTCTTACCCCGGTTTAATATATCAACGGGGTAATGTTGAGAGGGGGGGGGGGGGGAATGGTCGGGGCTGGGGGGGGGGGGGGTGTGAAATTGATAGCCAGGATGGATGTGTCCTGCTCACAATCGCTGGCCAGAACACAAACATTGGACAGACAGCACGAACATAGGACAGACAGCACGAACATTGGACAGACAGCACGAACATTGGACAGACAGCACGAACATTAAACAGACAGCACGAACATTGGACAGACAGCACGAACATAGGACAGACAGCACGAACATTGGACAGACAGCACGAACATTGGACAGACAGCACGAACATTGGACAGACAGCACGAACATTGGACAGACAGCACGAACATTGGACAGACAGCACGAACATTGGACAGACAGCACGAACATTGGACAGACAGCACGAACATAGGACAGACAGCACGAACATTGGACAGACAGCACGAACATTGGACAGACAGCACGAACATTAAACAGACAGCACGAACATTGGACAGACAGCACGAACATAGGACAGACAGCACGAACATTGGACAGACAGCACGAACATTGGACAGACAGCACGAACATTGGACAGACAGCACGAACATTGGACAGACAGCACGAACATTGGACAGACAGCACGAACATAGGACAGACAGCACGAACATTGGACAGACAGCACGAACATTGGACAGACAGCACGAACATTAAACAGACAGCACGAACATTGGACAGACAGCACGAACATTGGACAGACAGCACGAACATTGGACAGACAGCACGAACATTGGACAGACAGCACGAACATTGGACAGACAGCACGACCATTGGACAGACAGCACGAACATTGGACAGACAGCACGAACATTAAACAGACAGCACGAACATTGGACAGACAGCACGAACATTGGACAGACAGCACGAACATTGGACAGACAGCACGAACATTAAACAGACAGCACGAACATTGGACAGACAGCACGAACATTGGACAGACAGCACGAACATTGGACAGACAGCACGAACATTGGACAGACAGCACGAACATTGGACAGACAGCACGAACATTGGACAGACAGCACGAACATTGGACAGACAGCACGAACATTGGACAGACAGCACGAACATTGGACAGACAGCACGAACATTGGACAGACAGCACGAACATTGGACAGACAGCACGAACATTGGACAGACAGCACGAACACAAACATTAGACAGTACCAATCAACAGTTTAATGAGCTAAGGTTTTAATTAGTTTTGTATAAACCAGGTACGTGAGTGCTTTAAGAGAAAAAGATCACCCCGACTTCCTACGGACTTTCATTTCTTCCCTCTCAGCCATCACTCACACCACTCACACCACTCACATCACTCACACCACTCACATCACTCACATCACTCACACTTTTGTTCCAGCCGGTGCGTGATCAAAAGAAAACACGGGACCAAAAAAAAGCGGGACCAGCTGACTCAACACAAACCCCGGAGTTCTCAATTTGTTGAAACCAAGTCTCGTGGAGCAGATGAGGCAACGTTGCTGTCATCTACACTGTGGTAGGTTCCATGACTTTATTCTTTTAAAACTGATCCTGTACAATATAAATGTAAATGCAGGATAACTTAGAAACAAAAAGCAACACTCCAATACACTTGCAAACCTAACAACGTACATTCCTACACACCATTCACAATGTATCAACTAACACTGACAGCTTACCGACACTTTTACTCACCCCTGTCCGGCCTATCCTAGTTCATTCTAGTCTAGTCTGGGTTTATACTTCGTACCAGAAACAGGGGCTAGCATAATGTCTTCAGTCGTGGATCAGGGGGAACCGTGTAGGGACCACGGACAAAAACTGTAGGGACCACTTGCTGGCATTGTAGGGACCACTGCCCACATTGTAGGGACCACTGACCCACATTGTAGGGACCACTGACCCACATTGTAGGGACCACTGACCCACATTGTAGGGACCACTGACCCACATTGTAGGGACCACTGACCCACATTGTAGGGACCACTGACCCACATTGTAGGGACCACTGACCCACATTGGAGGGACCACTGACCCACATTGTAGGGACCACTGACCCACATTGTAGGGACCACTGACCCACATTGTAGGGACCACTGACCCACATTGTAGGGACCACTGACCCACATTGTAGGGACCACTGACCCACATTGGAGGGACCACTGACCCACATTGTAGGGACCACTGACCCACATTGTAGGGACCACTGACCCACATTGTAGGGACCACTGACCCACATTGTAGGGACCACTGACCCACATTGTAGGGACCACTGACCCACATTGGAGGGACCACTGACCCACATTGGAGGGACCACTGACCCACATTGTAGGGACCACTGCCCCACATTGTAGGGACCACTGACCCATATTGTAGGGACCACTGACACACATTGTAGGGACCACTGCCCCACATTGTAGGGACCACTGACCCACATTGTAGGGACCACTGACCCACATTGTAGGGACCACTGAACCACAATGGTGGGACCACTGCCCACATTGTAGGGACCACTGACCCACATTGTAGGGACCACTGAACCACAATGGTGGGACCACTGCCCACATTGTAGGGACCACTGCCCACAAGGTGATAAATCTCTACAAGCCAGCAGGTATTTCCCAATCATTGACCTGGGTGTACCCAGCCAGCGCTTGATTTAATGATCAGAACTTGTGTCTGGCAGGCCCCCCTTCACACCTTTACACCGCCCCCCCCCCCCTCAGACAAATGAGATTGTGCACTAATACCCCCGTCTCTGCCTGTTTGTTTAGAGAAAACGTTGGAGGAAAAAACATATGTTGTTGTTTTGTTGTTTGTTTCTAATCTTTTGTTTCGGGGCGTGTGTTGTTCTCTGAGAGCATTTATAAAATTTATTTATGCTAAAGTTCTCCCCGTAAGATTGTCTTGTGAATAGTTTGACACATTTTTTTCCCTCATAGTAAAAAAAGGGAAGTAACAAATGATCTGTCTTGAAAGAAAACTTAGTTTTAAAACTTTTTCGGTTTTCAATTTATGCTGTAGGCCTACGTCATTACAATGGCCGGATCTAGACCCCCCCCCTCCCGCTAATTTTTTTCGGGCCCTATAAACCATGAGTCATGAAATTGGTTTGAAGGTGCCTATTCTTCAAACTACAGCTGATGTATTTTTATTTCATGCAACAGTGTGTTAGATGCTGTAGAGCAATCACTGATGTAGTAGATCTGTTAGTTGTTTACAAAACCTATTGTCTATCAGGGTGTAGAAGTCTAGTTCCGCCTCTACATGTGCGCGCCACAGTTTATCATTAGCATTTCTATTCGCCTCACTAGTATCAAATCATAGGTGAACGGGAAAAATTCACAGGAAAAAAAAACAAAGAAAAAAGGTCACAGGAAAAAAAGTCACAAATATATATTTGCATGGAATTTGTTAATATTTTTTTGTTTTACATATTCAGAAAGTGCAAATCAACTTAGATTAATTAAATATAATGATATATACATAGGTTGTATACGTACAGTGATGTTTATAACACATTCAAATATTTAGTGTGAAGTATTTACGTTTTAATTCCTTTATACATTTAATAAACTGCTCCAACCTTCTCTTTTTGTCATAGTGTTAAATACAAACTTTAAATTGGCGCCAAATGGTTTGCTGCCCTCAACACATTGCAACAATAGTTCAACCACCTGCACTGCCTGCATTTATCACCCACATTACATGACAAAGAAAAGGGTAAAAAAAGAAAGCCGACACGGTACGAAGGCTGTCATTGACGCAAAAGTAGCATATTACTATTATTAGGTCACATTTGGGTATACGGTCGATCGGGAGCAGGAGCAGGTGGAGGAGATCGTGACCTCGTGACCTGCGCGTGACTCCGCCCCTTGTGTTCCGTGACGACAAGTAAATACTTAGCCAGCTATCTCATCATCAGTTCATTATGTACCCATTTATCTCATTACATCATCAGTTCTTTATGTACCCATTTATCTCATTACATCATCAGTTCTTTATGTACCCATTTATCTCATTACATCATCAGTTCTTTATGTACCCATTTATCTCAATACATCATCAGTTCTTTATGTACCCATTTATCTCATTACATCATCAGTTCATTATGTACCCATTTATCTCATTACATCATCAGTTCTTTATGTACCCATTTATCTCATTACATCATCAGTTCTTTATGTACCCATTTATCTCATTACATCATCAGTTCTTTATGTACCCATTTATCTCATTACATCATCAGTTCTTTATGTACCTATTTATCTCATTACATCATCAGTTCTTTATGTACCCATTTATCTCATTACATCATCAGTTCATTATGTACCCATTTATCTCATTACATCATCAGTTCTTTATGTACCCATTTATCTCATTACATCATCAGTTCTTTATGTACCTATTTATCTCATTACATCATCAGTTCTTTATGTACCCATTTATCTCATTACATCATCAGTTCATTATGTACCCATTTATCTCATTACATCATCAGTTCATTATGTACCCATTTATCTCATTACATCATCAGTTCATTATGTACCCATTTATCTCATTACATCATCAGTTCATTATGTACCCATTTATCTCATTACATCATCAGTTCTTTATGTACCCATTTATCTCATTACATCATCAGTTCTTTATGTACCTATTTATCTCATTACATCATCAGTTCTTTATGTACCCATTTATCTCATTACATCATCAGTTCATTATGTACCCATTTATCTCATTACATCATCAGTTCATTATGTACCCATTTATCTCATTACATCATCAGTTCTTTATGTACCCATTTATCTCATTACATCATCAGTTCTTTATGTACCTATTTATCTCATTACATCATCAGTTCTTTATGTACCCATTTATCTCATTACATCATCAGTTCTTTATGTACCCATTTATCTCATTACATCATCAGTTCTTTATGTACCCATTTATCTCATTACATCATCAGTTCTTTATGTACCTATTTATCTCATTACATCATCAGTTCTTTATGTACCCATTTATCTCATTACATCATCAGTTCATCATGTACCCATTTATCTCATCATCAGTTATTTATGTGGCCAGCTATCTCATCGGAAAAAAAGTCACAGGAAAAAAACACAGAAAAAAGTCACAGTTTTTGCTAGGAAAAAAAGTTACAGAACAAAAGTCACAAACGAAAAATTTTGTCGGAAAAAAGTCACAGAAATAAAGTCACAGAAAAAAGTCACAAAATTCATTTTAAGAAATATTTTGATTTAATTGTTGTTTATTATTAAATTTTGGGTGTTTATTAATGTGGGTGGTGTTTGTATTTTTGGTAGCATATTTGCAACCTTTAAAGCATTTTGGTTTATAACAATGATAAATAAAAATACAGTAAGATAATTTACACAGCAACCTCAACTTTTGTTACGTATTTAGAAAAATACACTGTAGAAAAATTAATTATAAAAGAAATGTAGACACATCATTGTGTTTTGCATGTGTTTTTTTTTTGCCGCAGGCCATTCATTGGTCGACCTCTCCTCAGTCGACGTAGTACGTCCATATTGTGTATTGTTGACCTTTTGCGTCAATGACAGCCTTTGTACCGTGTCGGCTTTCTATTTAGATCCTAAGCTTTGTTATGTAATGAGAGTGATAACTGTGGACAGTAAATGTGGTTGAAGTATTGTTGCGATGTGTCAAGGGCAGCTAATCACATTTACTACATCTTTATGCAATCGCCCGCTAATTTAAAGTTTATTTTAAAAAATCACGATGAAAACCATGAAGTATTAAATATAGGCCAATAACGAAATTAAAACCAACATACTTCATACTAAATTTTTTTTTTATAAATAGGCCTACAACATACACACATTACATTGCATTTAATTAATCGTAACTTTCTGAATATTTAATACATTAAAATATTAATAAATTCCATGCAAATACATATTTGTGACTTTTTTCCTGTGACTTTCTTTCCTGTGACTTTTTTTTTCCTGTGACTTTTTACTTTCTCGTATATACGAAGTATAGAGAAAGTCTTGTAATCGTGCAAAAAAATCGAGATTTTTATAAATCTCGACGGTTTACACCTCACTGATACGGAAAAACATAATTTTGCAATCTTGTCTGTATGTCTGTGTGTCTGTGTGTCTGTCTGTCTGTCTGTCTGTGTGTAAACACGACAACTTGAGTACCGTTACAGCTAGGTTGATGAAATTTCATATATAAGTATTTTATCAAAATCGTAGATCCGTATCAACTTTTGAGCGATTTCCGATAACCGGAAGTGGTACTTTTTCTACTTTGAATTTTTCAAAAGCCTATAATTTGAGTTCTATTTCAGATAGATAAATGAAATTTCACATGTAAGTAAAAGATCTAATTCTCTACCTTCTGTTAAATTTTGAGTAATTTCCGGAAGTACTAATTTACGCTATTTCCGATTTCTCAAAAAACGCTTGTAAATTTATAAAGTACTAATAATATTTCGCACTATTATGCACTTTTTTTATTTAGCGTTCACTTGGTGTGCAATTCTTTTGTCTCGAGATTTTATTCTATTTTTAAAACTCTAAGTATTTAAAATGGATTAAAAATCATGTCTATAGCCCGAGTTCCAATCCCCTTTTGTTTTATATAAGAACTAGACTACCCGTCATCCGTTGGATAATTGTGGGTTTCGGGGGTCATCCATAAAAAACATCACGTCTTTCACTCAGAGGCGTAGCGACCCTTCCCGGTACCCGGGGACAAACTTTTAGATTTGAACCCCCCCCCCCCCCCGCAAGATTTTGATTTGCAACCCCCCCCCCCCCTCAAACTTTCGATTTGCACCCCCTCAACCATTCAATTTATTTTTCCAACCCATTTTGGCGCCCCCTAAGGTCGGCGCCCGGGGACATATGCCCCCCTCCCCGCTCCCACCACCCCCCCCCCCCTCCAATCGCTACGCTACTGCAATATCACTTATCGTCACAAAAAACAGACCCCACATTCAAAAATACGTTTTTTATCTTTTAAAAACACCGAAAACACCGATTTCTTACAATCCGTTCATATACTGACGTCACAGGTGACCTACTCAACTCTACTTCACCTGCCCAGTGTCCCGCCAAGTCTCAGACAACATGTTTTTATCGTTTAAAAAAAAACGATTCCAGCCGAGCATGTCTATGACCACACTATCCCTTCATATGCTTAGGAG
The DNA here is from genome assembly GCF_028476545.2 of Physella acuta. Classification (NCBI taxonomy): domain Eukaryota; kingdom Metazoa; phylum Mollusca; class Gastropoda; family Physidae; genus Physella; species Physella acuta. The sequence goes on along the minus strand of NW_026732186.1, from coordinate 379,954 downwards.
AAATAAACAGATAAAATTATCTAGATCTAGATTCTACGACTCGTTTGCTTAAGTCTTAACTTTAGTTTTTGCGTAAATCTTGCCAGATCTAGATCTAGATCTAATCATTAGCTACGCTAATAGGCCCGGGATCGAGCATTTCAAAATACGCATATTCCAAACAAAGATTCATATAAAATAATAAAGGTCTAAAATAGTTTAGTATATAGAAAATCATTATTATCTAAATCTAGATAGAATTATCTATATTTTAGATCTACGACTGAGCTATATTTAGAATTTACGTTTATAATTTAGCAAAATTAGCAGTATCGAAGCCGCGTATGAATCTTATTCTTAAGCTACGCAAATAGGCCCTGGATCAAGCATTTCAAAATTAGCATAGTCGAAACAAAGATTTATACAAAATAATAAAGGTCTAAAATAGTTTAGTATATAGAAACTCATTATTATCTAAATCTAGATAGATTTATCTATATTCTAGATCTACGACTGGTTTGCTTAAGTCTCTTTTTTTTTGGATTGTATTTATAACTAATAAATCTTTGATTTGACCTAGATTCTAGATCTAGATCTATAAATAACTTTCTTGGACAGATAGTAGATCTAGAGAAATTTATCGTAAAACTAAATGAAAAAGACAGTTGAAAATTGATTTTAAGGGTTGGAACGTAATAAATACAGCAAACGTACGTATTGTTAAAGTTATAGCCGATAGAAAATTAGCTTTAGAACGCGTTAAACTTTGGAATGGGAACACTATCTTCTTCTATGGACGCCGCCATTTTATTGTACTAAAAAGTAAACAAAAAACTGTGACGTCACGGTTCCGTCGAGTCTAGTGGTGTTTCGATGCTTTTTAAAAAAATGTGGTTAATCTACCTATGAATAAACTAATTAACGTCTTTAAATAACTATGTGATTAACAGTCTGTCTGCAATCAAAAAAATTTCTCTACCTACATACTCTTTTACAGCCCCCCATATAAAGCAGTTTCCTTACAGTACGAAATCAGACAAACAAAAAAATAAATATTCAAACATGTAAACAAACTTGAGTTTTAGTAGTATATAGATATTCGAGAAAGTTTAGGGGAGATCACTCCCGGTTTATTTTCTGTGGTTTTTTTTCCTCTGTTTTTTTTTCCTGTGTCTTTTTTCCTACAATCATCTCATCACATCTATAATTAACTTTGCGACCAAGGTGGAGTAGATCGAGATTTTTTAATTTGATGAAAACCAGGTCCACTCTCCGAAACTTAGCTGTTTGTTGTACAGTTTTAACTCTCTTTGGAATTGAATTAAAATGTTTTTTAAATGTACAATTAAACCCATTCTCTTAATAAGTAAAACACAGAATTTAAATGTTGATTTACAATAAATGTGGGAATTGTTTCCAAAGTAGCTGTAAATATGTCAAATTGTGATTCACGATATATTTTAATATATCAAATGATTATATTTACCTCGCTAATTATATTTACCTCACTAATTATATTTACATCACTAATTATATTTACCTCACTAATTATATTTACCTCACTAATTATATTTACCTCACTAATTATATTTACCTCACTAATTATATTTACCTCACTAATTATATTTACCTCACTAATTATATTTACCTCACTAATTATATTTACCTCACTAATTATATTTACCTCACTAATTATATTTACCTCACTAATTATATTTACCTCACTAATTATGCATGATCTCATTCAGCTATGTGCTTACTTAATGATTAAGTGATTACTTGTTTTTTTAAATTGCTTTGGGTGTGCAGGCTTACATTCAGCAAGTTGAGATTTTCAGTTTTGTGACCTGTCTAAAGACAACACACAATATGGACGGTCAATGCCGACTGAGGAGAAGCCGACCAAAGAAAGGCCTACGTCACTGAAAAAAAGTCACAAATGTATATTTGCATGTTAATGTGCATGTTATATTTGCATTGTTAATACTTTAATGTATTAAATATTCCGAGAGTGCAAATCAATTTACAATTATTTACAATTAATTTACAATTAATTTACAATTAATTTACAATTAATTTACAATTAATTTACAATTAATTTACAATTAATTTACAATTAATTTACAATTAATTTACAATTAATTTACAATTAATTTACAATTAATTTACAATTAATTTACAATTAATTTACAATTAATTTACAATTAATTTACAATTAATTTACAATTAATTTACAATTAATTTACAATTAATTAAATGTAATGTAGAGTGTATGCAGAGGCGTCGTTAGGCGGGGGCGGGGTACGCAACGCACCGAGTCACATTAATTGGGGGGGGGGGGGGTGTACCTAGACTTAAATGCAAAATGTATAGAACAAATAGTTCAATGAATGGTTAATATTTAGTTTGAAGTATGTAGGTTGTAATTATGTTAGACATAATATAATTTAATAGAATGTTTCAACGTTTTCGGTTTTCATCGTGTTCTTTTAAATACTAACTTTAAATTAGCATGAAATGGCCATACAGACGTAGTTCATCTGACTTGCTGCACTCAACTCATCGCAACAAATAGTTTTGATTAGTTCAACCACCTTTACTGCCCTCATTTATCACGCTCATTACATAATAAAGCATAGGGTAAAAACAGGTCAAACAGAAAGCCAATATAATGCTTTTAAAGTTTATAAATATGTTACACAAAAAAATTCAATCCAGAACAATGAACACCTAAAATTTTACGATTCTCAACGATTAAATAAAAAGATTTCTTAAAAGATTTCTGTGACTTTTTTTCCGATAAAATTTTTCCTTTGTGACTTTTTTTCTGTGACTTTTTTCCTAGCAAAAACTGACTTTTTTTCTGGGTTTTTTTTACCTGTGACTTTTTTCCCGTTCGAATAGATTACGTGAGTAATTAGATTAAACATTTTTTGATGTGCATACAATTTGAGTATTTTAAAAATATTATGTTGAGACCCACACGAAACTAAATTGCCCTTTCAACGGCAATACAAAATATAGGTGACCTCTGAATGACACTCATATGACCTTTGAACTTGACGAAAGGAGAGAGACAGGTCTAAATAAACAAACACGCACCTAATCATACTACTCTGTTAATTAGCCCGGTGAAAGGAATTGCGTTCACTAAGTGACATAATTAATTACCTTAATTAGATAAAATAAATGAGGAAACAATATTTGTGTTGGGGGTGGGGGTGGGGGGGGGGAGGGAGCTCATGATAGTAGTAAATGCTGAGTGACATGTGGACTTTTGTACAGAGGCCGATACTTGTACGGAGGCCGATACTTGTTGTATGGAGGCCGATACTTGTTGTATGGAGGCCGATACTTGTTGTACGGAGGCCGATACTTGTACGGAGGCCGATACTTGTTGTATGGAGGCCGATACTTGTTGTATGGAGGCCGATACTTGTACGGGGGCCGATACTTGTTGTATGGAGGCCGATACTTGTTGTATGGAGGCCGATACTTGTTGTATGGAGGCCGATACTTGTTGTATGGAGGCCGATACTTGTTGTATGGAGGCCGATACTTGTTGTATGGAGGCCGATACTTGTACGGAGGCCGATACTTGTTGTATGGAGGCCGATACTTGTACGGAGGCCGATACTTGTTGTATGGAGGCCGATACTTGTTGAATAGAGGCCGATAGTTATAGTACGGAGGCCGATACTTATTGTATGGAGGCCGATACTTGTTGTATGGAGGCCGATACTTGTTGTATGGAGGCCGATACTTGTTGTATGGAGGCCGATACTTGTACGGAGGCCGATACTTGTTGTACGGAGGCCGATACTTGTTGTACGGAGGCCGATACTTGTTGTACGGAGGCCGATACTTGTTGTACGGAGGCCGATACTTGTTGGATAGAGGCTGATACTTGTTGGATAGAGGCTGATACTTGTTGGATAGAGGCCGATAGTTATAGTACGAAGGCCGATACTTGTTGTACGGAGGCCGATACTTGTTGTACGGTGGTACACAGGATGTTTAGACATGTCTAGACAAGAGACAGTGTCTGGATACATTACCTCATTCCTTATCGCTTGACTGGGGAAGTTTACTTTTTATGACATGTCTAGACCTTTCCTACCCAATGTAAATAAACAGATGGGTTGGTATTAGCCTGGTCAGTCTGGGACCCGAACTAGGAACTTTTGGAATTGGGTGGCCAGTCGGCTCAGAGCCAGTCGGCTCATGGCCAGTCCAGGGCCAGTCGACTTAGGGCCAGCAGACGAGTTCTGGGCCACGGATGTATTTATTTACACCACGTGATCAGCTATCTAGTCCAGGCTATGTGCACGACAGCGCCTAATGAAACTTGTTGAAAAAACATTCACTGTCACAGGCCCGGGGTCAGGACGAGGATAGACGCTCTCTCCCACACAATGGACCCTCCCACCCCAGCCGCTCCCTCCCACACAATGGAACCTCCCACCCCAGCCGCTTACCCATCAGGTGAAGAGAAGCCCCCCCCCCCACCCTTTTACTTGGTCAAGGTCATGCTGAACAGGCCTCGGTCCGTCAACACACCTTGTCCCCCCCCCACCCACCCCATGGCGGGTGTGACAGAAAAGACAGGTACAAAACTTCCAGACCGCAGCTCGGTAATTAACGAGGGTCGTTAATGAGGGACACTAATTAAAACGATTCATATTGAAAGTATCTCTTTCGAGGTGTACATTCAGTGGGTGAAGTGGAGTTTACGTGAAGGGACAGTTCGTTTCTTGGATGAAGGTAAGGTTTGAAACAATACGTAGGTAGATGACGTACAATATAAACGTAGGTAGATGACGTACAATATAAACGTAGGTAGATGACGTACAATATAAACGTAGGTAGATGACGTACAATATAAACGCAGGTACATGACGTACAATATAAACGTAGGTAAATGACGTACAATAAAACGCAGGTAGATCAAAGGGTAGAGTTAGCACCTCACCCCACCCGTTTTATTACCACCTGGATAAACCTGACTGCTGTCTATAGCTACCATTTCTATTTAAATAAAACGTAGACGTGGTACAACTTTGGACCCATTAAACTTATTGAAAAGTTTGAAACAATTGGCAACACTAGATCTAATAGAATTCAACAATATACAATATAAACGTAGGTAGATGACGTACAGTAAAACGTAGGTAGATGACGTACAGTAAAACGTAGGTAGATGACGTACAGTAAAACGTAGGTAGATGACGTACCATATGCAACACAAAATCAAGACATATAATTTCTAAACTACTGAAGATGCAGATACTTTGTTTTTAAAACCAGTTTTCAGCCAATCAGCTGTCGACACGTTTTCTTGAACTCATGTCTAGCACGGCAGCAGCGTGACGTCACACACTGTAACACATTCTCACAGCTTCAAGTGGGCTACACTGCCTTGACGTCTGCTGCTATTTACTTTAGTACTCAGTTCGTATTTTTAGAGCCTCCTTAATGAAAGTATCGTCAAATAATAACGTCCAGTCATATCGATAGCTCCCCAGTCCCGATACTTTCTTGAGGCACTTGTGAGATTCTATATTTAGCAACAGTAACTGCCATTGTAGGCCTATTGCCATCCATTCATCTCCCCCCCCCCCCCCCCCGACATTCCAAACGGACTGACCCCCTCAGGTTAGCCAACTCCCGCAAGCCCTCCGCTTCATATGATATCAAGTAACAAGAGGGCTATTCCGAACACGATTCGAAGGACAGACTCGATACTTGTCTCGCGTTCATGCGATACTGACGTTCACACGCTCATGGTGGAATTGGGGAGGGGGGGGGAATGTTTCAATGCGTGTGATATTTTTAAACCCCTCCCGTAAATTGGTTATGAGCTGTCTGGTCCGTGTAGGGGTGCGAGGATTGTGCTGAGCTGTGTTGATGTGCTGAGCTGTGTTGATGTGCTGAGCTGTGTTGATGTGTTGTTGTGTTGTTTTGTGGTGTAGTAGCGTGCTTCTCCAGACGGTTCGGATCTAGTCTGCTGTTTATGTGGTGAGTTTCCCATTAACGTCAGTTAACTTCTGCTTGATCTAAAGTTAGTGTACTTTCATCGTCGTTTTACATTCATTTTGTCTAGATCTACAAGTTTAGAAAGTTAAATGATACTAGGCCTAATTCAATTAATTGACAGTTTACATAAATACATTACATCAAAACTATAAAAAGTATAGTCTAGGTCTGTATTTGACTGAAGTCTTAGATATGACCGAAGTCGAGATCTCTGTATGACTGGTCTAGATCTGTGTCTTAGCTAGAATTCCGCGCAATATCCGTAGATCTACGTGAGTTTCTTTCAGGCATCTCTTGTGGAATAGGTGCACGTTCGTAGCACCCCCATCCAACTAAAAAATCTAATTTCGCCCCAGTTACATTTTGTACTGTGTTAGCGTTATATTATTCCACTTACACTTACCCGCATAACCTTAAAAATGTGCCTTACTTGCAGATATTGCCTGTTAAAAATGTGCTTTATCTGCAGATATTATCTGATAAAAATGTTACATGTAAAAATGTATTATCTATCGTTACATGTAAAAAAAAATTATTCTCTAGCGCTAAATGTAAAAAAAAATAGAATATGCGTTGCCTGTAAAAAAAATCAAGGCCAAATGTTTCTTAAAATTACTTTTTCGCAAGGCCACATTTTTCCCAACCAATGGATTATGTGCCACCGTAAACAAGTCGTACGTTGTGCGGCCGTGGTTTTCGGCGTGTCTCCTCTACCCACTCTCTGTTAGTTTTATCTGGCCTTATAGTGCTGAAACATCTGGTGATTATTTCTGGGTAAAATTAAACCAAATAAAACTTAACTAAATCATTCAAGATTCGAAGCACCGAGAAGCGTTTAAAACGATTAAAATGGGGATTAGTGTAAATCGTTGTCTCCTAAACTGATTCAGCTGCCAGTTGTTGGCTTTGAACGTGTCTTCTTTCTTTCATTCAATTAACAAAACAGGCTGTCGAAAATGTCTCTTGTTGCGTCTAGCAAGCTGACAATTAATAAAACAGGCTGTCGAATATGTCTCTTGTTGGGTCGAGCAAGCTGACAATTAATAAAACAGGCTGTCGAATATGTCTCTTGTTGAGTCGAGCAAGCTGACGCGCTGAACATCTTAAAAGTTTTCTGACATATTTTGACACGAGGTACGGAGTTTAGAAATCCTTCCCCACCTAACCCACCCCTTTAGCAACAACCCTTTATATGAAGCAGCAATCGATCGAATTCGTGGTTTAAAATACAAAGTTGTGGTTGTGGTTTTGTGATTGTGGTTATTACATTAAATGAATGCAATCTCTCCATTGGCCACTCGTAGAGTCTCCATTATGTTCATGTATATGTCACCAATAGGAGTGATGTATCACCAATAGGAGTGATGTATCACCAATAGGAGTGATGTATCACCAATAGGAGTGATGTATCACCAATAGGAGTGATGTATCACCAATAGGAGTGATGTATCACTAATAGGGGTTCTGTATCACCAATAAGGGTGTTGTATCACATATAGCGATGCTGTATCTCGATTAGGGATGCTGTATCAGAATTAGGGGTGCCGTATCCCCATTAGGGGTTTTCTATCGCCATTTGGGGTGCTGTATTACCAATGTGGTTGCCGAAACCCCTATGATAATTAAACCCACACTTTAACAGCAGTTAGGGTTATGGGGAAAAATCCATCTCAAAGTTAAGCCATTCTACTGTAGCTATCTCCGTAACAAACAGAAATGAAATTAGTCGTGACAATTTCACAACGGTCCCTATTGAAGTGGGCGTGGTGTCCCCCAGCTGTGTGCCGCACGAGCTAATTAAAAGATCAAAGACCAATAGCAGATGTCTCCAAATGATAGAATCTCTGGTAAGGATCTCTAGCTTTGAATACATCCACACGATTCGGTTTTATTGCGTGAATAGTAGGCCTACATTATAAAATATAATAAAATAATCTACATTCAAAGGATATTTTTTTCTACAACTGTATGGTAAGTCTCTATATATTGCCGAAATACTAGGCCCATTATAACGTCACTAGGCCCACAATCACGTCATTAGGCCACAATCACGTCACTAGGACCACAATCACGTCACTAGGCCCACAATCACGTCAATATACCCACAATCACGTCACTAGGCCCACAATCACGCCACTAGGCCCACAATCTCGTCACTAGGCCCACAATCACGCCACTAGGCCCACAATCACGCTACTAGGCCCACAATCTCGTCACTAGGCCCACAATTTCGTCACTAGGCCAACAATCACGCCACTAGGCCCACAATCACGCCACTAGGCCCACAATCACGCCACTAGGCCCACAATCACGTCACTAGGCCCACAATCACGCCACTAGGCCCACAATCACGCCACTAGGCCCACAATCACGTCACTAGGCCCACAATCACATCACTAGGCCCACAATCACGTCACTAGGCCCACAATCACGTCACTAGGACCACAATCACGCCACTAGGCCAACAAGCATACAGTCACTTCATTAGGCCAAAAGTCGTGTCATTAGGCCAAAAGTCATCTCATTAGTCACAAGGGTTAGGCTGACCCGCCGGTCTACGGGGAAAATCTCAGTGGGTCCCCAGGAAGGATGCTGTAGTAGTCCTATTAGTGTTTTGATTTTTTAAAGTGTTGGTATGTAACAATTACTTCATGCTAAGACGTAACATTCAGGCTTTCACAAAGAAAAAAGCGGGAGTGATCTCCCCTAAACTTTCTCGTAAACGGAGATGGCAACTCGGGACATAGAGATTCTTTTTAATCAATTTTTTTGCTAAATCGAAGTCTCGAGTTCAAACCCTCGGGCAGATGAGGCTCGTTGGCTGTGGACAGCCACGCTTCAAGGAGAGACAACCCCAAAATCAAACAACTACTGCCTTGTAGTTTGTTCTTGGTTGGACAAAGGCTATGGAAGCAAATCCAAGAAGAAAAGCACCATTTCACACTGCTAGCCATAAATCACCGAGTTGCCAGATACGTTTCTGGTTTAAACGTCGGAGTAATTTACTGATCTGTTTTATGGGCAGTAGACGATAACACGCGTCATGGGCCTGAAGGACATGACATGTGTAGGACAATTGACTAAATGACATGTGTAGGACAATTGACTAAATTACATGACATTTGTAGGACAATTGACTAAATTACATGACAGTGGTAGGACAATTGACTAAATTACATGACATTGGTAGGACAATTGACTAAATGACATGACATTGGTAGGACAATTGACTAAATGACATGACATTTGTAGGACAATTGACTAAATTACATGACATTGGTAGGACAATTGACTAAATGACATGACATTTGTAGGACAATTGACTAAATGACATGACATGGGTAGGACAATTGACTAAATGACATGACATGGGTAGGACAATTGACTAAATGACATGACATGTGTAGGACAATTGACTAAATGACATGAAATGGGTAGGACAATTGACTAAATGACATGACAGATAGGACAATTGACTAAATGACATGAAATGGGTAGGACAATTGACTAAATGACATGACAGGTAGGACAATTGACTAAATGACATGACAGGTAGGACAATTGACTAAATGACATGACATTGGTATGACAATTGACTAAATGACATGACATGGGTAGGACAATTGACTAAATGACATGACATTGGTATGACAATTGACTAAATGACATGACATGGGTAGGACAATTGACTAAATGACATGACAGGTAGGACAATTGACTAAATGACATGACATTGGTATGACAATTGACTAAATGACATGTGTAGGACATTTGACTAAATGACATGACAGATAGGACAATTGACTAAATGACATGACATTGGTAGGACAATTGACTTAATGACATGAGTAGGACAGTTGACTAAATGACATGACATGGGTAGGACAATTGACTAAATGACATGACATGTAGGACAATTGACTAAATGACATGACATGTAGGACAATTGACTAAATGACATGACATGTAGGACAATTGACTAAATGACATGACATGTAGGACAATTGACTAAATGACATGACATGTAGGACAATTGACTAAATGACATGACAGGTAGGACAATTGACTAAATGACATGACATGTGTAGGACAATTGACTAAATGACATGACATGGGTAGGACAATTGACTAAATGACATGACATGTAGGACAATTGACTAAATGACATGACAGATAGGACAATTGACTAAATGACATGACATGTAGGACAATTGACTAAATGACATGACATGTAGGAAAATTGACTAAATGACATATGGGTTGGACCATTGACTAAATGACATGCCATGTGGGACAATTGACTAAATGACATGACAGGTAGGACAATTGACTAAATGACATGACATGTAGGAAAATTGACTAAATGACATATGGGTTGGACCATTGACTAAATGACATGCCATGTGGGACAATTGACTAAATGACATGCCATGGGTTGGAAAATTGACTAAATGACATGACAGGTAGGACAATTGACTAAATGACATGACAGGTAGGACAATTGACTAAATGACATGACATGTAGGAAAATTGACTAAATGACATATGGGTTGGACCATTGACTAAATGACATGCCATGTGGGACAATTGACTAAATGACATGACAGGTAGGACAATTGACTAAATGACATGACATGTAGGAAAATTGACTAAATGACATATGGGTTGGACCATTGACTAAATGACATGCCATGTGGGACAATTGACTAAATGACATGCCATGGGTTGGAAAATTGACTAAATGACATGACAGGTAGGACAATTGACTAAATGACATGACAGGTAGGACAATTGACTAAATGACATGACATGTAGGAAAATTGACTAAATGACATATGGGTTGGACCATTGACTAAATGACATGCCATGTGGGACAATTGACTAAATGACATGCCATGGGTTGGACAATTGACTAAATGACATGACAGGTAGGACAATTGACTAAATGACATGACAGGTAGGACAATTGACTAAATGACATGACATGTAGGAAAATTGACTAAATGACATATGGGTTGGACCATTGACTAAATGACATGCCATGTGGGACAATTGACTAAATGACATGCCATGGGTTGGACAATTGACTAAATGACATGACAGATAGGACAATTGACTAAATGACATGACAGGTAGGACAATTGACTAAATGACATGACATGTAGGAAAATTGACTAAATGACATATGGGTTGGACCATTGACTAAATGACATGCCATGTGGGACAATTGACTAAATGACATGCCATGGGTTGGACAATTGACTAAATGACATGACAGGTAGGACAATTGACTAAATGACATGACAGGTAGGACAATTGACTAAATGAGATGACATGTAGGACAATTGAGTAAATGACATGACAGGGTAGGACAAGTGACTTAATGACATGACATGTGTAGGACATTCGACTAAAATGACATGACATAGGTAGGACAGTTGACTAAATGACATGACATATGTTGGACAGTTTACTAAATGACATGACATAGGTAGGACATTTGACTAAATTACATGACATTGATAAAGCTGACTAAATGACATGACATAATCATGGTAGTTAACTAAATGACATAGGCATGATAGTTGACTAATAGACAGGACAGTGACATGTATAACGCGTGCCTAGCTGCAGTGTGTTGTAAAAAAATTAAAATTAATCTAGACCCTAAAAACAAACTCTAGAGCTAGAATCTAGACCCTACATGTGCTTGGTTCTATGCGTCACAAAATTAATGACACCTTACCATTGTGTGCCTTAAAGATTTAATTTATTTTTTTATGTAAAAAAATTGAAAGTGGGAAGTGTAGAGACTGTAAACTTTGGCATGTCACAAACATTTACCCGAGGAAACGGCACAAATAATATGGCGGTACTAATTGAATAATCCGACCAAGATTCGTATTTTTCCATTAATATAACATCAAATGTGTAGGTATAGAAAGGCTAATTTAATTTTTCTCAACAATCGTGGTCTTTCTTGCTGCACATTTTCTCTTTAACTTAATTTCAGCCTATATGTAGACACGTTTTATGATACTGTGTAGATTCTTAAAATTATAAATAATTTCTTAAATTATTTAGTTGATCGTCTAAGAACTGTCTGGGTAGACCTACCCAAGCTATGAAATAATTTTTGTTTTTTAAATTATCAATGATAAGAACCTGCCTGGTCCCTGTGTGTTATAGATATCTACACCCCCACTTTGCTAATATGAACACATTATTTTCATTTTCGATGAACGCTTTTTATCGAGAGTTTGCAATGGACTAGTTAACTCGGATCATGCGCGTGTTCATTAAATGGCACTCTTTGTTCTCATGATGGGCTGGTGTACGCCTGTGATCTATTTTTAGCATCCAAATATTTGTATGCCGGATGTACTGTGACAACAATGGCTAAAAGTTAAAGGAAGTTCTCGTGAGCTTAGGTCTAGACGAACCTGAGCTTAGATGGGAGCTAAAGGTTAATGAAAGACATCAGCTTAAAAAAGTACAGACTTCCCCGTCTGTTGCTTTTTACGTGGACAAGACGCACAGGTGGTTGGGGGACACAGGTGGTTGGGGGACACAGGTGGTTGGGGGACACAGGTGGTTGGGGGACACAGGTGGTTGGGGGACACAGGTGGTTGGGGGACACAGATGGTTGGGGGACACAGGTGGTTGGGGAACACAGGTGGTTGGGGGACACAGGTGGTTGGGGGACACAGGTGGTTGGGGGACACAGGTGGTTGGGGGACACAGATGGTTGGGAGACACAGATGATGGGGGGACACATGGTTGGGGGACAAATGGTTGGGGGACACATGGTTGGGGGACACAGGTGGTTGGGATAACATGACTCACACGGATGACTGACACACACGGATGACAGGGACATTGACTGGAGCGACGCAGGGGGTGGGAACGAAATGTTCGCCACGTCGGGAAAAGTTTTGACCAGATTTTTCCTGAGCGCCGCGTGTGAAAGTTCCATCAGCTACATTCGTCTCGTAGAGAAGTTTTGTTTTGGTTGTGCTGGCTGGCAACGATACCCCCTCCTCCCCACAGACGACCCTGACCTTCATAACGTAGCAGATGATTTGTAGAGCATTGAGATAACGAACGGCAGGGCATCTACTCGAGCTAGCGAGGTCTTCTAGAATGGATAGGATTCAAACCACGATACATGTTGTGGTCAGTTGGCTAGCCGCAAACTTAGTCAGTTGGGTAGCCACAAACTAGTGGTCATTTGGGTAGCCACTTTTTGTGATCCGTTGGGTAGCCAAAAACTATTGGTCAGTTGGGTAGCCACAAACTAGTGGTCCGTTGGGTAGCCACCGTTGGGTAGCCACCGTGTGTGGTCAGTTGGGTAGCCACAAACTAGTGGTCATTTGGGTAGCCACAAACTAGTGGTCAGTTGCGTAGCCACAAACTTGTGGTCATTTGGGTAGCCGCAAACTAGTGGTCAGTTGAGTAGCCAAAAATTATTGGTCAGTTGGGTAGCCACAAACTAGTGGTCACTTGGGTAGCCACAAACTAGTGGTCAGTTGGGTAGCCACCGTGTGTGGTCAGTTGGGTAGCCACAAACTAGTGGTCATTTGGGTAGCCACAAACTATTGGTCAGTTGAGTAGCCACAAACTAGTGGTCACTTGGGTAGCCACAAACTAGTGGTCAGTTGGGTAGCCACCGTGTGTGGTCAGTTGGGTAGCCACAAACTATTGGTCAGTTGGGTAGCCACCGTGTGTGGTCAGTTGGGTAGCCACAAACTATTGGTCAATTGGATAGCCACAAACTAGTGGTCAGTTGGGTAGCCACAAACTAGTGGTTAGTTGGGTAGCCACAAACTAGTGGTCCGTTGGGTAGCCTCAAACTAGTGGTCCGTTGGGTAGCCACAAACTAGTGGTCAGTTGGGTAGCCACCGTGTGTGTTCAGTTGGGTAGCCACAAACTAGTGGTCCGTTGGGTAGCCTCAAACTAGTGGTCCGTTGGGTAGCCACAAACTAGTGGTCAGTTGGGTAGCCACAAACTAGTGGTCAGTTGGGTAGCCACAAACTCGTGGTCAGTTGGGTAGCCACAAACTAGTGGTCAGTTGGGTAGCCAGCTTGTGTGGTCCGTTGGGTAGCCACTAACTAGTAGTCAGTTGGGTAGCCACAAACTAGTGGTCAGTTGGGTAGCCACAAACTAGTGGTCCGTTGGGTAGCTACAAACTAGTGGTCCGTTGGTTAGCCACAAACTTGTGGTCCGTTCGGTAGCCAAAACCTAGTGGTCAGTTCGGTAGCCAAAATCTAGTGGTCAGTTGGGTAGCCACAAACTAGTGGTCCGTTGGGTAGCCACAAACTAGTGGTCCGTTGGGTAGCCACAAACTAGTAGTCAGTTGGGTAGCCACAAATTAGTGGTCAGTTGGGTAGCCTCCGTGTGTGGTCAGTTGGGTAGCCACAAACTAGTGGTCCGTTCGGTAGCCACAAACTAGTGGTCAGTTGGGTAAGCACAAACTAGTGGTCAGTTGGGTAGCCACAAACTAGTGGTCAGTTGGGTAGCCAGCTTGTGTGGTCCGTTGGGTAGCCACAAACTAGTAGTCAGTTGGGTAGCCACAAACTAGTGGTCAGTTGGGTAGCCACAAACTAGTGGACCGTTGGGTAGCCACAAACTAGTGGTCAGTTGGGTAGCCACAAATTAGTGGTCCGTTGTGTAACCACAAACTTGTGGTCCGTTCGGTAGCCAAAACCTAGTGGTCAGTTGGGTAGCCACAAACTAGTGGTCCGTTCGGTAGTCACAAACTAGTGGTCCGTTGGGTAGCCACAAACTAGTGGTCCGTTGGGTAGCCACAAACTAGTGGTCATTTGGGTAGCCACACACTAGTGGTCATTTGGGTAGCCACACACTAGTGGTCAGTTCGGTAGCCACAAAGTAGTGGTCCGTTGGGTAGCCACAAAGTAGTGGTCCGTTGGGTAGCCACAAACTAGTGGTCCGTTGGGTAGCCACAAACTAGTGGTCAGTTGGGTAGCCACCTTGTGTGATCAGTTGGATTTATACAGCCATCTTATGTTCTAGAGTTTTGGTTTGATGTGTGTGTCCGTCTAACCCCACACACTGTTGTGGGTGTCAGGCTTACCCCCCCCCCCCCACTATTTATCCACAAGCATTGGGCGGACATCTAGATCGAAGTGAATATAGGACATTAGGACATAAAGATTCAATTGGGGACATTTAGGACATAAAGATTCAATTGGGGACATTTAGGACATAATGATTCAATCGGGGACATTTATGACATAATTCAATTGGGGACATTTAGGACATAATGATTCAAATTAAGGATATTTAGGACATAATGATTCAATTGGGGACATTTATGACATAATGACTAATTTGAGGACATGTAGGACTTAATGACTAATTTGAGGACATGTAGGACATAATGACTAATTTGAGGACATGTAGGACATAATGTCTCCATTGAGGGCACTAAATACCTGATGATTCATCTATCAAACGAAATATATCTGAAACAAATGTTGTTTTAGTTGATGTATCTGGTCATTTGTTGGGGTGGGTGGGGTGTACCTCGTGTGTTGGGGTGGGTGGGGTGTACCTAGTCTGTTGGGGTGGGTGGGGTGTACCTAGTCTGTTAGGGTGGGTGGGGTGTACCTAGTCTGTTGGGGTGGGTGGGGTGGGTGGGGTGTACCTTGTGTGTTGGGGTGGGTGGGGTGTACCTTGTGTGTTGGGGTGGGTGGGGTGTACCTAGTCTGTTGGGGTGGGTGGGGTGTACCTAGTTTGTTGGGGTGGGTGGGGTGTACCTAGGCTGTTGGGGTGGGTGTACCTAGTCTGTTTGGGTGGGTGGGGTGTACCTAGTGTGTTGGGGTGGGTGGGGTGTACCTAGTCTGTTGGGGTGGGTGGAGTGGGTGGGGTGTACCTAGGCTGTTGGGGTGGGTGGGTGTACCTAGTCTTTTGGGGTGGGTGGGGTGTACCTAGTCTGTTGGGGTGGGTGGGGTGTACCTAGTCTGTTGGGGTGGGTGGGGTGTACCTAGTCTGTTGGGGTGGGTGGGGTGTACCTCTGTGTCAGACCCTCCAACCACTCTACACCCGCCATAATTCACGTCCTTTGACCGGCCCTCATCAATCGTCACCCCCCCCCCCCCCCCAAAAAAAAACCCTCAGTTAACGCATCAGGTCTGTCTTGTGAACTAGCTCTCATCCATCTACTGATTAAAAACCCTAGCAGACGAGAACAAATGTCGAAGCCCACAGTTCAGACTTTGTGTGCCCTTCCGCAATAAAGTACGAATTGGGGTATGATGAACATTTTTACTTCCTCATATACGTAGTATTTTAGTCTTGCGAAAAATCGTTTACGAGTCGAAAATCTTGTCTGTATGTCCGTGTGTCTGTAAACACGATAACTTGCCAACGGTTTTGGTAAACGACCCCCCCCCCCCCTTGATATGTTGTGAGGTCATAGAACGACCCTGGAGGGTAATAAAAAAAATTTATTCCCTTCGGAAAAACCCCTTAGGATAGTTAAATTTGTCCAGATGCCGTATTTTCTTATATAAACAATTGTTTGTGAAAAAATAAACAATGACTACGTCATTTGGTATATGTACAAGGGAGGTAACTTTTTAAAATACTCATTTTTAAATAATGTGCATACTATTTTAAAGAAAAATAAAAAATCACAAAGTATAGCATTTGTTTAAATAAACATTTCGTTATAAATTAAGATATGTATTATAATAGAATCGTAAAAAAATTAAATACGATAGTTAATTTAATATAATATTTGATTTATGCTTTTAAGGAAGCCTTTGCAGTTCTAATAAAATTGCGAGTCAACAGTTTGCTCCACCAACACTTACATGCATAAATTACTCAAACTGTTTAAACTTAGGCCCTAAGCCCTCCACATAACAGCCAATCACCAATTTATTTACCCCGAGCCACCATATGGAACACAAAGAGAAAATACAAATATCTGCAACTAGAATAGAATAAAGTCCTTAGTCCGACTACCCTACTTGTCCCTAACGGTCAATTCTAATCTAGAGTCTACAGACATCTCATGGCTTGTCACTAGCACACAAAGACGTCCAGTGAGTCTCCTAACCCAAGCTATCCGAGTGTGTGTCTGTCTCCGTCTGCCATCTACCCCTCCTTAAATAGGGCTCTCCCGAGAGTCCTGATGCAGGATGGGGGGGGGGGGGGGGTAATTATGCACCAACACTTCCCCCGCGAAGCCTAGCCTAATTTATATGTCGCCACAGTTCTGTCGTAGCTAATTAAAATAGCTGATAACTTCCTGGGTTTTTGCCCGCCATACTGTCTCCACCACGGTCACATAGGTCAGGTCTGCCAGGCCCTTCACCTTGACAGGGCAAACCCAGGTAAAGATCCCCAGGGATCGTATATATATATATATATATATATATATATATATATATATATATATATATATATATATATATATATATATATATATATATATATATATATATATATATATATATATATATATATATTGTTACGTACCCCCTTCTCTAATCCTTTCACTAGTCAGGGGATCGTAAACAAGAAGAAGAAAAATAAAAATAAATAAAAGCCAACTTCAGTAATCTCTATTTATTCGCCACAAATCACAACACTTAAAGTTAAACCCGCCACCGAAGTACAACAATCAGAAATATACACAACTAAGTACTACAACTACAGTCCTTAATTTGACTAATCTACTTGTCCCTAACTGTCAAGCCTAGCCTAAGTCTAATACATGTCGTGGCTTTCCACCAGCTCACAAAGACGACCCATGTCTGTCTCCTCTAAGCCTAGCTATCCGAGACGTCCGTCCGTCTCCGTGTGTGTGTCCCGAGTGTCTGTCGAGAGTGTGTCCCCAGTCTCCGGTCTACCCTCCTAAAGTACTCGTCCCCCGTTCTACACCGTGGGAACGATTTTAATTAAGGCCTGACCCTAGGTCATATCCGTCCATGACGGTCCCCTCGGCCCCCTCCGACCTGGAAGGTTTTCCCAGCCGTAAAACACGGACCGTCACTAGCCTAGGTCAAGCATCAACGGTCAGCCCGTGGTGTCACCAGGTAATTTATGGGCTGTTGGCCACGTTAATAGCCGAGTCCCCCAAGACACCAGGTATGCACCGCCCACAGCGTGGTACCCAATCCGGTGTGGCCGTCACGGCCCAAAGGTTCTCACGGCCAGCACTGGTCAGCCTCTGACCACCGCCATGTTGATGGATGAGCGTGAGATCGCTACCCCAACATACGGGTCAGCCCAGGTTAAACACCAGGTGGTCGTAACACCCCCTCCCTTCGAGAAATTAATTCACCGCAAGGGGAATTAA
The DNA here is from genome assembly GCF_028476545.2 of Physella acuta. Classification (NCBI taxonomy): domain Eukaryota; kingdom Metazoa; phylum Mollusca; class Gastropoda; family Physidae; genus Physella; species Physella acuta. The sequence continues at coordinate 361,608 of NW_026732186.1, read as the reverse complement.
TTGAACATATCTTACTAGACCACCAGCCCAATCTCACAACTCCTCAAAAGTCCCAGAATAAACCTAAATAGGACTAAAACAGTTTAACATCATCATCATCAAAAAGATAAGAAACGTGGATGATTTAGTCACAATAACAAGTTTGGCTAAATACACCAACCACAGTGTCATCAAACATAGACATCAAAGTAAATAAAACCGCAAATCTGCAACACATGCGTCACTGTCGCAAATAATCTTAATGTTGAAACCAACAGTCTTCGTTTTACTGATAGTTACGTCATCAGTCAACAAAACCTGTCAGTACAATTAAAAACAGTCACAAATTCATCATCATGTAAAACATCAATTACACATTTTTTTTTTTTCAAACAAGACATGTAAAAGGGTACATTCTTTAAGCCTGAAAATAGTTCATTTTGATTAGAACACTTGCATCCTGGGAAAACATGAAACAGTCTATCTTGGGAACAGTTCTAATAGGTTTGAAACACAAATTAGTTTTCCGTCTTTCGGGTCATCATGAGTCCGTAAACATAAAACTTAAGCCGAACTTTATACCGGCGCAGCACAATTTTAGTGACGGAGTTATTGTCCGTCCACAACAACAACAACTCGCACATAAGGCGTGGTTTCACAGGACTGCTTGCAATGTAGCCATGTTTTGACACGATGTTAATCCTGAACATCGAGTCACACGAAAAGGGAACGATTACACGCCCTGTCTCCATGAAAGCGATGGGGTATGCGCTCGCATGTACGCACCCTCGGTTGAAGTAAGTAGCGTGACCCGCTGAGGTCACCGTCTCCGGGTTGTTGGTCTTGACCGGGTCGGTCAGAGAACAATAAATCACCTCCGAGATAAGGGGAGGGAAGCCTGAGTTAGGCTCAACTCCTAAACAAGAGGTAACAACTACGCTTGTCACCGACGTTGACAAAAGATTCGTCGTCTCCTCAAACTCGGGATGTAGAACACCATCCGCGTGACCTCCAGGTGAGGTCATGGCCTCCAGGTTGCTGGACTTGGTCGGGGAGAAATTAAACACTGCTATGCTAATGGGAGGACAGCCCGTGTTAGGCTCACCTCCAAGACAATGGGTAACGATTTTGTTCGTTACTGATGCTGGCAAAAGATTCGTTGACTCGTCTAACCGAAGGTGTGGGTCACCATTCACATGACCTCCAGTTAAGGTCATGACGCCTTCAAGACCACAAGTGGTAAGGTCTTGATCAGATGCAGTTACTGGTTCAGGTTCAGACGAGGACAGCCTGTTCTCATGGTTATTCACTCTCTCGGTGGTTACCGTGATTTCAGCGGTGGTTGGATCCACTAGTTCCGACATTGACTGCCCCTTTTCATGACTGGCCAATATCAGAGTGGTCGCCGTGATATCATCGGTGGTTGTATCCACTGGGTCAGATATTGACAGCCCCTTTTCATGACTGGTCAACATCAGAGTGGTCGCCGTGATTTTATCTAAACCAATAACTTGCTGACTGCCTTCAGTACTCGTCGGCACACAACTCTCGACTCGTAAGCTATCAGCACGTTTTGACGTTTGTGCTGATTCTGCTAGGTTAGAGTCGACTTCAGGGACTGAGCCAAAGCTAGTGGCAGCCTTAGTCTGAGACTGACAAAACTCACTACCAACTCTATCAGACAACAAACTATCTTTATCTCTATACCGATCCTCGGAAACTACTACACTAGCCTGAGAGAAAACAGAGACAGATTCTGGAAAGTCAAACAACCCACTAAGCTGCGCCTCCTCCCATAGCCTAAGTAAATCCCGTTCCCTCCTGATCTCTAATAGTTTAACTTCATGTCCGAACAGTTTCTCTAAACTTTTAATGTCAATTTCCTTCCAAGATTCTGGCATGAATATATCCCTCCTGATCTCTAACAACTTCTCCTCTTTTTCTCTCGCGATCTCTAACAACTTAACTTGATATTTCCACTCAATTTCTTCAACCCTAATACGCCCGATCTCATAATATTCTATCGAGTCTAGACACTCCTCCTCTAATCTACCTGTATTTACTAACTCAACAACAATATGATCTCGTATAACTCTATCTCTATCCGAGACATCAACCTCTAGTCCTAGTTGCTCAACTAGACACAACAACTCTAAGCGACAAAACCTGTCTAAAACTTCTAGAGTTGGACACTCAATAAAACTCATTACGTCCATGATTCACACTTACGGAACTTATCCAGCTAAATGGTGGCGGTTAACTAAGAAAATGTGGCTTACAACAAACACTTTAACTTAAACATTAAAAGTAGGGCTATCACCTTTGACACTTGAAACAGGTAGACACCAGCTATACTGGGCCAACCAAACTAAGATATCCAGCTACACTGGAACACAAACGATTTACTCACGTATACTGGGAATTGACCCTCCAGCTATACTGAGCAAACCAAACAAAAATTACGAATTTATTCACGTACCTGGGAATGACCCTCCAGCTGTACTGAATAAACCCGAACACTCCAGTTCCACTGGACCAAACAAAAAACATTCAAGTATACTGGGCATTAATCCCTCCAGCTATACTGAATAAAAATAAAAATTCCAGCTCTACTGGACCAACATAAAAACAGCATAATAAACTCAGTGTCAACACAAAGGTGATAAGCTCGCTACTTACTCAATGTTTGGAAAACTCTCCTGATTCCGTGAACAACTTTACTCTCCCTACTCATAAAACTTAAAATTAAAACACAAGCTCGTGAGCCCCCAACTGAAAATGGCATCAAAAGAAACTATTCAACTCGTTGTCTGTCCTATCCCGGACTCTAGCCGCCAATTGTTACGTACCCCCTTCTCTAATCCTTTCGAACTAGTCAGGGGATCGTAAACAAGAAGAAGAAAAATAAAAATAAATAAAAGCCAACTTCAGTAATCTCTATTTATTCGCCACAAATCACAACACTTAAAGTTAAACCCGCCACCGAAGTACAACAATCAGAAATATACACAACTAAGTACTACAACTACAGTCCTTAATTTGACTAATCTACTTGTCCCTAACTGTCAAGCCTAGCCTAAGTCTAATACATGTCGTGGCTTTCCACCAGCTCACAAAGACGACCCATGTCTGTCTCCTCTAAGCCTAGCTATCCGAGACGTCCGTCCGTCTCCGTGTGTGTGTCCCGAGTGTCTGTCGAGAGTGTGTCCCCAGTCTCCGGTCTACCCTCCTAAAGTACTCGTCCCCCGTTCTACACCGTGGGAACGATTTTAATTAAGGCCTGACCCTAGGTCATATCCGTCCATGACGGTCCCCTCGGCCCCCTCCGACCTGGAAGGTTTTCCCAGCCGTAAAACACGGACCGTCACTAGCCTAGGTCAAGCATCAACGGTCAGCCCGTGGTGTCACCAGGTAATTTATGGGCTGTTGGCCACGTTAATAGCCGAGTCCCCCAAGACACCAGGTATGCACCGCCCACAGCGTGGTACCCAATCCGGTGTGGCCGTCACGGCCCAAAGGTTCTCACGGCCAGCACTGGTCAGCCTCTGACCACCGCCATGTTGATGGATGAGCGTGAGATCGCTACCCCAACATACGGGTCAGCCCAGGTTAAACACCAGGTGGTCGGAACAATATATATATATATATTCTGTTACGAACCTCTTTCTCTAATCCTTTCGAACTAGTCAGGGGATCGTAAACAAGAAGAAGAAAAATAAAAATAAATAAAAGCCAACTTCAGTAATCGCTATTTATTCGCCACAAAATACAACACCTAACATTAACCCGCCACCACATGGAATACAATAAGAAAAATACACAACTATCTACAACACTAAAGTCCTTAATTCGACTGCCCTACTTGTCCCTAACTGTCTAACTAGCCTAGGTCTACTACAGTACAGGCATCTCTTGGCTGTCCATTACCTCACAGAGACGCCCCATGTCTGTCTCCTCTAAACCTAGCTATCCGAGACGTGTCCGTCCGTCTCCGTGTGTGTGTGTGTCCAGTGAGTGTCTCCCCTAAAGTACTCGTCCCCGTGCGTTACCGTGGGAACAATTTTAATTCGTGCCTGACCCTAGGTCACATCCGTCCATGACGGTCCACTCGGCCCTGTCCGATCTGGAAGGTTTTCCCAGCCGTAAATCACGGGCTGTTGGCCACGTTAATAGCCGAGTCCCGAAGACTCCAATTCTGCCACGCCCACAGCGTGGAATCTAATCCGTGGTGGCCATCAAAACCCCCAGACTCTCACGGCCTAAGCTGGCCAGTGCATTAACATGCCTAAGCATTTCATTTTAATTACCTGGCCCTCCTCGATGGGGCCAAACCCAGGTAAAGATCCCTTGGGATCGTAACACCTCCCCCCTTCAAGAAATTAATTCGCCACTAGGTGAATTAATTGAACATATCTTACTAGACCACCAGTCCAATCTCACAATTCCTCAAAAGTCCCAGAATAAACCTAAATAGGACTAAAACAATTTAACATCATCATAATTAAAAAGTTAAGAAACGTGGATGATTTAGTCACAATAACAAGTTTGACTAAACACCCCAAACACAATGTCATCAAACATAGACATCAAAGTAAATAAAACCGCAAATCTGCAACACATGTGTCACTGTCGCAAATAATCTTAATGTTGAAACCAACAGTCTTCGTTTTACTGATAGTTACGTCATCAGTCAACAAAACCTGTCAATACAATTAAAAACTGTCACGAATTCATCAACATGTAAAACAGTAATAACACATTTTTTTTTCAAACAAGACATGTAAAAGTGTACATTCTTTAAGCCTGAAAACAGTTCCTTTTAATTAGAACACTTGCATCTTGGGAAAACCTGAAAATTCAAACTCTGGAACAGTTCTAATAGGTTTGAAACACACATTATTTTTCCGTCTTGCCGGTCATCATGAGTCCGTAAACATAAAAACTTAAGCCGAACTTTATACCGGCGCAGCACAACTTTAGTGACAGAGTTATTGTCCGTCCACAACAACAACAACTCGCACATAAGGCGTGGTTTCACAGGACTGCTTGCACTAATGCCATGTTTTGACACGATGTTAATCCTGAACATCGAGTCACATAAAAAGGGAACGATTACACGCCCCGTCTCCGTGAAAGCGATGGGGTATGCGCTCGCATGTACGCACCCTCGGTTGATGGAAGTAGCGTGACCCGCTGAGGTCACCAACTCCAGGTTGCTGGTCTTGACCGGGTCGGTCAGAGAACCGTAAATCAGCTCCGAGATAAGGGGAGGGAAGCCTGAGTTAAGCTCAACTCATAAACAAAAGGTAACGACTTTGCTGGTCACCGACGCTGACAAAAGATTCATCGTCTCCTCGAACTGGGGATGTAAAACACCATCCACGTGACCTCCAGGTGAGGTCATGGCCTCCAGGTTGCTGGACTTGGTCGTGGAGAAATCAAACACTGCTATGATAATGGGAGGACAGCCCGTGTTAGGCTCACCTCCAAGACAATGGGTAACGATTTCGTCCGTTACCGATGCTGGCAGAAGATTCTTTGACTCGTCTAACTGAAGGTGTGGGTCACCATTCACATGACCTCCAGTTAAGGTCACGACGCCTTCAAGACGACAAGTAGTAAGGTCTTGATCAGATGCAGTTACTGGTTCAGGTTCAGACGAGGACAGCCTGTTCTCATGGGTATTCACTCTCTCGGTGGTTACCGTGATTTTAGCGGTAGGTGTATCCACTGGCTCTGATATTGACAGCCCCTTTTCATGACTGGTCAACATCAGAGTGGTCGCCGTGATTTCATCTAAACCAATAACTTGCTGACTGCCTTCAGTACTTGTCGGCAGAAAACTTTCAACTCGTAAACTATCAGCACGTTTTGACGTTTGTGCTGGTTCTGCTAGGTTAGAGTCGACTTCAGGGACTGAGCCAAAGCTAGTGGCAGCCTTAGTCTGAGACTGACAAAACTCACTACCAACTCTATCAGACAACAAACTATCTTCATCTCTATACCGATCCTCGGAAACTACTACACTAGCCTAAGAGAAAACAGAGACAGATTCTGGAAAGTCAAACAACCCACTAAGCTGCGCCTCCTCCTCTAGCCTAAGTAAATCCCGTTCCCTCCTGATCTCTAATAGTTTAACCTCATGTATTCTCAGTTTCTCTAAACTTTGAATATCATTTTCCTTACAAGATTCTGACATAAATATATCCCTCCTGATCTCTAATAACTTCTCCTCTTGTTCTCTTGCAATCTCTAACAACTTAACTTGATACTTTCTCTCAATTTCTTCTACTCTAATGCGTCCTATCGTAGTATTCTATAGAGTCTAGACACTCCTCCTCTAATCTACCTGTATTTACCAACTCAACAACAATATGATCTCTTAGAACTCTATCTCTATCCGAGACATCAACCTCTAGTCCTAGTTGCTCAACTAGACACAACAACTCTAAGCGACAAAACTTGTCTAAAACTTCTAGAGTTGGACACTCAATAAAAATCATTACGTCCATGATTCACACTTACGGAACTTATTCAGCTAAATGGTGGCGGTTAACTAAGAAAATGTGGCTCACACAAAAACTTTAACTTAAACATTACAAGTACGGCTATCACCTTTGACACTTAAAACAGGTAGACACCAGCTATACTGGGCCAACCAAACTAAGATATCCAGCTACACTGGATCACAAACAATTTACTCACTTATACTGGTAATTGACCCTCCAGCTATACTGAGCAAACCAAACAAAAATTACGAATTTATTCACGTACCTGGGAATGACCCTCCAGCTGTACTGAATAAACCCGAACACTCCAGTTCCACTGGATCACACAAAAATATTCGAGTATACTGGGCATTAATCCCTCCAGCTATACTGAATCAACAAAAAAAAAGAACAACCTCTAATGAATAAATCAGTGTCAACACAAAGGTGATACGCTCGCTACTTACTCAATGTTTGGAAAACTCTCCTGATTCCGTGAACAACTTTACTGTAACTACTCTTAAAACTTAAAACTAAAACACAAGCTCGTGAGCCCCCAACTGAACATGGCATCAAAAGAAACTATTCAACTATGGCCTCGTTGTCTATTCAATTCCGGACGCTAGCCACCAATTCTGTTACGAACCTCTTTCTCTAATCCTTTCGAACTAGTCAGGGGATCGTAAACAAAAAGAAGAAAAATAAAAATAAATAAAAGCCAACTTCAGTAATCGCTATTTATTCGCCACAAAATACAACACCTAACATTAACCCGCCACCACATGGAATACAATAAGAAAAATACACAACTATCTACAACACTAAAGTCCTTAATTCGACTGCCCTACTTGTCCCTAACTAACTAGCCTAGGTCTACTACAGTACGGGCATCTCTTGGCTGTCCACTAGCTCACAGAGACGCCCCATGTCTGTCTCCTCTAAACCTAGCTATCCGAGACGTGTCCGTCCGTCTCCGTGTGTGTGTGTGTGTCCAGTGAGTGTCTCCCTAAAGTACTCGTCCCCGTGCGTTACCGTGGGAACAATTTTAATTCGTGCCTGACCCTAGGTCACATCTGTCCATGACGGTCCACTCGGCCCTGTCCGATCTGGAAGGTTTTTCCAGCCGTAAATCACGGGCTGTTGGCCACGTTAATAGCCGAGTCCCGAAGACTCCAATTCTGCCACGCCCACAGCGTGGAATCTAATCCGTGGTGGCCATCAAAACCCCCAGACTCTCACGGCCTAAGCTGGCCAGTGCATTAACATGCCTAAGCATTTCATTTTAATTACCTGGCCCTCCTCGATGGGGCCAAACCCAGGTAAAGATCCCTTGGGATCGTAACAATATACATAAATTAGGGGGGGGGGGGGTGGGGGTGACACCAGTAAGTGCCGCACCGGGTGACACCCGACCTCTTTACGCCACTGCATCTACTTATCCCTATCCGACTACCACCCCACGTCCTACCACGTCGTTTCCCGTCTACTCTAAATACAGTCTTATGTTGTATTCAATCATGGTGTCCTAGTTTTTAAGCATTTAAATTTAAACGTTAATTTCAATAAAAATAAACCGGGAGTGATCTCCCCTAAACTTTCTCGAATATTCTTATATAAAACAACAGGGGATGGGAACTCCATTTTAAATACTTAAAGTTTTTAAAAATAGAATAAAATATCGTAGAAAAAAGAATTACACACCAAGTGAACGCAAAATAAAAAAGGGCATAATAGTGCGCAATATTATTAGTATTTTAAAAATGTACATGCGTTTTTTGAGAAATCTGAAGTAGTGTAAATTAGTACTTTCCGTCAACGGAAATTACTCAAAATTTAACAGAAGTTAGAGAATTAGATCTTTTACTAACATGTGAAATTTTATTTATCTATCTGAAATAGTACTCAAGTTATAGGCTTTTGAAAAATTCAAAGTAGGAAAAGTACCACTTCCGGTTATCGGAAATAGCTCAAAAGTTGATACGGATCTACGATTTTGATAAAATACTTATGTATGAAATTTCATCAAACTAACTGTAACGGTACTCAAGTTATCGTGTTTACACACAAACACACACAAACAGACACACAGACATACGGACAGGATTGCAAAGCCCAGTTTTTCAGAATGGATTACGCATAAAACCTCTTAATTTTGATAAATCTGGATTGATAATTTTTTCCCGATTAAAATAAGTCCTCTATACTTCGGATGTGATGAAGGACTGAGGTGTAATACGGTGAAAATTGTTAAAATTTCAAGAGATTTTTTTGCACGATTACAATACTTTCTCTATACTTCGTATATACGAGAAAGTAAAAATTTGATACAATACTTACATATGCAATTTCATCAACCTAGCTGTATTTTCCAAATTAGTAGGCAGTCTTATCCAACTATTCCGCACTATTATACACGCTTTTCACGTTCATTAGGGGCGCAATAGTTTTTAGTCATGCAACTCTATTGTAAATTTAAAAAATTAAAGTACAGAAAAAAATTCATTAAAAAATTTCATACAAAACGTTTTAATAACAAACTGTTATATACTAATGCACTAAAAAGTAGAAAATAAATTATACACTACTATTTAAATAACTAAAGAAAAGCCCTTCACTAAATTGAAACCAGTGCGTCATCTGGCGCCCCCACAGGGTGCTATTTGTTGCCCCGGGCCTTCTCGTAAGCGCTATAGCGCCTACGTTCGTTTAGGTGAATGCGATATACTATGGATTTGTTCGGGTATTACAGTCGTTTACTAAGCTGAATCAGGCGGGTCCGCCGGCTCCCCGGCGAGATGCGACTTGGCGTTATTGTTTGCGTTCAAGTTTGTGTTTAAGTTCGCGTTTTATTTTGTATTATTTTCTGAGTTATTGTTTGCGTTTAGGTTTGTGTTTGCATTTACGTTTGCATTTGTGTTTGCTTTTGGGTTTGGGTTTGTGTTTTTTTTTTTAGGGTTTGTGTTTGCTTTAGCTTTTGTGTTTGTGTTTGCGTTTGCGTTTCATCATTTGTTCAAAGTATCATTAGTCCTGATATATTTTGTCCTGAGATCTTTTGTCCTTGAGATCATTTGTTCTTAGATCATTTGCATATTTTGTCTGGGATATTTAGTCTGAGGACATTTTGTCCTGAGATCATTTGTCCTGTCACCGATATTTTCAGATTAATTAATAATTATTTTTTTAAATTTCTATTATACAATGTATAGAGGGAGTATTGTAATCCTGCACAAAAATCACATGAAATTTTGACAGTTTTCACTATTTTACACCTCAGTATTTCATCATATACGGAGTATAGGGGACTTATTTCAATCAGGCAGAAATTCTAAATCCAGATTTATCTACGCATAATCGAGACGGAAATACTTTTTTTGCGATTCTATCCGTGTGTGTGCATGTAAGTGTGTATGTCTGTGAGCACGATAACGTGAGTACCGTTACAGCTCGGTTGATGAAATTCATATACATGTATTACATCAAATTTGTAGTTTTTTCAACTTATAAACGATTTCCTGTAACCGTAAGTGGAACCTATTCTACTTTTGGTTTTTCGAAAGCCTTTAACTTGAGTACTGTTTCAGATAGATAAACGAAATTTCACATGGAAGTACAAGATCTGATTCCCTGCCTTCTGTACAATTTTGAGTAATTTCCGTTGACCGGAAGTAGTAATTTACGCTATTTCCGATTTCTGAAAAAAAAAATGAAAATGAATTTATAAAGTACTAATAATATTCCGCACTATTATACACATGCTGTTTACTGTTCACTTGGTGCGCAATTTTTTTACGCGATTCTATTCTATTTTTTAAAAAAGTATGTAAAAACTTATTAAAAAGCATGTAGGCCTATATGTCCTGAGTTGCCATCCCCGTAGTGTTATATAAGTATATACGAAAAAGTTTAGGGGAGATTACTACCACTTTATTTTAGTATATATAATGTTCCGTTTGGTGGAAATCTCAGGGAGACTTGACACGAAATAAACATTTCTTTTCGCACCAAGTCGGAAAACTCCAAATACGCATTACAAGTACTTGTTAGCACCATTGCACAGTTTTTGAATAGAGTGACAAGTATTTTCCAGCAATAATGTTTTTACCTGAATTTTGTTCGTTCAGTGCAGTATTTTTCTAGCGTCCATTCACTGTAATCTGACTTGTCTAGCTGAAACTTTTACAGCTTGATTTGCCGATCCAGCCAGGCTCTGCTCTGGTTCAATATTGTTAGTTTGTCTACCAAGATATATAGTGCAATTTAACAGTGCAGTACAGTATCACAAATATATTTTGTTAATTGGTATCGCTTTTATCGTTGGGGCGGTGTTTTCGGTTAACTGTTGAGGCTTTCTAATTTAATCATTCAAATCACTTCTTTTAGTTTTAATTTTTGTTCACGCTTTATTTACAGAAGTTAGTTACAGACGAATGAGACTGTCATGACACAAGCTACACATTTAGTTCATAATATGCAACCACAACTTCATCCTGTCATAAATAACGGTCTACCTGTCCGGCCACAACTCCAAACAAACAAATTGAATAGTCTGCCCGGATTATTATCTTATCGCTGGCCACATGCCACAACACGCTATAGGTGTCCTGAAGCTTCAAGCTTACAGCAGAGCTCAACACCCAATATTTGCCCATCTGACGGCCATCCAGCTGCCGGACAACAGTCTGAAATTCATCCAGCAAAAAACGGACCGCTCTCTAACACTGCTGCAGTGGAAACCACGGAGCCGCCTCAGCGAATACCGTGTGTGGACTCCACGAAGCTACTTCAAGAAAGACCTTCAGCCGAAACCACCAACCAACCTCAACAAATATCTGTGGTGGAAAAACCATCAAATACAAACTATGTGGTCAAGAAATCGCCGGGTCTGTCAGATCTCCGCCTACATAGACTGGACATTGATGCCCTCGTCAGGGTCCTAGACACAGTCACCTACGTGATGAAAAAAGATGATTGGCTTCAGGCCAAAACGTTGTTCAAACGCTACGAGAAATGGAAGCGTCATGAAGAGGAATACTTTGCGACTGTTTTAAAGTACGGCAATGTAGGCCAAAAAAGATATCGAATGAGATTTAGGTCTTTTAAAAGGAAAACCATCGATCTTTTGAACAAAACCCTGTTTAGGGTGACACAACAAACAAACCAGGAACTTCTTCTGAAATGTCTGCATCTATGTGAGGTTGGAGTGAATTCGAGAACAGCGGGGCCTAGGCGCCCTGGCCGCAACCCGAAGTGCATCAATACACTTCCTGATATTTCTCCAGCCAAGACCGCCGCAACAAAAAATTCTATCTCAGGCGTTGATTTACAAAAATCGAAAAACAATTCGGAGTTTGTATGGGACTACTTGCACCAAGATCCGAATCCATTACTGGCAAACTCGCACACAGTTGATAGACACCCCAGAGCTAGGTGGCGTCCCACTTCTAATCTCCTCAGACAGCAACTCACTTTTGAACCAACCAGACAGCACCTCACTAATGAGCCAATTAGACAGCCCCTTACTAATGCGCCAATTAGACAGCCCCTCACTAATGAGCCAATTAGACAGCCCCTTACTATTGAGCCAATTAGACAGCCCCTCACTAATGAGCCAATTAGACAGCCCCTTACTAATGAGCCAATTAGACAGCCCCTCACTAATGACCCAATTAGACAGCCCCTCACTAATGAGCCAATTAGACAGCCCCTTACTAATGAGCCAGTTAGACAGCCCTTTACTAATGACCCAATTAGACAGCACCTCACTAATGAGCCAATTAGACAGCCCCTCACTAATGACCCAATCAGACAGTATTTCACGAGTGAGCCAATCAGACAACATCTCACGAATGAGCCAATCAGATACAATCTCACTAATGAGCCAATTAGATACCACTTCAATGAGCGCATCAGACAGCATCTAACTAATGAGCCAATTAGATACCACCTCACTAATGAGTCAATCAAACAGCCCTTCACTGAGCCAATCAGACAGCCAGTCATAAATGAGCCAGTGAGACAGCACCTCACTAATGAGCTAATCAGACAGCCAGTCACAAGTGAGACAATCATACAGTATCTCACTAATGAGCCAATCAAACAGCACCTCGCTAATGAGCCAATCAGACAGCCAGTCACAAGTGAACCTATCAGACAGTATCTCACTAATGATCCAATCAAACAGCACCTCGCTAATGAGCCAATCAGACAGCCAGTCACAAGTGAACCAATCAGACAGTATCTCACTAATGATCCAATCAAACAGCACTTCACTAATGAGCCAATCAGACAGCCAGTCACAAGTCAACCAATCAGACAGTATCTCACTAATGAGCCAATCAAACAGCGCTTCACTAATGAGCCAATCAGACAGCCAGTCACAAGTGAGCCAGTAAGACAGCTTCTCCCTAATGAGCCAACCAGACATTTCCCTTCTGCTGAGACCATTATTTTACAATTTGATCTGTCTGATCTAGGACTTAGGTCGGTACAAAACCATGACCGTGAGTTTCCTTTCAACAACCCAAACAAAGATTTGGACTTGGAGCACATGGACAGGTTTTACATGGACACCCGCTCAAACATCTCGCCTCATTCCGAGGACGACACGCCGTCAAGAACTCCTGAAGATCTGCTGACAAGAACTGACGATCTGCTGACAAGAATTCCTGACGACATGCTGACAAGAATTCCTGAGGATCTGCTGACAAGAACTGACGCTATGCTGACAAGAACTGACGATATGCTGACAAGAACTGACGATATGCTGACAAGAACTCCTGAGGATCTGTCGACAAGAACTCCTGAGGATCTGTCGACAAGAACTCCTGAGGATCTGTTCACAAGAACTCCTGAAAGAGACCAGTCCTGGCCTTCAGCAAATGTGTGTGTAAACATCGCGTGCACTGAACCCGAGCAAAGCTCAAAAAGTGCGGCTGAAAAAGTCGACAACAAACAGTACTACATATGCTCGGCGTGTATGCGTGGTTTTGACAACGATGTTTTGTTAAATGAACATCTCACACAGGAACATCCCGATATTTTGGTCATGGTCTGTTCTCTTTGTTGTTTCTCTGTGAAAAAAGATCTGCTGACAGCCCACATCAAGGCGGTGCACTTGGGGCGGTTCGGCTGTGGTGGAAACTTGGGGAGCCGGTCGTGCGAGTTTGTGGCCGTTACGCTGGAGGACTTGAAAACTCACATGGTGTCCACTCACTCTTCCGAGCCGGGGTTTCGCTGTGCCAGGTGCTCTTTCTACGCTATCTCCGTTCAAAAATACCTGTGTCATTTCGAGAGCTGTGATTTGGTTGAAGAGAAGCACGAACTACAACATTGCCTGGATCTGTTGCAAAAATCGTGGTATTTAGAGGAGATAGACAAAGGTGCATCGCACACTATCCAAGCAGACACGCCAAAAGTTTGTGCAGCTTCAGACAAACAAAAGACAACTGTGTTTTCAACCCCACCGACCCCTCCAAAGACGCCCGACTCTCACAAAAACAGCACAATAATCCAGACGGTCTCCATAAACTGCCCTCTGGTGGAGCTGATCAAACCAGCAGACGACCAGTCGGCCGAGGGAGAACTCCCGTCCAGCCTGGAGCAGACGATCGACTACAGCTCGTGCTACTACTGTGGCTGGGATGTCAAGTCGCTGGAGGCTCTGGTCAGACACAGTCGCAAGCGGCACAAACACCAGAGGATCTTGTGGGTGGACTCTGGAGTGACCTTCAACGTTTTAGGTCATTGTGTCATCGGCGATGTCAAGAGCATCCGAAGGAGATACTTATGTTCAAAATGTCTGTTTAGAAGCAAAAAAAGGTAATCATTTTTTTTATTTTGAGGGGAGGAGAGATGGGGGCGGGGTGGATCAGAGGACTGGTAGACGCTAATGCTGTTTGTCTGAGATTGTGTCTGTGGTTTCTGTTCTGGCAACAAGCTGGAGCAGGTTCAATGTAAGGGTTAGCATGCAATGGCCGTTCTCACTTCTCATGTACTTGACTCATGTTGTAAATGTAAGATGTCGTGTTATGTAAGGCTATGTAAGCTGTTGTCTGTACTGAGCAATGCCATGTGACTGATGTCAACTTGATTTGACTTGTAGGTCACGTGTCAACAGTCACATCCTGGAACGTCATCGACATTGTAAGACACAGGCCAAGGTGGTCAAGCTCAGGCCAAAAGAGAAGCTGGATGACCAGTGTCCTGTGCTGGTCAGGCAGACACAATTCGATGAGGTTGATTCTGCACCTCAAACAAAGACAAGCGAGCAGCATATTGCAATCTCACCATGTATGGAATGTAACGTCTTCAATGATGTAGCAGACGACAAAGAAATGGATATAGCAGACGACAAAGTTATGGATGTAACTGAAGACTTCATGATGGATATAGCAGACGGTATAATCAACATATCAGACGAGGAATCAACCGCTGCAGACGTGGAAAAGGTGACAACTACAAGCAGTCAACCTGCAAGCCTTTCAGGTATGTCGTGCTGAAGTTCATGTTTGAATGTGATCCCACCAATTCATGTGATCCCATCCATTCCCGTGATCCCATCCATTCACACCGCCAGTTGAGGATTATTCTGATACATTATGGTCTCCAATTGTGCCGTGTTGCAGCTAGCGATAGTGAAGTGACAGATGAGACATCGCTCACCAGACTTATGTCTTGTCTATCTGTAAAACAAATATTCATGGTAAAATTGATAGTTCAAGAAGATCCTAGTAAAACCTCCGAAATTTCAAATCTTTTCCTTGATGATCTAATGAATTAAGAAAGCGGGAGTGATCTCCCGTAAACTTTCTCTAATATTCTTATAAAACACTACGGGGGATGGCAACTCGGGATATAGACATAATTTTAAATCCATTTTTAATTACCTAAACTTTTTAAAATAGTATAGAATCTCGTAGAATTGCGCACCAAGTGAACGCCAAACAATCTGTGTATAATGGTGCGGAATATTATTAATATTTTATAAATTCATATGCGTTTTTTTTTCAGAAATTGGAAATAGCGTAAATTACTACTTCCGTTCAACGGAATTTTCACAAAATTTTATAGAAGTCATAGAATTAGATCTTTTACTTACAAGTGAAATTTAATTTATCTATCTGAAACAGTACTCTAAAGGCTTTTGAAAAATTGAAAGTAGAAAAAGTTCCACTTCCGGCTACCGGAAATCGCTGAAAAGTTGACACAGAACTACAAATTTTATGTGATACTTATATATGAAATTTTATCAACCTAACTGTAACGGTACTCTGTAAGTTATCGTGTTTACAGACACACACAGACATATGGACAAGATTGCAAAACATTGTTTTTCCAACTCAGGGAGGTGTAAAAAAAATCTCGATTTTTTTTTTTTGCACGATTACAATACTTTCTCTATACTTCGAATACGAGAAAGTAAAAAAATGCTCATGACATATTTGTTTGATTTGAAACGGTATTATCTTATTTACTTTTTCCGCAGAGGATCTTTTCGCCGTCAAGCGTTTCGCCTGCCATATTTGTCCCTACACGACCACCGGTCTCGTCCACTTCCGCCTCCACATGGCCCAGCACGACGTCCTCCCCGAGAGACTGGAGACTCTGCCGCCTGACCTTGACCTTACCCGATGTGGCATCTGTGGCTATCTGGCCCAGGACGCCCCAGACTTTGAGAGGCACGAGCAGAACCACTTCTACGAGAAGCGGTTCGTCTGCTGCCGTTGTTGCCGGGACTTCAACACGGAACTGGAGCTGACCGAGCACTCAAACGTCGACCATCGCCAGCCGCTGTGGGGCATTGACCGAAGAAAACTTTACATGGAGTTGGCCGGCCAAAGCCCGATGATGATTCGTCTCCACCCAAAACTCTGTGTACATAGATGTACTTTGTAGTGTAAATAAATAATTCAACAAATTCCTTTTTGCTGTACATGTTTGGAAATGTAGTGAGTTTTATTACTAAAGCAACAGCCTACCATTACAATATTTTTTTTTTTTGTAAATTCCAACGCTTTTTCACTATTACCTCATCTCTTAGAAAGGCTATTTTAAACTTAATTGAGGTGGATGGGGGATCAGCCCTTGTAAAAAAATATATATAGTTCCCCTTCCAAACCTGGCGGTCTACTGGGCAAGGGACGTAGAGTTCACCTCTGTGACCATATGTGGGTTAGGTGCCCATCAGAACTTTGTGAACATGGACGGTCTACTGACGTGAACCCGAGACTACCACCGGGCCACTCCGTCTCTGATCAGCCTTTGGGGATCTTACAACTATACCTCAAATCGCGTGGGTAGGTGGGATGTAGTAATAGACTACGTGGTCTATATAGAGCTCCCTATGGTGTCTCTTACTGACGTCAACAGTATCCTCCTCACCATCTGGAGGTCAAGACAGTGACGTGCAGAGAGGGGGGGGGCGCGGGGCCCAGGCTCCGGGCATCAACTTCATATTGCATCCGGTGGGAATGAATTTTTTTTTAATTTTAAAAAGTTGCGGTATGTTGTGTCATCATACGTTTACATCTGTCTCCACAGTGAATGCTGGCTGACTGATTTATTTACTAATTGCACCAAAAAAATTGTAATACTCAATCGTCTATCACTGTCTGTATAGTACAACTTTTATGGAAAAAAGAGGGCTTTAGTATATATTAGACTACCCGTCATCCTTTGGATAACTGTGGGTTTTGGGGGTCATCCATAAATGACATCACGTATGTCACTTATCGTCACACAAAAAACAGACCCCACATTAAAAAAGACGTCACACCTTAGACGTTTTTGTCTTTTAAAAACACCGATTTCGGCTGAGCATGGGTCTGACCACACTTAGAAATATGGCTTAGAGATTGGTGAATGTCGAGGTCAGATATATGATAATAAAGCTAAAATGAAAGGAAAACTATATGAATATATCGTCTTCATAATATTAATTCGCTTTGAGAAGAAGAAAAAAGACTACTTTTCCAAATTAGAGGAAAAGCTTTCGAACAACTAGAACATTAAATGCTTACACTATTTCCCTGAATTGATACGCCTTACTGTACATGTTGAAGACACCAGTGGTAAAATATCTTTGCCTGTTGGGTCTTTAGCGATACAAAAGTTCAATGAAATATTCCACAAGTTAAAAGTAAAAGTCACAACGTGAAACATCGACACAGCGCACAAGCAGAGATCGCTGTTCTCTATGATTAGTATCGATATTTTCTCAATGTATTGAGTTTCTTTTACCAAGAACAGACACTTTATTTCTACGTATCCGATTACTTCGACGTACAAGACAAGACTAGCATTTCTAAGGTCAGTAACGAGTGCAGGCATTTAAAAAATTTAGAAAAAAAAATAGCTTCTACATTGGTCCAAATACAGTAGGGTATCACATTACGCGTTTTCCCAAAATTTACATACCAGGCTTAAGTTGGGTGCAGAGCCGACTTTTGGGGGTGGCGAACGGGGCGGACGCTCCAGGCCCCGCGCCTGAAGGGGCCCCGCGCTTCAGCACTGTTATTGTTATCTGAATTAGATTGTAAACTGATATAATTTTTTCTGAATTCACTTGGGGAAAAACGAAATGGTCGAATGCCGACGTTGTTTATTGTTATAACTGAGACCCCGGTTGATGCTAATGAGTTATCACCCACATAAACTGAGACAGGCCGTAAATTATAGTGTCACACACTTCCCTGTGTGAAGGGTACGGTCGCCTCGCATTTGACCTGAGGTGACTGGAGATGGGTGGACTCGATTTAGCGCCCGACCAGAGCAGGGAGGAATATTTGGAAAACAGGTAATCAGATACCCTATTGTATGCGGCCCGATGAAGACGTTTTGTAGTGAACAGACGGGATGCTTGTAGTAGACAGTGTAGGCTAGTCCTGACTTTCTCTTGTAGTTGCCATATATGTAGGCCTACTTGTCTTGGTATAACAAAATAAACATTCAGTGGCTGGCATAGGGGGTGGGAGGAGGGCATAGGGGCGGGTGGGGGAACCACATCAGGGGAGGGGGACATCCAACAGAGTGATTTTTTTTTTTGGAAGAGAGTAAAAATGTTGTTATGTAGTGTCATCTTAAAGATTCATCCGTTCCCAAACAGAATTATTAATTTACCGAATTCATTCAAACTGTTATATACAATCGTTTCCAATGGTGCTGACATAACATAGTCATCGAATTGTCCGCGTCGCACAACGTTTTTGGAGGAATGGGCATCGTTGAAAGGCTGTGATTAATAAATGCACATTTTTTAACTGCAGGATATTCTTTACAATAGTTAAGACAATAATGATTTTGGTTTTAAAATATTGTATTCCAAACAAATTTTGAAGTCTATACTGTTTTGATACCTTGGGCCGAGTTCACTAGATTGTAAAGTTGTCCTGATTTCTCACACGTCTAAAGTACCGGCATTCACGGCAACCCGAACATGCCGTCGGGAAACTCATAAATAAGGTGTAGCTGGCTGTCACGTCATTTCTCCCTAATTATAGTCACGAACCTTCTCTTGTGAGACCGCGATCATGGCCTGTAATGTAATACCTGGGCGCTCTATAAACACAAACCTTCTCCGGTCAGAGATCCAGTAACGTAGTACTCGAATTTGGAGATTTTTTTTTAGGGTTAGGCAACCCAAGGCATAGATTTAACTGCCACCCACCCAAAGCTCCACACTACATTTGAGAATCATTTCTTTTGGATATCCATAAACATAGAGTGGGTTTTCACGATTCGTAACCAGTGTTAATTCGTGATTCGAGCTAAGTCCAGAAGCTATCGTTTTTTACTTTCTTGCATATACGAAGTATAGAGAAAGTCTTGTAATCGTGCAAAAAAAAAAAATCGAGATTTTTACAAATCTCGACGTTTTACACCTCACTGATACGGAAAAAACATAATTTTGCAATCTTGTCCGTATGTCTGTGTGTCTGTCTGTGTGTAAACACGATACCTTGAGTACCGTTACAGCTAGGTTGATGAAATTTCATATATAGGTATTTTATCAAAATCGTAGATCCGTATCAACTTTGAGCGATTTCCGATAACCGGAAGTGGTACTTTTTCTACTTTGAATTTTTCAAAAGCCTATAACTTGAGTAGGGAAGCCGGGGTAATTCCACACACTATCTACTGAATACTCTCTATTTGTAATGGGTGTAAAGTTTAATTTAAAGTTACTATTCCCTGTTTCTAAGAGGTCATTTCTTGTATTTTTTGATACTGTTAGAGAAGCGCTCATCTCCAATCAGAGCAAGAACTTTAATTTTATCTGCATCTATCTTCAAACATCCTTACGTAAGTACAACCCCTGCACTTTTTAAAAAATAGTTTATTTTGTCTTATTTTTAATTGTTGTCAATTATTTATTGGTTTTATGAAAGCTTAATCATTTTTGTTAATAGTAACAGTTAATAATGCTAGATTCAGCATTTAATTTAGAACAGGAAAGCATATTTTTTTTCAATAGTAGGTGTGGGGCAATTCCATACAATATAGTTTGGAATGTCGCATGTTGCTTTTTATACTCTTTAGAGGGTTTAGCTATTATTTTAAAACATTGAAACTGGTTGTGGCTAATTCTGTAGTTCACAGCTCATGATTTAATCTTAAAAAATACTTAAATAGTAATAGATCTAGTACATGTGAAATTTCATTTATCCATCTGAAATAGTACCCAAGTTATAGGCTTTTGAAAAATTCAAAGTAGAAAAAGTACCAATTCCGGCTACGATTTTGATAAAATACTTATATATGAAATTTCATCAACCTTGCTGTAACGGTACTCAAGTTATTGTGTTTACACACGGACACACAGACAGACAGACAGACACACAGACACACAGACATACGGACAAGATTGCAAAATTATGTTTTTCCGTATCAGCGATTACAAGACTTTCTCTATACTTCGTATATACGAGAAAGTAAAAACGGAAGGAATAACTTGCTAGATGCGATCACCCTAACAGGTGAACTGTGGTTCACGAAAATGTTTACAATTGTAGAGCCGGTCGACCTAATGAAGGCTATTAGGGGCAGATAATAAATTTTTTTAGCTATTTGAAACTAAGGGGAGGTAACAAGATTAAGTACTTGCTGTCGTGTGTAAAATATGGTCACGGACTGCTGCTCTGATATGGCAGATAATCGTAACTGGGTTATCACGAGCTACTGATGGTGTTTAAAATCAAATATTTTTAGTGGTATCAACCGTCATAAATTAGGAATCACTAAAAAGTAGAAAATAAAAGCAGTTTAAAAATATTTAAAGCAAAAGGCTTTAAAATGCGCTTTAAAAAATCTAGTTTGCTTTCTTTCATTAAAGCTTGGGTCGCTAATGAAATCTTTACGTAGGGTGCGATAACAGCTGTTATGAAAGAAAACAAATTAATTTTATTGCTGTTTTTTTTTATATTTTAAGCTCATTTAAAAGCTAGTTGTTATAAAGGTTTTTTTAAAATTGGTTTTATTACGAGCTTTTATCTACATTGCTTCCTCTTCTATCGTCATGTTGTCATACATAATAAACCGGGAGTGATCTCCCCTAAACTTTCTCGAATATTCTTATATAAAACAACAGGGGATGGGAACTCCATTTTAAATACTTAAAGTTTTTAAAATAGAATAAAATCCCGTAGAAAAAAAATTGCACACCAAGTGAACGCTAAATGAAATGTGCATAATAGTGCGCAATATTATTAGTACTTTATAAATTTACATGCGTTTTTTGAGAAATCGGAAATAGCGTAAATTAGTACTTCCGATCAACGGGAATTATTCAAAATTTGATAGAAGGTAGAGAATTAGATCCTTTACTTACGTGTGAAATTTCATTTATTTATCTGAAATAGTACTCAAGTTATAGGCTTTTGAAAAATTCAAAGTAGAAAAAGTACCACTTCCGGTTATCGGAAATCGCTCAAAAGTTGATACGGATCTACAATTTTGATAAAATACTTATATATGAAATTTCATTAACCTAGCTGTAACGGTACTCAAGTTATCCTGTTTACACACATACAGACAGACACACAGACAGACACACAGACATACGGACAAGATTACAAAATTATGTTTTTCCGTATCAGTGAGGTGTAAAACGTCGAGATTTGTAAAAATCTCGATTTTTTTTTTTTGCACGATTACAAGACTTTCTCTATACTTCGTATATACGAGAAAGTAAAAATGGGCGAATGAAATTTCGAGCACTTCTATCCCACCAATTAATTTCTCTGAAATTCGGCACTTGGGTAAAGAGCCGAAGACAATCTAACATCAAACTTGACTTAATTGGATGCCTAATTAATTTTTTATGAATTAATTTAAATGTTCTTAAATTAGTCGGCTGTCTTTTACTACTCTTACCGCACTATTATATGCGCATTATCATGTTCATTTGGTACGCAATAGTGTGTGTGTGTGTGTGTGTGTGTGGTGTGTGTGTGTGGTGTGTGTGTATGTGTATGTGTATGTGTGTATGTATGTAAGGGGAGATCCGAGAGGTGATCTTTTCACTTATCCGTGCATCCTCGTTGGTACAAGGAGGTTTACCAAACCTGAGCAAAACTAATTACACATCTAAACAACACCAATATTAAACTATAAATGAAACTTGTTAACCCACAGTTCAATACATGTATTTATCTATACCAAACGATACAATAGTTTACAGGGTTACAATTATCTATCATCACTCTACTCATATTCAGTACTGGTACTCACAAACTACTCAGTCAGACATACATGACAGAGACTGGCAACAGAACAGCTTCTCGATGACAGCCTCAGGTTGAAATTACGATAGGTAGTGGACAGCGTCTTGCCGACTGTTACAGTGGCAACATCTTTCCGACAGTTAGGTGACAGCTTCTCCACCCTCTAGACAGGAACTGTACAGCATCTCACAGGACAGGCTCAAGACAGCATAACATCAGTCTATTTGTCCACGACCACAGCTTGGCCAACAACAGCGGCCAGCCTTACGAGGCCTAGACTACCCTCTAGCCCCAGCTATGTGTGTCTGTTGTTCAGTCTCCAGTCTCCCTCCTTAAATAACGGACTCTCGAAAGTCCAGATGCAAGGGGGGGGGGGATTATGCACCAACACTTCCCCCACGAAGCCTAATGTGTATGTCGCCACAGTTCTGTCGTAGCTAATTAAAATATCAGACCCTACTGATAACTTCCTAGGTCTTTCCCCAGTCCTTGCGCCATTGTGTCTCCACCACGGCCATACAGGTTAACATGGCTGTCACTCGTAATCTAACTCTAACACGTGTATCGTCAACTCTACACCTGCAATCTACACTACCCCTCCTTAGTTTATGACTGAGCACTCAATGTCTGTGGGAAACCTGAGTAGGATTCCATACCAGCCCATATATAGAACTCCAATTAATCATTAATTATTTTTATTATATAAATTGCGTACATTTTTTGTCTTGGTGTCAACCCCTGAATGGTGTCACCCGGTCCGCACCCTTCACCCGCCTCGCGACGCCTCTGGCTGAGGGTAGCCTATACATATGACTTTTCATCGAGAGATGAGTGTAAGAACATCGGGGAAGGGAAGGAAAAATAGAGAAATCTGATGTAGCACAGTTTTCTTTTTATTTCATTAAAAATAAAAATGACATTTGTTTTTAGGTGGAGTGGGAGTGATGAATTGGGACATCCTTTTACAGAGGAGGGTGTAATATCAGCTCAAATAATTGGAATACACATTTCAGTGCGCTATACATTGTCAGCAAACTTAATTGTACCCAACAAAAAAATAAACCGGTAGTGATCTCCCCTAAACTTTCTCGAATATTCTTATATAAAACAACAGGGGATTGTAACTGGGGATATAGTTATGATTTTTAATCCATTTTAAATACTGAAACTTTTAAAAATAGAATAGAATCTCAGTAAAAAAACAATTGCGCACCAAGCGAACGCCTAATAAAGGTGTGTATAATAGTGCGCAATAGTATTAGTACTTTATAAATCTACATTAGTTTTTTGAGAAATCGGAAGTAGCGTAAATTACTACTTCCGGTCAACGGAAATTACTCAAAATTTAACAGAAGGTAGAGAATTAGATCTTTTACTTACATGTGAAATTTCATTTATCTATCTGAAATAGTACTCAAGTTATAGGCTTTTGAAAAATTCAAAGTAGAAAAAGTACCACTTCCGGTTGTCGGAAATCGCTCAAAAGTTGATACGGATCTACGATTTTAATATAATACTTATATATGAAATTTCATCAACCTAGCTGTAACGGTACTCAAGTTATCGTGTTTACACACGGACACACAGACACACACACAGACACACACACACACACAGACATACGGACAAGATTGCAAAATTATGTTTTTCCGTATCAGTGAGGTGTAAAACGTCGAGATTTGTAAAAATCTCGATTTTTTTTTTGCACGATTACAAATACTTTCTCTTTACTACGTATATACGAGAAAGTAAATAATAATCATTAAAAAAGTTTTTAAAAACCCACGTTTTCTGATTGAACTAAAAAGTAGAAAATAAATGCTATACATCACAATAATGCAAGCGATCACTCTACTATAAGCGATCAAAAACGTGGGGCGCCGAAGTAAAAGTTATATTACTATTGATTAGATAATACTATTGACTTTTATTAGGGAGCTTGTAGAGAGTCAACAGTATTAGAAACTGTAAGAAAATCACGGCGCCCCACTTTTTTGATCGCTTATAGTAGAGTGATCGCTTGCATTATTGTGATGTATAGCATTTATTTTCTACTTTTTAGTTCAATCAGAAAACGTGGGTTTTTAAAACTTTTTAAATGATTATTATTTTCTACTTTTTAGTCTTTGTCTGTTTGTTTGCATTAAAATCTCGTAAAAGTTGTATAGCATTAAAGTCTCGTAAAAAGACAACTCGTAAAAAACACGTTGTGTGAATACGTTACTGACTAGAATAGATTTGAACCCGCGCCGAGTGGGATAGCCCCATAGCAATCGTGTGCCCAACCACTCGACCATATCGTCTCCCCCAAACTGGCCACCAGTGGTAATAGTTACCTCCTGTAAGTTTAAAGTCGGTTAAAACTAAATTATCTGCCCCTAAGCCTGTCGCGACTTGGGATCGTTCGCTTCACTGCGCGCGGCAAGAGAGAGGCTAGCTATGCGTCGCTGGTTTTTTTTTTCTAATGGCTCGCAGAGGAGAATTATATATATATAGATTATATAGCGGTCTAAAATGCTCAATAAAATGTTTCCATTGATCAATTTAGTAATAATAACAATTGAATATTCTATGGTCATCCAAAAGAAAGCTTCCCTGAAAATTTCAGCGCGCTAGCTAACTGGGAAGTGCCAGAAATTTCGATCGCAAGATTGGATTGGAAAAACAGACGTGGAAATAACATCACAGGGAGGGGTGGGCCACATGTTGAGCCATGGCTCAGGCCTGCGTGACTCATTAATATTTAAACATTCATCAATCTCAAATTGCTAAAGGAAAGGACGATCTGACCTGGTCATTCAATCTGACGTAACTACAGGATGGCCTGGAGTAGTCGGTCAATCTCAGATTACTTTCTGCTTTGTGGGTAAATTCCCTGTGTACAGGGATGTGGGTAGTGTGTGTACAGGGATGTGGGTAGTGTGTGTACAGGGATGTGGGTAGTGTGTGTGTACAGGGATGTGGGTAGTGTGTGTACAGGGATGTGGGTAGTGTGTGTACAGTGATGTGGGTAGTGTGGATGTGGGTAGTGTGGATGTGGGTAGTGTGTGTACAGGGAAGTGGGTAGTGTGTGTACAGGGATTGGGTAGTGTGTGTATAGGGATGTGGGTAGTGTGTGTGTACAGTGATGTGGGTAGTGTGGATGTGGGTAGTATGTGTGTACAGGGATGTGGGTAGTGTGGATGTGGGTAGTGTGTGTATAGGGATGTGGGTAGTGTGTGTACAGGGATGTGGGTAGTGTGTGTACAGGGGTGTGGGTAGTGTGTGTACAGTGGTGTGGGTACTGTGTGTGTACAGGGGTGTGGGTAGTGTGTGTACAGGGATGTGGATGTGGGTAGTGTGTGTACAGGGATGTGGGTAGTGTGTGTGTACAGGGATGTAGGTAGTGTGTGTACAGGGATGTGGGTAGTGTGTGTACAGGGATGTGGATAGTGTATGTACAGGGATGTGGGTAGTGTGTGTACAGGGATGTGGGTAGTGTGTGTGTACAGGGATGTGGGTAGTGTGTGTACAGGGATGTGGGTAGTGTGGATGTGGGTAGTGTGGATGTGGGTAGTGTGTGTACAGGGATGTGGGTAGTGTGTGTACAGGGATGTGGGTAGTGTGTGTATAGGGATGTGGGTAGTGTGTGTGTACAGGGATGTGGGTAGTGTGTGTACAGTGATGTGGGTAGTGTGGATGTGGGTAGTATGTGTGTACAGGGATGAGGGTAGTGTGGATGAGGGTAGTGTGTGTACAGTGATATGGGTAGTGTGTGTGTACAGGGATGTGGGTAGTGTGTGTATAGGGATGTGGGTAGTGTGGATGTGGGTAGTGTGTGTACAGGGATGTGGGTAGTGTGGATGAGGGTAGTGTGTGTACAGTGATGTGGGTAGTGTGTGTGTACAGGGATGTGGGTAGTGTGTGT
Source organism: Physella acuta (assembly GCF_028476545.2). Lineage (NCBI taxonomy): Eukaryota > Metazoa > Mollusca > Gastropoda > Physidae > Physella > Physella acuta. The sequence goes on along the minus strand of NW_026732186.1, from coordinate 335,515 downwards.
ATAGGGATGTGGGTAGTGTGGATGTGGGTAGTGTGTGTACAGGGATGTGGGTAGTGTGTGTACAGGGATGTGGGTAGTGTGTGTACAGGGATGTGGGTAGTGTGGATGTGGGTAGTGTGTGTACAGGGATGTGGGTAGTGTGTGTACAGGGATGTGGGTAGTGTGTGTACAGGGATGTGGTTAGTGTGTGTACAGGGATGTGGGTAGTGTGTGTACAGGGATGTGGGTAGTGTAGATGTGGGTAGTGTGTGTACAGGGATGTGGGTAGTGTGTGTACAGGGATGTGGGTAGTGTGTGTACAGGGATGAGGGAAGTGTGTATACAGGAATGTGGGTAGTGTGTGTAGTTCATATATTGTAAAGAAAGTCTACCCCCCCCGAACGAGATGGAATTTATATAGTAAACATACACTTTTACTAGTGACCGTCCCCCCCCCCCCCGAAAATATCAAGTGTCCCCCCCCCCCCCCCAGGGGCGGATTAAGCTTCTGCGGGGCCCCTGGCTGAAACTTTTTCCGGGGCCCCCTAAACTATATATATATTTATATATATATATATATATATATATATATATATATATATATATATATATATATATATATATATATATATATATATATATATATATATATATATATATATATATATATATATATATATATATATATCTATAATAATAGTTTCGCTGTCTGTGTATGTATCTATCTGACAAGAACGCTCTGGAACGCTCTAGAGAAAACATAAGCAAAAAAGGAACGCTCTAGAGAAAACATAAGGAATTTAAAAACATGCACAGTAATTCGAAAAACGAAATATGACGTCGACACATTTAGCGTAGAGTAGAACATAATCTCAAACCAGAGAGTGCACACAGTAATGTAATGACGTCATTGATTATCGCGTAAACATTGAAAAAAAGGAAATGTTGTCTAATCTAAATGGTTTGCGTGAAGAGTTTCTTGCATACAATTCTTCGGGTAGGGGCGAAGCCCCACCCCACGCGTAAGAACGTCTGAGCCCCCCACCCCCCTCCCCAACTCAAAAGAAATTTCTTCATCGATACTCTATAATAAAATTACCGCCTAATTAATGTGTCTAATCTAAAAAGTGGTTTTCTTGCAATTTCTTTAATGCAATTCTTCGGGTAGTGGCTAAGCGCGACACCAGTGTTTCTTTCAGACTTTTTCCTCCCCGGAGAGGGGTGGGGGTAATTGAAATTTTCGGGGGCTGGGGTAGAATTTTCGGGAAGGGGGGCGGACACTGGAAAAAGTATATAATTATATTTCGTTGAATGGGACGGTAGACATGATTTTTTTGGGAGTGGGGGGTGGGGGGTAGGGGGTGGGGGTGGTGTGTATGGGGGGGTGGGGTGGGGTGGGGTGGTTTCCTCATCGATACTCTATAATAAAATTACCGCCTAATTAATGTGTCTAATCTAAAAAGTGGTTTTCTTGCAATGTCTTTAATGCAATTCTTCGGGTAGTGGCTAAGCGCGACACCAGTGTTTCTTTCAGACTTTTTCCTCCCCGGAGAGGGGTGGGGGTACTTGAAATTTTCGGGGGCGGGGGTAGAATTTTCGGGGAGGGGGCGGACACTGGAAAAAGTATATAATTATATTTCGTTGAATGGGACGGTAGACATGTTTTAAGGGGGGGGGGTGTGGGGGGGGGTGTGTGGGAGGGGGGGGCGGTGTGTGGGAGGGGGGGGGGTGGGGTGGTTTTAGTTTAGACTTTTTCCTCCCCGGAGAGGGGTGGGGGTACTTGAAATTTTCGGTGGCGGGGGTAGAATTTTCGGGAAGGGGGGCGGACACTGGAAAAAGTATATAATTAAATTTCGTTGAATGGGACGGTAGACATGTTTTTTTTAGGGGGGGGGGGGGTGGGGGGTGGGGGGGGGGGGGGGGGTGGTGTGTGTGTGGGGGGGTGGGGGGTGGTGTGTGTGGGGGGGGGGTGGGGTGGTTTTAGTTTAGACTTTTTCCTCCCCGGAGAGGGGTGGGGGGTACTTGAAATTTTCGGTGGCGGGGGTAGAATTTTCGGGGAGGGGGCGGACACTGGAAAAAGTTTATAATTATATTTCGTTGAATGGGACGGTAGACATGTTTTTTTAGGGGGGGGGGTGGGGGGTGGGGGGGGGTGTGTTTGGGGGGGGGGGGGGTGGGGTGGGTGGGGGTGTGTGGGGGGTGGGGGTGGGAGGGGGTGGGGGATGGTGGGGGGGGTTGGTTTTAGTTTAGAGAAAAGAGACAGCACCATCAGCCTAGCGCCCGTTGTATCCTTCCTCAACGGGCCATTTTTCTAGTTGAAAATAATAGTTTCGCTGTCTGTCTATCTGACAAGAACGCTCTGTCTGACAAGAACGCTCTGTCTGACAAGAACGCTCTAGAGAAAACACAAGCAAAATAAAAACATGCACAGTAATTCGAAAAACGAAATATGACGTCGACACATTTAGCGTAGAGTAGAACATAATCTCAAACCAGAGAGTGCACACAGTAATATGACGTCATTGATTATCGCGTAAACATTGAAAAAAAGGAAATGTTGTCTAATCTAAATGGTTTGCGTGAAGAGTTTCTTGCATACAATTCTTCGGGTAGGGGCGAAGCCCCACCCCCCCGCGTAAGAACGTCTGAGCCCCCCCCCCCCTCCCCAACTCAAAAGAAATTTCCTCATCGATACTCTATAATAAAATTACAGCCTAATTAATGTGTCTAATCTAAAAAGTGGTTTTCTTGCAATGGGAAGGTAGACATGTTTTTTTTTTTTGGGGGGTTGGGGGGGGGTGGAGGGGTGGGGGGGGGGTGGTGTGTAGGGGTGGGGAGGGGGGTGGGGGGGTGGGTTGGTTTCAGTGTTTCTTTCAGACTTTTTCCTCCCCGGAGAGGGGTGGGGGTACTTGAAATTTTCGGGGGCGGGGGTAGAATTTTCTGGGAGGGGGCGGACACTGGAAAAAGTATATAATTATATTTCGTTGAATGGAACGGTAGACATGTTTTTTTTGGGGGGGTGGGGGGTGGTGGAGGGGTGGGGGGGGGTGGTGTGTGGGGTGGGGGGGGGATGGGGGGTGGTGTGTGGGGGGGTGGTGTGTGGGGGGGTGGGTTGGTTTCAGTGTTTCTTTCAGACTTTTTCCTCCCCGGAGAGGGGTGGGGGTACTTGAAATTTTCGGGGGCGGGGGTAGAATTTTCTGGGAGGGGGCGGACACTGGAAAAAGTATATAATTATATTTCGTTGAATGGGACGGTAGACATGTTTTTTTTTGGGGGGGGTGGGGGGTGGGGGGGGCGGTGTGTGGAGGGGGTGGTGTGTGGGGGTGAGGGGTGGGGGTGGTGTGTGGTGGGGGTGGGGGTGGGGGTGGTGTGTGGGGGTGGGGTGGGGGTGGTGTGTGGGGGGTGGGTTGGTTTTAGTTTAGAGAAAAGAGACAGCACTATCAGCCTAGCGCCCGTTGTACCCTTCCTCAACGGGCCATTTTTCTCGTATATATATATATATATATATATATATATATATATATATATATATATATATATATATATATATATATATATATATATATATATGCGCAGCTCCCAACTAAATTGAGTGAATGTGCTGTGCACGGTACATACAATGCTACGTCACACTTCTCCCGGATTTTAGCCTGAACGCCGTTATACTTGCCGCTCATATTGGACGCGTTGTCATATGATTGACCGCGACAATTTTTTATGTCAATTCTATTTTCTTCCAAAAATGTTAGTATTAAATTAGCTATTTCCGAACCAGTGTGTGAAAACATTGGTACAAATTTTAAGAAGCGCTCAATAGGTCCGGTGTCTTATACATAGCGAATAACGATTGTGAGTTGATCAACATGTGAAACATCTGGAGTCGAATCTACAGATATAGAAAAATATTTCGCTGTCTTTATTTCATCTACAATTACTGACAAAAGTTCAATCATCTCCCCCATATTGTTGAAGATATGTAGGATGTATGTCCACGTCCTTTGTTGGCGTGTATCCGCATATGTTCTGCGAGAAAGGTATCGTACTGACTTAACAGCTCCAGCAACCCGAGATAATTCCCATTGTTTGGAGAACCAACCTCTTCAGTTCTGCCCCGAAACGGAAAACCACGAATACAAAGAAACTTATCACACTAACGATTCTGTGAAGTACTTGTCTCCAGTACTGAATTTCACTTTCATATTGCGTTACAAGTTTCATGTCAATCTGACCAGTAGATTTTCGTGAACACAGCGCTGCCAATGAATCAATATGTTGTTTTGAATTTTCATGCCTAGATAGCACTTCATGGGCACGTTTCCATTGTTTGAACCCTGCTGACATTTTGTTAGTTACAGGTGACATCAGCTTACATACAAAACAATAAACACACCCGCTTGTTTTGGAATAGCACAACCAATTTCTTTCAAATGTTTCTCCTGTTCGTGCATGGACACGTGTGAATAAAGAAATGGTGCAGAACCGACGTTATGACTCTCTTTCTAACTGTATGACCGATTCTTTATAGTTCCCGTTTTTTTTTTTTTGACGTGGTGTTGTACCACGTTGAATCCAATAGTTTCTAAATGCCTCTGACATCTTTTCCCGCTCTGGCCAAAAATGAAGGTCGTATATAGCATGACTATCTTCAAGGGGTTTTGCTGTATCATCTTTCAAATCACGTTTTTTAAAAGTAGGCGCCTGCTCTACATCTTTTACCCCGGCGGTGTCTGATTCAATTGAAGATCCCTTTTCTACATGACTATTTTCCTTGGTACTCGAAGTTGGTTTGAAAAAGGAGAGCAGTTTTGTAGTTTTTTCAGCAAGCTCAGCTTCGATCTTTCTTTTGGGGGGTGGTTATGCCAAGCTCAACAAAAGAGGTTCCAGTTTCCATTACCCTAACGGGTCGGACAGAGTTCACAGTTTAATTAAATTGGAAAAATACTTAAAGGTCAAAGTTCACCATTGTTTATTGTTACAACTGAGGCCACGGTTGATGTTAGGCCTAGTGAGTTACCCCCCCCCCCCCTCCCCATCTGAACTTGAACAATGCTGTATTTTATAGGAAGACATTAGTGTCGCACCTAGTTGTTATGTGCAGGGAAGAGAACTACGGTCGCCTGGAGATTGTTTTACCTGAGGTGGATGGCGATGGGTCGATTAAGTGAGCCCCCCCCCTCCCTCCGCCTCCACCCCCTTGTACCTGGTATGTAAATTTGGAAAAAAAAACGTAATGTGATATCCTATTGTATTCTGACCAATGTAGATGTTTTTTTTTTATATTTTTTAATTTTTTTTTATGCCTGTACTAGTTACAATTAGGTGGTAAATTTGGGGGCCCCTAAAAAGCGGGGCCCCTAGCTGCAGCCCTTTCAGCACCCCCCTTAATCCACCACTGTTTCCCCCCCCCCCCCCCCCCACCCCACCCCCCCCCCCCCCCCCGGAGAAAAAAGTCTGGAAGAAACACTGGTTGAAAATAAATAGAAATGTAGCCTTAATAAACTCAAAACATTATTTTCAAGTTCCGTGGATTTGCACCTTTTATAACATTGATTCTAAAAGGATAATATTTCTGAATTATTTTTGCGCTTAAGTTTTTTTACTTTCTCGTATATACGAAGTATAGAGAAAGTCTTGTAATCGTGCAAAAAAAAAATAGAGATTTTACATCTCACTGATACGGAAAAACATAATTTTGCATTCTTGTCCGTATGTCTGTGTGTCTGTGTGTGTCTGTGTGTAAACACGATTACTTGAGTACCGTTACAGCTAGGTTAATGAAATTTCATAAATAAGTATTTTATCAAAATCGTAGATCGTGATAAACTTTTAAGCAATTTCCGATAACCGGAAGTGGTACTTTTTCTACTTTGAATTTTTCAGAAGCCTAATACTTGAGTACTATTTCAGATAGATAAATGAAATTTCACAAGTAACTTAAACATCGAATTCTCTACCTTCTATTATATTTTGTGTAATTTCCGTTGACCAGAAGTACTAATTTACGCTATTTCCGATTCCCCAAAAAACGCATGTAAATTTATAAAGTACTAATAATATTGCGCACTATTATGCACATCTTTATTTAGCGTTCACTTGGTGTGCATTTCTTTTTTCTACGAGATTATATTCTATTTTAAAAAATTTGAGTAATTAAAATGGATTAAAAATCATGTCTAGAAGTCTATATCCCGAGTTGCCATCCCCCGTAGTGTTATATTAGAATATTCGAGAAAGTTTAGGGGAGATCACTCCCGGTTTATTTTAAGACAAAATAAAAAAATATCCATGTGAACAGACTTCACACGTCATATGGCTCAAGAGTACGATTCTGTGCACTGCTGTGTATGCAATAAATAAGCTGATCCAGATTAGCAAACAGCGGCGTAGGTTTTGTTGTCTCTCTGGGTCAGCCAGTAAACTCACACCTGAGAGGGTGATCATTACACCATACCTCCACTGAGGTAGTGTTACACTAGTCATTGTAATAGTAGACATTCTATGTTCTATCCCAAAGGAAACTGGTGTATGTGTACAGCTTGTCCGTGTCAATAATTTTACCTGAAACTGTGTGCTAGTCCAGCATTTAATCTGAATAAAACAAGGGTTGGTAATCAATTTTATCTTGGCATAGATTCCTCGACAAACATTAAAAAACAAAAACACAAAAGCTAATGGTTTCTTGTTTTATTAAAAATAAACTGTATATTATACAAAATTTTAAAAGTAAATGAAAGTAGATAATCTGCTAGTTGACACTGTACATGGAATGTTAAACTTTATACAGGGAGGCACAAGGGCAACTAAGGTTGTTAACTCTCGAATGAAACCTGCAATCTACATTATAGGAGTTATCCCCCTTAAAGCCTGTTGCACTTCACAAAACAGGTTAGACAAATTGGAAAGTCTTGAGATTTTTTACATCTGCTGCATACACCATTCATGTAGATTTGGACATTTTAATCAACCATAATTAGACCCATGATATTAATTAACCAAATTTCAAGTAAACTTATGAGTTGCGCATACATGATTTAACAAGTTTAAAAATATTTACAAAAATAAAAATCAAAGATGCCAACAGTAGCTGAATTAGCTGGAGTTATGAATGAAATATATACATAAATATTTTCAATTATGCACATGAGATAACTGACAACAAATTGCCATTCACAGGTGAAGATTTAGTTATTCAACACAGTGAAGCACATAATTCATACAGGCACAAAAATGTGTTTGTTGTGTTGCTCAATGATCTACTCACAGGCTGATACACCACACAGCTTTGTACAAGAGTAGCTCTCACCTATTCAAACAGTTACAGCTACTAAAATGCTACAAGACTAAAAATTCTTTACACGTTTGTTCACAGTTTTAAAATTGTGGAGAAAAATTCATGGCATAAAAGCAAGGAGAAGATAAGTCCATTTTTTATGTCCATTGTACTTTAAAAAATTTAAGAGTAATTAGTTCCTCAACAGGACAAAAATGTGAGTATATTTTTCTTTTAAAAACTGAGTAAAATTTTAAAAATAATAATGTAAAATTTAATTCAGATCTTTTGCTGATGTGGTAGGATAAAAAAAATGTTAAAAATTTATTTTTTCCAGATGTCACAGTTTTGAAAAGATACATGCCTATGTTCTGTTAAGTTTCAAACAAAAGTTGACGACGATGGTTTAGCAGTGCTGCCAGATTTGCTGGAGGCCACGCTTGGCTCGTATCTGTCATCGTATCTATCATCTCTTGGGTCACGTCTGTCATAACGGTCTTCATAATCATCATCATGGCGGTCATAATCATCATCCCTGGGCCTGTAGCGGTCATCATGATAGTCATCCTGGGAGTGGTTGCTGCGGTCATACAACTCCCTGGGTTTGCCGTTGCGATCAAATTTGTTAGGCTCCCCAGATTCAAATTCAGGATCATACGAGTCAGATGGGTGGCGGTTGTAGTCTTCATACTCCTTCTCTGCGGGCCTGTAGTCCCTGTCTCTGTCATAATCCCTGTCCTGATCGTAATCCCTGTCCTGATCGTAATCCCTATCATAGTCCCGTTCATAATTCTTTTCTTCACTGGTGTAGCTTGGGGGTTTCTTTTCAAAACCTCCATCATCCTCATAGTTGTGGTAGCTGAAAAATATTGTTAGTCAACATGGTGTTTATATTTTAACTTCAAGATTATTCTAGTGGTGTACAGTTAATAGGGGGTATAACTGTTGCTTTAGTGAGAATCTCTAAATTATACCAGATGTTAATTACTTAGAACTCTACTTTGTTTAAATTTAAATGCTGTTGAAAATTAATTTCTAAAAGTGAAAACCTTAAAAAAGAAACTGTTTAAAATTTAAATAAAAGCAGGTTTGATAGACCAAATGTTTTTGTAGGAGTAACTTACTCTTTATCATCATAATAATCATTGTTATAGCCCTTTGGTTCTGGCCCGAACTGCTCATTTCCTCTGGCAACATAGGTGGTATCTGTAAAATAGTTTGAAGTAAAGACCAATACATCATACGTATACTTCATACGTTCTGGGTCTGTAAGTACATCATATGTTCTGGGTCTAATGGTACCCACTTCAATTATCACAAACTAGTGTTTGGCAACATAACAGCTGGGTCATGGATTAACCCTCCCAAATTAGCTCACTCCTGTTAACAGGAGACTAAATAAAAAAATAATAATTGTTACCCATTTTTTTCTTATTGCTGACAGTTTATAGAAGTAAAAATATAAATTTTTAAGAAATAAAAATGACAACAAGAAATTAAAGATTACAACAAACTGTGGTTAATAGTTAAAAACTTGTGGTTAAAAACTTGTAACAAATCTAAAACGATTAAATTATGAAAATAGAATATTTTTCCTTGGGTTATTTATTTAACATATTTGTTTTTTTTTTTAGACGTAACAGTTTTATGATGGTTATAATTTGAGTTATTTTAAGAGTTAAAAATTAAAGGTCAACAAAAATATTGATATATTTATTAATATTTATAGATAGCAGAAAAGCTATACATTTATTTAATCATAAGGATGTATATGTAAAAAAAATGAATTAGGGCCTACACCTTTTCAAGAGTATATTTCAAATGAAACAAATAACCACTGAGTGTATTGAGCTGAGGCTGAGAAGCTAACCAGACATACAAGAGCTTTTAGCAAACAACGGACAGGTACCTTTTTTTTTCCCAACGTCAGCTAAACATTAAATTATTACAAGTTGTAAAATTGTATTCAAACCTTAGACCAGCTAGATATTAAATTATTACAAGTTGTAAAATTGTATTCAAACCTTAGACCAGCTAAACATTAAATTATTACAAGTTGTAAAATTGTATTCAAACCTTAGACCAGCTAGATATTAAATTACTACAAATTTTAAATTTTTTTTATAAAACCTCAGACTAACAAATAAGATGCCCTCTGTTTTAAGAAACTGTGTCTATTTAAACTATTAACATGATGCAACTAGATTTTAATGAGGTACTTTGTGAGTGATAATATTACTATACTAATTAATGAGTTTATAATTGTGTCAACTATGAATATTAATGAGTTTATAACAGTGTCATCTAAAATATTAATAAGTGCCAGATATTAAAGCAGAATAAATGAACATGACTAATGACCTGATGTTCTGTATAAAACTATGGCTATCTACACCAATGTTTTCTAACCATCAATCACTCTCCAAATTCTTGGGTTAAAAATGATAAAAGTAGCGTTCTACTACAGGGATATAATTTACCATCTAAATTTAATGGGGTTTAATGTGAAATCTTTTTAAATGGATATAAATATTTCTTTTATCTTTGAACAAACCATATTTCTCATAAATCATATTTTCTCGTAAGACATTTTTTTTTGTAAATGAAGTGGGTGGCCACCATAAAAATAAGTAGAACACTACAGTTGTCAGATGCATGTTAATTTTTGTATTAAAATCTAATTAATGATCAAAGAAAGAGATTTGCTGAAAACAGCTAGAAAATCAACTTTTTAGAGGGACAAGTTCAAAAGTTTAATCATTATTTAAACTGCCCTTGTTTAAGCAGTTGGTACATAGTCATTTGTAGGTTTGGATTTGTTTTTTTCTTGTTAAATTTCAACAAATCTTTAAAAACAATGTTAAATGTCTACTTCTTTAACAAAAATTATTCAAAATTATTTGAATTAGAATTAAGTTAAAATCCTCAATACGTTAAAATCCTCTCCAATGAGATCCTAGCTGTCTCAATGTAGAAAAGCCAAGAAGGGATTAGAGTAAAGATAGTGTTACACTTTGACAATAGCTTACTATCATAAGTACCAGAGTAAGGCTGGGCTCCGGCCGTGCCGTAGTAGCTGTCGTCTTTCTGCGAGAACCTGAACCCTCGCTTGTGACACAGGATGAAGAGGATGATCAGGCCTATGGCCAGCAGCAGGGCAAGAATCATGCCAATAAACCACCCGATATTGCCAGCCAATGAAAACGCAACCGCTGTAACCAGAAATTTTAATCACAATTATAAAAAAAATTTTATTATGGCAAATTAGTAACCAGAAATTTTTTTTTAAATTAGGAAATTATGGCAAATAAGTTTTATTTCTCACCAATGCCTTCCGTTCTAACTTCTTCAATGCCTGATGCTACACTGGAGTTGCCATTGGTGGCTTTGATTCTAACTTCATAGGTCGTGCCAGGCTCAAGGTTGCTGATGTTCTTCCAGGTATTGATGACCTCATCAGTTGACCTGAACCACTCAGGGCCATCTGCAGCCATCAAACAATTTACATTTGTAAATACAATCATTATAATTACAGGTTATAAAATATGTTTCTAAAATAGCAATTGTGAGGATTATTTATTCCACAACTAAATATTTCACAAAACATTCAATTAAATTGTAATAAAACCATCAGTTTAAAACTGCTGAAACTGTTGTGTAGTATTTACCTAACTTCCTCCACTCCACAAAGACAACTGTGCCTGAGGCAGCGTAAGCATTGATCCACCAGGTCACGTTGATGTAATGGGACCCAATGTTTGCTATAGAAAACCTGGGCATTCTGGGAGCTGGAATATAATTTATTTCAACAGTATGTTCTCAAAATAATGAAGCTAGTAATAAAAAACATAAGGTGATGATGAAATGTGTGCTTACTTCAGGGTGTGCTGGTGAAGTTATGTGAGCTGGTCAAGTTATGTGTGCTGGTCAAGTTATGTGAGCTGGTCAAGTTATGTGTGCTGGTCAAGTTATGTGTGCTGGTCAAGTTATGTGTGCTGGTCAAGTTATGTGTGCTGGTCAAGTTATGTGTGCTGGTCAAGTTATGTGTGCTGGTCAAGTTATGTGTGCTGGTCAAGTTATGTGTGCTGGTCAAGTTATGTGTGCTGGTCAAGTTATGTGTGCTGGTCAAGTTATGTGTGCTGGTCAAGTTATGTGTGCTGGTCAAGTTATGTGAGCTGGTCAAGTTATGTGTGCTGGTCAAGTTATGTGTGCTGGTCAAGTTATGTGTGCTGGTCAAGTTATGTGTGCTGGTCAAGTTATGTGTGCTGGTCAAGTTATGTGTGCTGGTCAAGTTATGTGTGCTGGTCAAGTTATGTGTGCTGGTCAAGTTATGTGTGCTGGTCAAGTTATGTGTGCTGGTCAAGTTATATGTGCTTACTTCAGGGTGTGCTGAAGTTATGTGTGCTTACTTCAGGGTGTGCTAGTGAAGTTATGTGAACATGCTTGTACTTACTCCCTGGGGGTAGAGTGTAAATCTCAATGAAGTACTCGTCACCCCGCCCCTTGGCTGTCCTGGCGTAGATGTAGACTCTGTATTTAGAGTTGGGCATCAGGCCACTCAGGTAGGCGTTGGTGGCGTAGGGGTCGTTGATCTGGGGCTCTCTCTCCTGCATGTCTCCCAGACGTAGGCCATTGACTGGTGGAGAGATAGACACAAGGTCATTAACTTTAGACCATTGACTGGTGGAGAGATAGACATAAGTTCATGAACTTTAGACCAATAACTGGAGTTACATCATTAACTCATCCCTTCTTATGCTAAAGTCATAGAAACAGATGAGCTCTACTTCACTTGCCCCATGGATTGTCAGGTTTGAAAAGGAAACTGCTTTTTACAGGCTTTGCAATTGTTAAAGAACTTATACCTGCCTATGAAAGTATTACAAAGACTTTATACCTGCCTATGCAAGAATTACTAAGACTTTATACCTGCCTATGAGACCAACACACATAGATAACACAAACCTAAACGATAGCTGATGTCATAGCCCTCCAGATCACCCCTGTTTTCAAATGGACTGCCCCATTCTAAGTTGACGTGGGTGTCTCCATCGTTAATGACTCGGAAATATTCCACTGGACCGGGAACTAGAGAAGATGATAAGAATTTTAATCTGGTAATCTCAATAAAGTTACAGGTAAGAAAATAGAACCATTCTTACATTCCAGGTAAAGTTTCAGGTAAGAAAATAGAACTATTCAGGTAAGAAAATAGAACTTATATTCCAGGTAAAGTTACAGATAGAAAAAAAACCCATTCTTACATCCAGCTAAAGTCTTGAACCTGATACTCTCTGTGGGCGGACCAATGAAATAATTGTTCATGACGGAGATCTGGGCCTCCATGTTGGTGTTGGGCAGCATGGAGTCTACGCTGGCGGAGAAAGTGTTGCCAGTTGTGTTTTGGGCTGATTCCGGCCCAATGTTGAACTCTCTCACTGTCAGGGCTCGTAGGTCACGCTCCCAGAACTGGATCTGGGGGACGGAAGGTTGAAATATTAGGAGGTAGTTTGAAATGGGAGGAAGGTTGAAACATTAGGAGGTAGTTTGAAATGGGAGGAAAGTTAATACATTAGGGGGTAGTTTGAAATGGGAGGATGGTTGAAATATTTTAGGGGGTAGTTTGAAATGGGAGGAAGGTTGAAATATTAGGGGGTAGTTTGAAATGGGAGGATGGTTGAAACATTAGGGGGTAGTTTGAAATGGGAGGATGGTTGAAATATTTTAGGGGGTAGTTTGAAATGGGAGGAAGGTTGAAACATAAGGTTGTTTGAAATAGTTTTTATACTAAAAACATTCTAAAAAGTTGAAATATTAGTATAAACTATAAAATTTATAGTTGATTAAAAATATTTAAGCAGGAATCTTTAAGTTAGTATTAATCATGATCACTGAACTGGGGTTAATTAGCTCCACCCATTGCTGATATTACACCAGGATGAGAACTACTACAATGTTTACAATTTTTTTTTCAATGGTTTGGTCATTTTAATTCCAGCATCAATTACAATAACTTATTGCAAAATTAAGCACAAAGTTTACAAAAGTTGAAATTTGAAACAATCTGGCCACAAGTCAGCTAATGTGTACAGGCAGTTGTACACTTTGTTGGGTGTATGTCTCCATTCTTGTACAGGCTGTGTTAAAGTTAGTTGTGTGCAAAGCTCTAGTATCTCACCTTGAAACCTTTGAACTCTCCTTGAATCCTTGACCTGAGTTTTCCAATTTCAGACTTGTCAAAGTCCCACGAGAAGACCACATAAGTGTCTTGTACATCAACAACAGCAAAATTGGTTGGTGTTATAGTAGGGGCTGGGGACAAGCACACATTTTAAAATTAGTTCCAGAAAAAAATCTCTAAACAATGAATGTGTCCTTAAACAGCCATTGGCCTACAGTAAAAAGGAAAATATGAACAAATTAAAAAAAACCTACACACAAACAGATCAATGACAAACAGAACAATGACGAACAGCTCTGTACTTACTGGATTCATACGAGTACCCAACTATAGTTGGAGGGTCTGCTGCAGCCTCTCCTACACTGTTTATAGCCTTCAGAGTTATCCTGTACGGCTCGTACACCATGCTAGCCGACATTTCGTAGTACCGCGTGGTCCAGTCATTTATAGGGATATTTTGTATATTGGTTTCAGCCTGCGTTCCTAAACGCAGGATTTGTAGGATATAGTAGAATCCCGGACCATTCTGCATTATTTGTGGGACAGGCTGGAATGGAGTAAAAAAAATTATTTAAATGACCCAGTACTTTAAATTTTGTGATTGACTGGCACATGCATTTCTTTAAAAGTGAAGATGTGATGGAAGTGAAGCTAGAGCCCAACTTACAGTCCACTCTATATAGAGCTTGCCATACTGATGACCCAGGGTGCGCAGATTTTGTGGATGAGCGTAGGGTCGCTCTGGTTTTGTGGTGCAGATCTTCGGGGTAGGAAAACTTGGGTCGCTGGGTCCAATCTTGTTGTAGGCAATGATGCGGAACGTGTAGTTGACGTGAGGTGACAAGGTCATGTTCACTTTACTCAGCGATGCATTCAACTGTGACCAGGAACAAAATAATGTAATTAATGATTTGTACTTAAGCATTTGATTAATTAACAGTTTCTGAAACGATAACATGTTTTGTGACTGAAATGTTGCTAAGAAAATAAGTTGATACACATCTACATCATAATTTGTCATTTTAAATATGGCAAAAAACAGTTTGCTGTAAGAATACACTTTGTTGCCATCTTTCTAAACCAGGTGACCTGTTAACCAGGTGACCTGTTAACCAGGTGAATAGAAAGTTTACCTTGAGGGCGAATGTCCACTGGTCAGGGTTAAAGGTCGTATTGTACTGTAGAACGTAGTACTGTATGGGGGCATTGTTGAAACTTCCTGGCATCCAGTGGATGGTGGCATTCTTGTTGCAGAACTCCCAGTACACATTAGTGGGTGCATCTGGGCGAGCTGGGGGGTAGGGTAATAGGTGGTTTTATGGACATTCTACAGGGGGTGGGGTAATGGGTGGTTTTATGGACATTCTACAGGGGGTGGGGGTAGGGTAATGGGTGGTTTTATAGACATTCTACAGGGGGTGGGGGGTAGGGTAATGGGTGGTTTTATCAACATTCTACAGGGGGTAGGGTAATGGGTGGTTTTATGGACTTTCTACAGGGGGTGGGGGGTAGGGTAATGGGTGGTTTTATGGACATTGTACAGGGGGTGGGGGGTAGGGTAATGGGTGGTTTTATCAACATTCTACAGGGGGTAGGGTAATGGGTGGTTTTATGGACATTCTACAGGTGGGGGGGGGGTAGGGTAATGGGTGGTTTTATCAACATTCTACAGGGGGTAGGGTAATGGGTGGTTTTATGGACATTCTACAGGGGGTAGGGTAAATGGTGGTTTTATGGACATTCTACAGGGGGTAGGGTAATGGGTGGTTTTATCCACATTCTACAGGGGTGGGGGGTAGGGTAAAGGGTGGTTTTATGGACATTCTACTGGGGGGTAGGGTAATGGGTGGTTTTATGGACATTCTACAGGGGGTAGGGTAATGGGTGGTTTTATCAACATTCTACAGGGGTGGGGGTAGGGTAATGGGTGGTTTTATGGACATTCTACAGGGGGTAGGGTAATGGGTGGTTTTATGGACATTCTACAGGGGGTAGGGTAATGGGTGGTTTTATGGACATTCTACAGGGGGTAGGGTAAAGGGTGGTTTTATGGACATTCTACAGGTGGGGGGGGGGGGGGGTAGGGTAAAGGGTGGTTTTATGGACATTCTACAGGGGGTGGGGGGTAGGGTAATGGGTGGTTTTATGGACATTCTACAGGTGGGGGGGGGTAGGGTAAAGGGTGGTTTTATGGACATTCTACAGGGGGTGGGGGGGTAGGGTAATGGGTGGTTTTATGAACATTCTACAGGGGGTAGGGTAAAGGGTGGTTTTATGGACATTCTACAGGGGGTAGGGTAATGGGTGGTTTTATGGACATTCTACAGGGGGTAGGGTAATGGGTGGTTTTATAAACATTCTACAGGTGGGGGGGGGGGGGGTAGGGTAAAGGGTGGTTTTATGGACATTCTACAGGGGGTGGGGTGGGGTAATGGGTGGTTTTATGGACATTCTACAGGGGGTGGGGTGGGGTAATGGGTGGTTTTATGGACATTCTACAGGGGTGGGGGTAGGGTAAAGGGTGGTTTTATGGACTAAATTTTACAGAGCGGGGTGATCTTACACACTGCTTAACTATTACGTTTTATTTAATTTAAATTTTCTAAATATTTAAGTCTTAAAATAAATCTTAAGTAAAATAAAAAGATATCAAGAATGAAAACCATTAATATCTTAAGAGCAACAAACTAGAACAATTGAAGATAACCACTAAAGTAAAGATGATCAAACTGAGACCATTAGAAATGAATGTAATGAAAAGAGCTACAAACCTTTGACAGTGAGCACGGCCGAGGCTGTGGAGTTGTCCAAGCCATTGGTGGCTATACACGTGTAGGTCCCTGAGTCTCTCATGATGGTCCCACTGATGGTCAGTGAGTTGTCCTGTCTGTTGGTGGTCATCCTCTGGTCATTGGCTGTGATTGGCTTGCCATCTTTCAGCCAGAGAATCCTCAGATTCTGAACTTCCTCGGGATCTGTCGTGCCAGAGCATGTGAACTTGGCATCTTTCCCGGCTATTGTTTCAAGGTCGTAAGGAATCTGCTCAATAACAGTTTTACGTCGGACGATCAGCTGACCGCCAGCACTGGTCACATTGAACCTGTTTTTGGCCTCACAAAGGTAATCTGCCGCATCAGCTAGTACAACAGACTGAAAATAATTTGAAAGAATGGCTTACAGCATGTAAAATAATTGTATTTTTCAAATGGTGCAAAAGCTGACCTAAAGATTTAGGTACTTGGGTTAGCAGCTTGTACCTGTAGGATGGACTCTACTGGACCATAACAATCAAACACCTGTCAGATTTACCTTAATGCTCAGGTCCCCATTGGAAAGGATCCTGTAGCGTCCACCTGTGATCTGCTCGCCATTCTTGTACCAGGTGATGATAGGGTCAGGCTTGCCTGTTGTCCTGCAGGTCAGGTTCACAGGCTGACCCTCTGCTGTCCGCTGGAGGGCGTCTGGTGATTCTATGATGGTGGGGGCCTCAGCTGTGGATGGTTATGTTTACATTGGTCACTGGGATAATTAACTGTCTAATGATGACCATGGACTACTGGGCCATTAATACTGCTAAAAGAATATCAAAACTAGACCCTGTTACATCAGATTTGAACCCAGACTCTGTGGGTTTACCCCCCCCCCCCCCCCCCCTACAACCCTAAAAAGTACTACTTTAAAATCTGGTGAGACCAAAACATCTTCCGTAACATTCTTAGGATATGCCAGTGACAGAAATAAATTAGGAGCTTACATAAAACATTGAGAAAGGCATCAGCCCAGACATATCCGTGGATGTTGGATGCGTTGCACTGAAACACCATGTGATCCGTCTCCTCAACTTTCTCAAAAAATATTTTGTCCTCTAGTGGACGCTTGAATCTGTTGCTGCTAACAATTCTAGGGTCGGTTACATCTGTCAACAAATACAAAAGTTAACTGTCAACAATTCTAGGGTCCGTTACATCTGTCAACAAAAGTTAACTGTCAACAATTCTAGGGTTCGTTACATCTGTCAACAAATACATACGTTAACTGTCAACAATTCTAAGGTCTGTTACGTCTGTCAACAAAAAAAGTTGTCTTTAGACAGCTGTGTATGTGTTCCCCTCACTTAACCCCCTTGTCTGTGTTTACCATAATGATTTGTCAGCATCAGCGTATCATTTAGGTCTGTAACACTATGTGAAGATGTAATCTACCTGTATATTAACTATCTCACATAATCTACCTGTACATTAATTAACTGTCCTACTAATGAGCCAACTTTACCTTTGAGCTGGATACCATTAACGAACCAATCAATGGACGGCTCAGGGTCTCCTCCTGCCTTACATGAGTACTCAACGTTGGCTCCCACACCCACCTCAAGGCTCTTTGGCTCTTGTAGAAAATACGGTCGCGCTACATGGAGAAAAACAAAAATGTAAAAAATAATGAATGTTTAATTTTCAACACTGAACAACAAAAGATGGAGAAAAACAATCAAAATCATACAAAAATGCTGAATGTTTAACTTTCCACACTGATCAAACAAAACCAAGAAAACAGCTTACATTTGACTGTAATTTTGAATGTCCTGATAAGCCTCTTGTCTGCTGCGTTGTTTGATGCCCAGCACTCGTATGACCCCTGGTCCTCAAACTGCAGGTCTGTGATCTCAAGCTCCTGGGCAAAACTTTTGATCTTGGCGCGGTCTGGCATGGATTTGTTCCCCGTCCTCTCCCAGTGGACCTCAGGAGTGGGGCTGAATAAATACAGGTAAAATGGACAGGTGAGATAACATTTAAACTAAAAAGATGGACACTCTATCAATATGTGAAACTTGGTTCTCCTGGGGTACCTGACATTCCCCGTATAACTAGTGTGGTAGTGCCGCAATGTGTTGGACCTTATCCCAAAAAAATAATTTTTTTATTTTTAAGTAGATAATGATTGTACAACATGGAGACATAAAATTAGACGCCGACATCAATTATAAACTTACTTTCCAGAAAATATACATTTTGTTGAAAATGTGTCCCCCCTTAGGCCAAAGCGGTCATCCTGATCTGACCACAGATAAGCCACAGGTACAAAATCTGAGGTAGCTGTTCAAAGAAAACATTGATAACACAATAAGCTTTACAAAATAAAAACAGTTTTATAGTAACATATTTCATTATGTAAGATGAAGACTTTATCTGAACTAATTGTCAACAATTTTACATGAATTTTAAATGCAATGAGAAATATTCCTTCTTGATGCCCAGAACTTTGGTATTATGAAATGAGCTGACCACTAGGTAGGACTTACTTCCTTGAGTGTTAACTCTGATGCCAGCACTCTGACTGTTCCGCCTCATGATGTTGTTGAGTGCAACACAAATGTAAGGATTGTTGTTTTGTCTGTCAGTTGCCAACACATTTGTAAACCTCAGACGGTCTAAAAAGAAAACATTTGTAAATCTAAATAATGCTTAGAGTACGTAGATTAACATAAATGATGATTGACGTGAGAGTATGTGCCACTATAACAGAAATGTGGATTCCTCTAGTGTGACAGAAATGTGGATGCCACCACCACTAGAGAAACTACTTACACTCCCTGTCCATGGAGACGCGGGCGTCGTAGTTGACAACATCCATGCCACCTGCTGGGTTCTTTATAGCCCAGAAGACACTAGGGGGTGGGACGCTCTCAGGTGGGACACAGTTCAAGGTCAACGGCTGACCAACCCTGGCATTGACTGTTGTCATGGCAGCAGAAGGAAAGTCTGCCAGCTTGGCCTGCCTGAGATTCACCTTGATGGTCGCAGTGATACCAAAATCATTCCTAGCAAAACACTGGTACATGCCCTCATCCTTGTCCTCTGGCATGTTAATGACCAGCGTCCCCGCATTCGGCAGCTGGACCACCCTGTCGTCCATACCGCTAGGATTGAACACGATCTCGTTTCTTTTCCAGTCATATCTAAATGTTAAATCAAAAAAAGATAGGTGTAATTGAAAAGTCTGACAAAAACAGTTGCTGTAACTTAGTTATCTGAGTTTCGTTCAGTCATCTCTCTGGGGTGAGGGAGGCCTGTCCTGGGGCAGATCCACCGCTTCCCTCACCAGAAAAAAAAATAAAATAAAAATGTATAGGCCTAGAGTTTATATAGAAAATATATAGGCATAGAGTTTATATAGAAAATATATGGGCCTTGAATTTACATTGAAAAAAATATAGGCTAGAATTTACATAGAAAAAATATACTTTAACATGTGTTTGCCCATTGTGAATTTTAAGTGCACCACCTCCTCCCCAATGAAGTTTCAACACCCCCCCCCCCCCCATCAGGCGAGGACACGTTCTACTTACGAGGGGTTGGGCTCTGCCCGCGCCTTACACACCATCTGAACACTCTCTGCCACCTTGTAGTAGATGTTTTCTGGTGGTTGCTCTGTAATCTCTGGAGGTCTGGATACTACAACATGTAGGGGAAAATTATTGGAACACAGGCCAAGAAAAATGGCAGGATACTAAAACACAGGCCAAGAGAAATTGCTGGATACTAAAACATGTAGGAGAAAATTATTGGAACACAGGCCAAAAGAAATGGCAGGATACTAAAACACAGGCCATGAGAAATATCCAAATATCCATAGTTAATGAATACAGAAGTTCTAAATCTGGAGAGTCAGGTGTGTCCCACATACATCAGGACATCTGTTTAGGTGGGGAAGGTGATTGTAAGAATTATTTAATTAACTTTATAAAAGGTGATTAGTTAGAAGAATATAATTACCTGAGATGACACTGGCCAGTAAACCAGCTAACAACCACACTAGTAATATCCCCATCTTTCAACGTTTTACATCTGAAATAATCAAGAAAAATGTATCAAACAACCACACTAATAATATCCCCATCTTTTAATGTTTTACTTCTGAAATAATCAAGAAAAATATATCAAACAACCCAAGAAAAAAAATTAATGTTCTATTGGTCCATAGTGATTAAAAGATTCCTCATTAGACTAATTACTAAACCATCCATTGGGCATATGAAGCAGATTTCATGTGTAATGGTTTCTAGATCCTCAACATGTGAAAGAATTATGTAGATCTAGTCAGCACCATGCCCAGCCACCTTAACTTTCCATAAGTCAGGTACCCATCATAGATGGGTGGACTAACTGTCTCCTACAGAAATCAGAACTTGACAAACAACATAGTCCCTCATATGAAGGAGTGGAACTGGGTTTTATTGGCTTTTTAAATCTAATTAATTAGTAATTAGGCCTAGGACTAATGAGTTCTAATTAGATTTAGTTAGACCCTAACAAGTTTAGATCCACTGTAGTAGAAATAGATCTAGGTACAAGTCGGCCTCTAATTTTTTTAGAAGACTTTTCAAAAAGAAAAAAAGATTCTTTACTTCCGCAAAAGTTAGAAGTGCTGGCTAGCTGGCACTTGCTCGGGTCCTAAAGCCAAAAATTGCCACGAACTTTTTGAAAACACCCAGTCAATATAAACACACGCGTCTGCGGATTAATCATGATTCAAAAACCCAACTAATTTTAGTAATACACAGGAACGTAAACATTGTCATTGTTGTCACTAATTTTGGGGACAAATCGCCATCTTCCCGGAAGAGAAGCTATAGCTGCAAATATTTCATTAGGTCCCAGTTTTAATTTCACAGGTAGAATTAGGTCTTATATAAAGTCTCCCAATGACTTGAAACAAAAATATCTCTTAAAAACTAACATGAATTACAATCAGTGGTAAACTGCATCGAATAACACTGGTATAATTAAAATATTACATAATTAGCCCTGTGCGGGCTAGAGAACACTACATACCTATTCCGCCATCACACGGCGTTTTCTAATGTAGGTCACCACGGGCAGGTAACTGTCCCATCGGCGACACCTGCGACACACCTGAGTTGTTTGAAAACCTGGATTCATTTCTTGGCGAAACAATACTATTTAATCAAACTCGAGGTTTTCAGCTTTAACTGAGTGACAGAGTAACTAAGGAGACCTTACACACTCACTACAGTCAGCAGATCACGGGCTTGTTGTGGTTGTTAAAATTAAAGTTTTCTTTTATGCTTTCAGACGATTGGCGGCACTCAGTGTTTCTTCTAGACTTTTTTTTCGCCGAGGGGGGGGGGGGGGGGCGGCTAAAATTTCCGGGAGGGGCGGACACTGATAAAGTATAAGCGCTCAATAAAATTTTTACATCGCTCGGTAGGTGGGACTGAACCCCCCCCCCCCCCAAAAGATGTCTGGAAGAAACTGGTGAAACTTCTAGTAGCATTAATCAACGCACACTTAATCATGGCTCTATATTCCCTTTTTTAACACCACACATTTCTCACCATTCAGGGTTTAGGAATTTGTGTTGTCTGAATGTTATTTCCTCTTGGCTTACTACTTTATTTCTACCCTCTAAATCTTTAAGAGCACCCCTTCCTCTGCCTTCCAATTTAACTGTCCATTTAAATGGCCCCGTTGAATGTATCTATTTATTTGAAGACTAGGAATTAGACTTCATGGGGTAGCAATCAAAGAACTGTCTGCCCTCAGGCTGAAGACGGCCATCAGATCTAATAAGAGGAGACAAACGGCACACACCACCTCTGATTCACGTCTATATTTTCATTTCCTTCATCGCCCTTAGATTTAGAGATACTAGTTTTTTTTTAATTTAATTGTTAGGAACTGTAATGTACCACAACCACTGTTACTTGTGTATGCAGGTTAAATTGGTTTGTGGTGACAATGAATTGTGTTAAATTCAACAGATGGATGTCCACACAAGTGCCGAACAGAACAAGATAAAACAACCTAATTTGGAACCATTTTATTTACACTAACAACAAGCAGCTTCAGATACTTTGAGCACGAGTCAATGGAACCAATTATTACTACCACACTGATGTGTTAAGTTTTGCCATTGTGATCTTTACACGATGGTGGATAGTTGATCTATGACATGGTAATCAGTGCTTAGTCGTTTTGTAAGTTGTTTGTGTTTTCAGTTGTGTGGAGCATAATTTGAGTAGCCAGCGTCCTCGTCATAATTTGAGTAGCCACCGTCCTTGTCATAAACAACCTGTCCATCAAAGTGGTCTCCGTGACCCCTGGTTCTAGATCTCACATGGGTGTCATAGGGACTGCATTCCGCTGCCCTGTCATATGGGTCTTCATCCATCTCCTGACCCCCGTAATGGTCAGTGTCCAGTTGTTCTGGACAGTGGTCAAGATTGTCCAAGTGTCCAGGGTAGTGATCTTCATACTCTTCCTGTCCTACAGCATCTTCTGTGCTTTTTTCTTGTTTGGCCATGTAGGTTGTACCTGTAAACAGTGGGGGTACAACCTGGCAACCCATATCAACCACAGTACAAGCTGGCAACCCATATCAACCACAGTACAACCTGGCAAACCATATCAACCACAGTACAACCTGGCAACCCATATCAACCACAGAACCACCTGGCAACCCATATCAACCACAGAACCACCTGGCAACCCATATCAACCACAGAACAACCTGGCAACCCATATCAACCACAGAACAACCTGGCAACCCATATCAACCACTGAACAACCGGCAAAACATAACCACAGAACAACCTGGCAACCCATATCAAACAGGCAACCTGGCAACCCATATCAACCACAGAACAACCGGCAAAACATAACCAAAGAACAACCTGGCAACCCATAACCACAGAACAACCTGGCAACCCATATCAACCACAGAACAACCTGGCAACCCATATCAACCACAGAACAACCTGGCAACCCATATCAACCACAGAACAACCTGGCAAACCATATCAACCACAGTACAACCTGGCAACCCATATCAACCACAGAACAACCGGCAAAACATAACCACAGAACAACCTGGCAACCTATCAAACAGTACAACTTGGCAACTCAGGTAATATTTTAATTTAAAAAAATCCTGACTTACTGGCATATGTGTCAGAGATAGGTTTTGGAGCAAGACGTACGCCACAATATGAGTATGAATCTTTGTGAGAAAACATGAAGCCTCTCTTCCAGCAGATGATGAGAATCAGAATGAGGCCAATGAGGGCCAGCACTGACACCATCATGCCAACAAACCAACTGATGCTGCCAGCTAAAGATGTAGCCATGGCTGTAGAAAAAATAATTGCTGTATGCCAACAAACCTACTGATGCTGCCAGATAAAGATGATGCCATGGCTGTAGAAAAAATAATTGCTGTATGCCAACAAACCAACTGATGCTGCCAGCTAAAGATGATGCCATGGCTGTAGAAAAAATAATTGCTGTATGCCAACAAACCAACTGATGCTGCCAGATAAAGATGATGCCATGGCTGTAGAAAAAATAATTGCTGTATGCCAACAAACCAACTGATGCTGCCAGATAAAGATGATGCCATGGCTGTAGAAAAAATAATTGCTGTATGCCAACAAACCTACTGATGCTGCCAGATAAAGATGATGCCATGGCTGTAGAAAAAATAATGGCTGTATGCCAACAAACCAACTGATGCTGCCAGCTTAAGATGATGCCATGGCTGTAGAAAAAATAATGGCTGTATGCCAACAAACCAACTGATGCTGCCAGATAAAGATGATGCCATGGCTGTAGAAAAAATAATTGCTGTATGCCAACAAACCAACTGATGCTGCCAGATAAAGATGATGCCATGGCTGTAGAAAAAATAATTGCTGTATGCCAACAAACCAACTGATGCTGCCAGCTTAAGATAATGCCATGGCTGTAGAAAAAATAATTGCTGTATGCCAACAAACCAACTGATGCTGCCAGATAAAGATGATGCCATGGCTGTAGAAAAAATAATTGCTGTATGCCAACAAACCAACTGATGCTGCCAGCTTAAGATGATGCCATGGCTGTAGAAAAAATAATTGCTGTATGCCAACAAACCAACTGATGCTGCCAGCTTAAGATGATGCCATGGCTGTAGAAAAAATAATTGCTGTATGCCAACAAACCAACTGATGCTGCCAGCTAAAGATGATGCCATGGCTGTAGAAAAAATAATTGCTGTATGCCAACAAACCAACTGATGCTGCCAGCTAAAGATGATGCCATGGCTGTAGAAAAAATAATTGCTGTATGCCAACAAACCAACTGATGCTGCCAGCTAAAGATGATGCCATGGCTGTAGAAAAAATAATTGCTGTATGCCAACAAACCAACTGATGCTGCCAGCTAAAGATGATGCCATGGCTGTAGAAAAAATAATTGCTGTATGCCAACAAACCAACTGATGCTGCCAGCTAAAGATGATGCCATGGCTGTAGAAAAAATAATTGCTGTATGCCAACAAACCAACTGATGCTGCCAGATAAAGATGATGCCATGGCTGTAGAAAAAATAATTGCTGTATGCCAACAAACCAACTGATGCTGCCAGCTAAAGATGATGCCATGGCTGTAGAAAAAATAATTGCTGTATGCCAACAAACCAACTGATGCTGCCAGATAAAGATGATGCCATGGCTGTAGAAAAAATAATTGCTGTATGCCAACAAACCAACTGATGCTGCCAGCTAAAGATGATGCCATGGCTGTAGAAAAAATAATTGCTGTATGCCAACAAACCAACTGATGCTGCCAGCTAAAGATGATGCCATGGCTGTAGAAAAAATAATTGCTGTATGCCAACAAACCAACTGATGCTGCCAGCTAAAGATGATGCCATGGCTGTAGAAAAAATAATTGCTGTATGCCAACAAACCAACTGATGCTGCCAGCTAAAGATGATGCCATGGCTGTAGAAAAAATAATTGCTGTATGCCAACAAACCAACTGATGCTGCCAGCTAAAGATGATGCCATGGCTGTAGAAAAAATAATTGCTGTATGCCAACAAACCAACTGATGCTGCCAGCTAAAGATGATGCCATGGCTGTAGAAAAAATAATTGCTGTATGCCAACAAACCAACTGATGCTGCCAGCTAAAGATGATGCCATGGCTGTAGAAAAAATAATTGCTGTATGCCAACAAACCAACTGATGCTGCCAGCTAAAGATGATGCCATGGCTGTAGAAAAAATAATTGCTGTATGCCAACAAACCAACTGATGCTGCCAGCTAAAGATGATGCCATGGCTGTAGAAAAAATAATTGCTGTATGCCAACAAACCAACTGATGCTGCCAGCTAAAGATGATGCCATGGCTGTAGAAAAAATAATTGCTGTATGCCAACAAACCAACTGATGCTGCCAGCTAAAGATGATGCCATGGCTGTAGAAAAAATAATTGCTGTATGCCAACAAACCAACTGATGCTGCCAGCTAAAGATGATGCCATGGCTGTAGAAAAAATAATTGCTGTATGCCAACAAACCAACTGATGCTGCCAGCTAAAGATGATGCCATGGCTGTAGAAAAAATAATTGCTGTATGCCAACAAACCAACTGATGCTGCCAGCTAAAGATGATGCCATGGCTGTAGAAAAAATAATTGCTGTATGCCAACAAACCAACTGATGCTGCCAGCTAAAGATGATGCCATGGCTGTAGAAAAAATAATTGCTGTATGCCAACAAACCAACTGATGCTGCCAGCTAAAGATGATGCCATGGCTGTAGAAAAAATAATTGCTGTATGCCAACAAACCAACTGATGCTGCCAGCTAAAGATGATGCCATGGCTGTAGAAAAAATAATTGCTGTATGCCAACAAACCAACTGATGCTGCCAGCTAAAGATGATGCCATGGCTGTAGAAAAAATAATTGCTGTATGCCAACAAACCAACTGATGCTGCCAGCTAAAGATGATGCCATGGCTGTAGAAAAAATAATTGCTGTATGCCAACAAACCAACTGATGCTGCCAGCTAAAGATGATGCCATGGCTGTAGAAAAAATAATTGCTGTATGCCAACAAACCAACTGATGCTGCCAGCTAAAGATGATGCCATGGCTGTAGAAAAAATAATTGCTGTATGCCAACAAACCAACTGATGCTGCCAGCTAAAGATGATGCCATGGCTGTAGAAAAAATAATTGCTGTATGCCAACAAACCAACTGATGCTGCCAGCTAAAGATGATGCCATGGCTGTAGAAAAAATAATTGCTGTATGCCAACAAACCAACTGATGCTGCCAGCTAAAGATGATGCCATGGCTGTAGAAAAAATAATTGCTGTATGCCAACAAACCAACTGATGCTGCCAGCTAAAGATGATGCCATGGCTGTAGAAAAAATAATTGCTGTATGCCAACAAACCAACTGATGCTGCCAGCTAAAGATGATGCCATGGCTGTAGAAAAAATAATTGCTGTATGCCAACAAACCAACTGATGCTGCCAGCTAAAGATGATGCCATGGCTGTAGAAAAAATAATTGCTGTATGCCAACAAACCAACTGATGCTGCCAGCTAAAGATGATGCCATGGCTGTAGAAAAAATAATTGCTGTATGCCAACAAACCAACTGATGCTGCCAGCTAAAGATGATGCCATGGCTGTAGAAAAAATAATTGCTGTATGCCAACAAACCAACTGATGCTGCCAGCTAAAGATGATGCCATGGCTGTAGAAAAAATAATTGCTGTATGCCAACAAACCAACTGATGCTGCCAGCTAAAGATGATGCCATGGCTGTAGAAAAAATAATTGCTGTATGCCAACAAACCAACTGATGCTGCCAGCTAAAGATGATGCCATGGCTGTAGAAAAAATAATTGCTGTATGCCAACAAACCAACTGATGCTGCCAGCTAAAGATGATGCCATGGCTGTAGAAAAAATAATTGCTGTATGCCAACAAACCAACTGATGCTGCCAGCTAAAGATGATGCCATGGCTGTAGAAAAAATAATTGCTGTATGCCAACAAACCAACTGATGCTGCCAGCTAAAGATGATGCCATGGCTGTAGAAAAAATAATTGCTGTATGCCAACAAACCAACTGATGCTGCCAGCTAAAGATGATGCCATGGCTGTAGAAAAAATAATTGCTGTATGCCAACAAACCAACTGATGCTGCCAGCTAAAGATGATGCCATGGCTGTAGAAAAAATAATTGCTGTATGCCAACAAACCAACTGATGCTGCCAGCTAAAGATGATGCCATGGCTGTAGAAAAAATAATTGCTGTATGCCAACAAACCAACTGATGCTGCCAGCTAAAGATGATGCCATGGCTGTAGAAAAAATAATTGCTGTATGCCAACAAACCAACTGATGCTGCCAGCTAAAGATGATGCCATGGCTGTAGAAAAAATAATTGCTGTATGCCAACAAACCAACTGATGCTGCCAGCTAAAGATGATGCCATGGCTGTAGAAAAAATAATTGCTGTATGCCAACAAACCAACTGATGCTGCCAGCTAAAGATGATGCCATGGCTGTAGAAAAAATAATTGCTGTATGCCAACAAACCAACTGATGCTGCCAGCTAAAGATGATGCCATGGCTGTAGAAAAAATAATTGCTGTATGCCAACAAACCAACTGATGCTGCCAGCTAAAGATGATGCCATGGCTGTAGAAAAAATAATTGCTGTATGCCAACAAACCAACTGATGCTGCCAGCTAAAGATGATGCCATGGCTGTAGAAAAAATAATTGCTGTATGCCAACAAACCAACTGATGCTGCCAGCTAAAGATGATGCCATGGCTGTAGAAAAAATAATTGCTGTATGCCAACAAACCAACTGATGCTGCCAGCTAAAGATGATGCCATGGCTGTAGAAAAAATAATTGCTGTATGCCAACAAACCAACTGATGCTGCCAGCTAAAGATGATGCCATGGCTGTAGAAAAAATAATTGCTGTATGCCAACAAACCAACTGATGCTGCCAGCTAAAGATGATGCCATGGCTGTAGAAAAAATAATTGCTGTATGCCAACAAACCAACTGATGCTGCCAGCTAAAGATGATGCCATGGCTGTAGAAAAAATAATTGCTGTATGCCAACAAACCAACTGATGCTGCCAGCTAAAGATGATGCCATGGCTGTAGAAAAAATAATTGCTGTATGCCAACAAACCAACTGATGCTGCCAGCTAAAGATGATGCCATGGCTGTAGAAAAAATAATTGCTGTATGCCAACAAACCAACTGATGCTGCCAGCTAAAGATGATGCCATGGCTGTAGAAAAAATAATTGCTGTATGCCAACAAACCAACTGATGCTGCCAGCTAAAGATGATGCCATGGCTGTAGAAAAAATAATTGCTGTATGCCAACAAACCAACTGATGCTGCCAGCTAAAGATGATGCCATGGCTGTAGAAAAAATAATTGCTGTATGCCAACAAACCAACTGATGCTGCCAGCTAAAGATGATGCCATGGCTGTAGAAAAAATAATTGCTGTATGCCAACAAACCAACTGATGCTGCCAGCTAAAGATGATGCCATGGCTGTAGAAAAAATAATTGCTGTATGCCAACAAACCAACTGATGCTGCCAGCTAAAGATGATGCCATGGCTGTAGAAAAAATAATTGCTGTATGCCAACAAACCAACTGATGCTGCCAGCTAAAGATGATGCCATGGCTGTAGAAAAAATAATTGCTGTATGCCAACAAACCAACTGATGCTGCCAGCTAAAGATGATGCCATGGCTGTAGAAAAAATAATTGCTGTATGCCAACAAACCAACTGATGCTGCCAGCTAAAGATGATGCCATGGCTGTAGAAAAAATAATTGCTGTATGCCAACAAACCAACTGATGCTGCCAGCTAAAGATGATGCCATGGCTGTAGAAAAAATAATTGCTGTATGCCAACAAACCAACTGATGCTGCCAGCTAAAGATGATGCCATGGCTGTAGAAAAAATAATTGCTGTATGCCAACAAACCAACTGATGCTGCCAGCTAAAGATGATGCCATGGCTGTAGAAAAAATAATTGCTGTATGCCAACAAACCAACTGATGCTGCCAGCTAAAGATGATGCCATGGCTGTAGAAAAAATAATTGCTGTATGCCAACAAACCAACTGATGCTGCCAGCTAAAGATGATGCCATGGCTGTAGAAAAAATAATTGCTGTATGCCAACAAACCAACTGATGCTGCCAGCTAAAGATGATGCCATGGCTGTAGAAAAAATAATTGCTGTATGCCAACAAACCAACTGATGCTGCCAGCTAAAGATGATGCCATGGCTGTAGAAAAAATAATTGCTGTATGCCAACAAACCAACTGATGCTGCCAGCTAAAGATGATGCCATGGCTGTAGAAAAAATAATTGCTGTATGCCAACAAACCAACTGATGCTGCCAGCTAAAGATGATGCCATGGCTGTAGAAAAAATAATTGCTGTATGCCAACAAACCAACTGATGCTGCCAGCTAAAGATGATGCCATGGCTGTAGAAAAAATAATTGCTGTATGCCAACAAACCAACTGATGCTGCCAGCTAAAGATGATGCCATGGCTGTAGAAAAAATAATTGCTGTATGCCAACAAACCAACTGATGCTGCCAGCTAAAGATGATGCCATGGCTGTAGAAAAAATAATTGCTGTATGCCAACAAACCAACTGATGCTGCCAGCTAAAGATGATGCCATGGCTGTAGAAAAAATAATTGCTGTATGCCAACAAACCAACTGATGCTGCCAGCTAAAGATGATGCCATGGCTGTAGAAAAAATAATTGCTGTATGCCAACAAACCAACTGATGCTGCCAGCTAAAGATGATGCCATGGCTGTAGAAAAAATAATTGCTGTATGCCAACAAACCAACTGATGCTGCCAGCTAAAGATGATGCCATGGCTGTAGAAAAAATAATTGCTGTATGCCAACAAACCAACTGATGCTGCCAGCTAAAGATGATGCCATGGCTGTAGAAAAAATAATTGCTGTATGCCAACAAACCAACTGATGCTGCCAGCTAAAGATGATGCCATGGCTGTAGAAAAAATAATTGCTGTATGCCAACAAACCAACTGATGCTGCCAGCTAAAGATGATGCCATGGCTGTAGAAAAAATAATTGCTGTATGCCAACAAACCAACTGATGCTGCCAGCTAAAGATGATGCCATGGCTGTAGAAAAAATAATTGCTGTATGCCAACAAACCAACTGATGCTGCCAGCTAAAGATGATGCCATGGCTGTAGAAAAAATAATTGCTGTATGCCAACAAACCAACTGATGCTGCCAGCTAAAGATGATGCCATGGCTGTAGAAAAAATAATTGCTGTATGCCAACAAACCAACTGATGCTGCCAGCTAAAGATGATGCCATGGCTGTAGAAAAAATAATTGCTGTATGCCAACAAACCAACTGATGCTGCCAGCTAAAGATGATGCCATGGCTGTAGAAAAAATAATTGCTGTATGCCAACAAACCAACTCATGCTGCCAGCTAAAGATGATGCCATGGCTGTAGAAAAAATAATTGCTGTATGCCAACAAACCAACTGATGCTGCCACCTAAAGATGATGCCATGGCTGTAGAAAAAATAATTGCTGTATGCCAACAAACCAACTGATGCTGCCAGCTAAAGATGATGCCATGGCTGTAGAAAAAATAATTGCTGTATGCCAACAAACCAACTGATGCTGCCAGCTAAAGATGATGCCATGGCTGTAGAAAAAATAATTGCTGTATGCCAACAAACCAACTGATGCTGCCAGCTAAAGATGATGCCATGGCTGTAGAAAAAATAATTGCTGTATGCCAACAAACCAACTGATGCTGCCAGCTAAAGATGATGCCATGGCTGTAGAAAAAATAATTGCTGTATGCCAACAAACCAACTGATGCTGCCAGCTAAAGATGATGCCATGGCTGTAGAAAAAATAATTGCTGTATGCCAACAAACCAACTGATGCTGCCAGCTAAAGATGATGCCATGGCTGTAGAAAAAATAATTGCTGTATGCCAACAAACCAACTGATGCTGCCAGCTAAAGATGATGCCATGGCTGTAGAAAAAATAATTGCTGTATGCCAACAAACCAACTGATGCTGCCAGCTAAAGATGATGCCATGGCTGTAGAAAAAATAATTGCTGTATGCCAACAAACCAACTCATGCTGCCAGCTAAAGATGATGCCATGGCTGTAGAAAAAATAATTGCTGTATGCCAACAAACCAACTGATGCTGCCAGCTAAAGATGATGCCATGGCTGTAGAAAAAATAATTGCTGTATGCCAACAAACCAACTGATGCTGCCAGCTAAAGATGATGCCATGGCTGTAGAAAAAATAATTGCTGTATGCCAACAAACCAACTGATGCTGCCAGCTAAAGATGATGCCATGGCTGTAGAAAAAATAATTGCTGTATGCCAACAAACCAACTGATGCTGCCAGCTAAAGATGATGCCATGGCTGTAGAAAAAATAATTGCTGTATGCCAACAAACCAACTGATGCTGCCAGCTAAAGATGATGCCATGGCTGTAGAAAAAATAATTGCTGTATGCCAACAAACCAACTGATGCTGCCAGCTAAAGATGATGCCATGGCTGTAGAAAAAATAATTGCTGTATGCCAACAAACCAACTGATGCTGCCAGATAAAGATGATGCCATGGCTGTAGAAAAAATAATTGCTGTATGCCAACAAACCAACTGATGCTGCCAGCTAAAGATGATGCCATGGCTGTAGAAAAAATAATTGCTGTATGCCAACAAACTAACTGATGCTGCCAGCTAAAGATGATGCCATGGCTGTAGAAAAAATAATTGCTGTATGCCAACAAACCAACTGATGCTGCCAGCTAAAGATGATGCCATGGCTGTAGAAAAAATAATTGCTGTATGCCAACAAACCAACTGATGCTGCCAGCTAAAGATGATGCCATGGCTGTAGAAAAAATAATTGCTGTATGCCAACAAACCAACTGATGCTGCCAGCTAAAGATGATGCCATGGCTGTAGAAAAAATAATTGCTGTATGCCAACAAACCAACTGATGCTGCCAGCTAAAGATGATGCCATGGCTGTAGAAAAAATAATTGCTGTATGCCAACAAACCAACTGATGCTGCCAGCTAAAGATGATGCCATGGCTGTAGAAAAAATAATTGCTGTATGCCAACAAACCAACTGATGCTGCCAGCTAAAGATGATGCCATGGCTGTAGAAAAAATAATTGCTGTATGCCAACAAACCAACTGATGCTGCCAGCTAAAGATGATGCCATGGCTGTAGAAAAAATAATTGCTGTATGCCAACAAACCAACTGATGCTGCCAGATAAAGATGATGCCATGGCTGTAGAAAAAATAATTGCTGTATGCCAACAAACCAACTGATGCTGCCAGATAAAGATGATGCCATGGCTGTAGAAAAAATAATTGCTGTATGCCAACAAACCAACTGATGCTGCCAGCTAAAGATGATGCCATGGCTGTAGAAAAAATAATTGCTGTATGCCAACAAACCAACTGATGCTGCCAGCTAAAGATGATGCCATGGCTGTAGAAAAAATAATTGCTGTATGCCAACAAACCAACTCATGCTGCCAGCTAAAGATGATGCCATGGCTGTAGAAAAAATAATTGCTGTATGCCAACAAACCAACTGATGCTGCCAGCTAAAGATGATGCCATGGCTGTAGAAAAAATAATTGCTGTATGCCAACAAACCAACTGATGCTGCCAGCTAAAGATGATGCCATGGCTGTAGAAAAAATAATTGCTGTATGCCAACAAACCAACTGATGCTGCCAGATAAAGATGATGCCATGGCTGTAGAAAAAATAATTGCTGTATGCCAACAAACCAACTGATGCTGCCAGATAAAGATGATGCCATGGCTGTAGAAAAAATAATTGCTGTATGCCAACAAACCAACTGATGCTGCCAGCTAAAGATGATGCCATGGCTGTAGAAAAAATAATTGCTGTATGCCAACAAACCAACTGATGCTGCCAGCTAAAGATGATGCCATGGCTATAGAAAAAATAATTGCTGTATGCCAACAAACCAACTCATGCTGCCAGCTAAAGATGATGCCATGGCTGTAGAAAAAATAATTGCTGTATGCCAACAAACCTACTGATGCTGCCAGCTAAAGATGATGCCATGGCTGTAGAAAAAATAATTGCTGTATGCCAACAAACCAACTGATGCTGCCAGATAAAGATGATGCCATGGCTGTAGAAAAAATAATTGCTGTATGCCAACAAACCAACTGATGCTGCCAGCTAAAGATGATGCCATGGCTGTAGAAAAAATAATTGCTGTATGCCAACAAACCAACTGATGCTGCCAGCTAAAGATGATGCCATGGCTGTAGAAAAAATAATTGCTGTATGCCAACAAACCAACTGATGCTGCCAGCTAAAGATGATGCCATGGCTGTAGAAAAAATAATTGCTGTATGCCAACAAACCAACTGATGCTGCCAGCTAAAGATGATGCCATGGCTGTAGAAAAAATAATTGCTGTATGCCAACAAACCAACTGATGCTGCCAGATAAAGATGATGCCATGGCTGTAGAAAAAATAATTGCTGTATGCCAACAAACCAACTGATGCTGCCAGCTAAAGATGATGCCATGGCTGTAGAAAAAATAATTGCTGTATGCCAACAAACCAACTGATGCTGCCAGCTAAAGATGATGCCATGGCTGTAGAAAAAATAATTGCTGTATGCCAACAAACCAACTGATGCTGCCAGCTAAAGATGATGCCATGGCTGTAGAAAAAATAATTGCTGTATGCCAACAAACCAACTGATGCTGCCAGCTAAAGATGATGCCATGGCTGTAGAAAAAATAATTGCTGTATGCCAACAAACCAACTGATGCTGCCAGCTAAAGATGATGCCATGGCTGTAGAAAAAATAATTGCTGTATGCCAACAAACCAACTGATGCTGCCAGCTAAAGATGATGCCATGGCTGTAGAAAAAATAATTGCTGTATGCCAACAAACCAACTCATGCTGCCAGCTAAAGATGATGCCATGGCTGTAGAAAAAATAATTGCTGCAGCTATTTGTGCCCAAGCACCATTTTAGCAATGTCATAAAATATCTTTTAAGTTATATAAACAGTCAATAAACTACAAAAAACAAGTAAACAATGAAGCAACTACAAAACAAGTAAACAATGAAGCAACTATAAAAAACAAGGAAATGATGTCAGACTGGTCAACTTGTCTGTGACCTTAAATTTGTAGACCTCCATGTGGGCAGGCCGTTTAGGGGGCCCAAAATCCAACTAAAAACATTCTTTTTTTTCATAAATAATGTTTTCGTGCACCTTGGTGGTGGTTTTGTAATAATTTACAGGTCTACTATAGCAGTGATTGTTCTATAGTAACACTAGCACACACTGTTGCGTAGAAAAATATTTTGAAAATCGAAAATCAGCTGTAGTTTGAATGGTAAGCAAATGTTCACACTACTTCCATTAATTATTGCCTTTTTTAAAATTGTCTAATTGGGTTGCCCATAAATCTCCTTTAAACAGTTTTGTACTAAGTAAATTAAATAGCAATTGCTTCTCTTAATTATTATTTAAACAAAACATATTAAAGAATGGCATAGCAATAAAAGGGAATGTGTTCAATATTAATAATATAAATACAAAAAAAGTAAATAAACAGATCTCAAGAAACCATTAGACAAATCAAGTGTATATGCTTTTGACAGTCCCTCACAATTTTTGGCGAACATAAAATAATTTTATACAAACATTTTTAAAACAATTATTTTAGGCCCAAAATGACTTCGGACATATTTTTGACTGGTTTGTTGTCTCCAGAGTTTCTTCCAGGCATCTCTTCGGGTTAGAAAAATTTTTACCGCCCCCCCCCGAACGGAATGAAATTTATATAATTTATATAGAAAATATATACTTTTAACAGTGTCCGCCCCCCTGAAGAAAGTTTACCGCCCCCCCCCCCCCCCCGAAAATTTCAAGTGCCCCCCCCGGAGAAAACTCTGGAAGAAACACTGGTTGTCTCATGATGGAAATACTTTGCAATAAAATGGGTTTAATTACATAATTAGGATATATATATATATATATATATATATATATATATATATATATATATATATATATATATATATATATATATATATGTTAGTAACCTGCTTCACAAAATTTTAAATAAATCTATTGCTTCCATCAATATCTTAAGGTCAGTGATCGCAAGGTCACACCAACCTACTCACCTATGCCCTGTGTGCGCACCTCCTCTATACCTGAAGTCTTGCTGGTCACACCATTGGTCACCAGTATTCTAATTTCATAGGTTGTGCCTGGTTGCAGGTTATCAATTTTTTTCCATGAGTTGATCACTTCATCCATGGAGCGGATCCATTCAGGACCATCTGAAATAAACATCTTATAATTATCAAGTCCTAATTATAACATTGTAATTAGGTGGTACAAATCGTATAACATGCATCATTCTGTTCACAACATTTGTTACCCAAAAAATGTGTGAAATTCTCTGTTTACAGATTAAGTACATCAATTGCAAAAAAAAAATGTTATTGGACTGCAAGGCTAACCTAAAAAATTTTATTGGACTACAAGACTAACCTAAAAAATTTTATTGGACTACAAGACTAACCTAAAAATTTGTATTGGACTACAAGACTAACCTAACTTAAAAGCAATTTTTGCAGATTTATTTTTTACCTTCACCCTTTTAAAATATCACGAATAGCCTCACTAGCCCCTCCCCACTTTGTTACATCACAGGTGCATCCCCCACTTCGTACAATTAATTATTTTTCAAAATACAGCTTCCATACCCCCCTCCCACAACCCCAGCTGCATCCATCTTCCAATAAACCTGTAGACATCTCCCCACTAGATGATGTGTATGTTTCATCTACCTACCAAGCTTTCTCCACTCCACATACACTACAGTGCCAGAAGATGCGTGAGGGTTGATCCACCAGGTGACATTGATGTCATTTCTTCCCACACTGGCAATGTTAAAACGTGGCATCATAGGGGCTAAAATTTAAAACATTTTATCACCAAAAGAAAAAAATATAAAGTGTTAGGAATAATTTTTACAACCACAAGAAAATTATTGTTTTGGTTAAAGCTCAATTATTCCTAGCTTAAATTTGTTGAGGACACCAGAAAATTATTGTTTTGGTTAAAGCTCAATTAGTGCTAGCTTTATGTGTTGAGGACACCAGAAAATTATTGTTTTGGTTAAAGCTCAATTAGTGCTAGCTTAAAAGTGTTGACACCAGAAAAATTGTTTTGGTTAAAGCTCAATTAGTGCTAGCTTTATGTGTTGAGGACACCAGAAAATTATTGTTTTGGTTAAAGCTCAATTAGTACTAGCTTAAATGTGTTGAGGACACCAGAAAATTATTGTTTTAGTTAAAGCTCAATTAGTGCTAGCTTAAATGTGTTGAGGACACCAGAAAATTATTGTTTTGGTTAAAGCTCAATTAGTGCTAGCTTAAATGTGTTGAGGACACCAGAAAATTATTGTTTTGGTTAAAGCTCAATTAGTGCTAGCTTAAATGTGTTGAGGACACCAGAAAATTATTGTTTTGGTTAAAGCTCAATTAGTGCTAGCTTAAATGTGTTGAGGACACCAGAAAATTGTTTTGGTTAAAGCTCAATTAGTGCTAGCTTAAATGTGTTGAGGACACCAGAAAATTATTGTTTTGGTTAAAGCTCAATTAGTGCTAGCTTAAATGTGTTGAGGACACCAGAAAATTATTGTTTTGGTTAAAGCTCAATTAGTGCTAGCTTAAATGTGTTGAGGACACCAGAAAATTATTGTTTTGGTTAAAGCTCAATTAGTCCTAGCTTTATGTGTTGAGGACACTAGAAAATTATTGTTTTGGTTAAAGCTCAATTAGTCCTAGCTTAAATGTGTTGAGGACACTAGAAAATTATTGTTTTGGTTAAAGCTCAATTAGTGCTAGCTTAAATGTGTTGAGGACACCAGAAAATTATTGTTTTGGTTAAAGCTCAATTAGTGCTAGCTTAAATGTGTTGAGGACACCAGAAAATTATTGTTTTGGTTAAAGCTCAATTAGTGCTAGCTTAAATGTGTTGAGGACACCAGAAAATTATTGTTTTGGTTAAAGCTCAATTAGTCCTAGCTTAAAAGTGTTGAGGACACCAGAAAATTGTTTTGGTTAAAGCTCAATTAGTGTTAGCTTTATGTGTTGAGGACACCAGAAAATTGTTGTTTTGGTTAAAGCTCAATTAGTGTTAGCTTTATGTGTTGAGGACACCAGAAAATTGTTTTGGTTAAAGCTCAATTAGCGCTAGCTTAAATGTGTTGAGGCCTTACTTCCTGGACTGGTGGTTGTAACTTCAATGAAGTAGCCCTCGCCACGCCCTTTGGCAGTCCTAGCAAAGATGTGGATCCTGTATTTGGATGAGGGCAAGAGTCCACTTAGATGAGCATTGCTTGTGGCGGGGTCGCTGATGGATGGAAGCCTCTCCTGCATCCCACCTAGGTACAGGTTGATCACTGAAACAAAATTATTAAGGAAATATTTCCACTGAAGAATCCATATCAAAATCTTTTTTAAAACTTTCATCCCTGAAATAAACCTATTTGGTACCTGATGTCATCGCCCCTCTAATTCCCAACAACAAACCTATTTGGTATGTAATGTCGTAGCCCTCCAGATCCCCTCTATTTTCTAGAGGACTCCCCCACTCAAGGTTAACGTGTGTGTCGCCAATATTGATAGGACGGAGGTACTCAACAGGCCCCGGAACTGTGGAGAAGAGAAAATTTGTTAAGAGCCCAGATGACAACAACCAACAGAAAACATCATAGATCTATGTCTGAAAAACTACATGAATAGCCATGGCATCAATGATTCTCTACAATTTATGGAAGGACCTGAAAAACTTGTACATGAACAGCCATGGCATCAATGGTTCTCTAAAATTTATGGAAGGACCAGAAAAACTTGTACATGAACAGCCATGGCACCAATGATTCTCTTCAATTTATGGAAGGACCTACATCCTGATTCTGTGCGAAACTTGAGACTCTCTGTGGGTGGGCCAATGAAATAATTGTTCATGACGGAGATCCGGGCCTCCATATTGGTGTTGGGCTGCAAGTGGTCAACTCGTGCTGTGAATGTGTTGCCTGTGTTGAGGGCTGACTCGGGTCCGATGTTTTGTTCTCTCACAGTCAGCACGCGCTGACCTTGCTCCCAGAACTGGATCTAGGCAGAAAGTTTCAAAACATTAGCAGAAAGTTTTTGTTTTGCTCCCAGAACTGGATCTAGGCAGAAAGTTTCAAAACATTAGCAGAAAGTTTTTGTTTTGCTCCCAGAACTGGATCTAGGCACAAAGTTTCAAAACATTAGCAGAAAGTTTTTGTTTTGCTCCCAGAACTGGATCTAGGCACAAAGTTTCAAAACATTAGCAGACTGTTTTTGTTTTGCTCCCAGAACTGGATCTAGGCACAAAGTTTCAAAACATTAGCAGAAAGTTTTTGTTTTGCTCCCAGAACTGGATCTAGGCAGAAAGTTTCAAAACATTAGCAGACTGTTTTTGTTTTGGTCCTAGAACTGGATCTAGGCACAAAGTTTCAAAACATTAGCAGACACTTTTTGTTTTGCTCCCAGAACTGGATCTAGGCACAAAGTTTCAAAACATTAGCAGACACTTTTTGTTTTGCTCCCAGAACTGGATCTAGGCACAAAGTTTCAAAACATTAGCAGACACTTTTTGTTTTGGCAACACTACATCTGATAATATACTGCAGGTAAAAAAAATTTATCCAATCTTAAACTGCTAGTTTTTCTCATTGAAGAAGCACAACACATGATTTTTAAAAACATTAAATTTTGATCAACTCATTATGTTTAAAACTGTATTTAAGAAGAAAGATTTACCTTGAAGCCTCTGAACATACCCCGCAGCCTAGAGTTTTGCTTCTGTAGCTCATTTGTATCAAAATCCCATTTAAATATTGCATAGGAATCATTCACTTGTTCAACCTCAAAGTTGGTAGGCGTTATAGTTGGAACTAAGAATACAATTTTACATTACTGGAAATTGTATGCCAACCCAATATAGTTGCAACTAAGAATAGAATTTTTTTTATTTCACTTGAAAGTTGTATGACAACATGTTAATAATATGTTACAATTTGTTATCTTTAATTAACTTAATTTTTGGTCGTGTTTTGACATGTTTTACAATTTACTGCAGGTTAGTATAATTTAATATTTTACACTAAATTACTTTTAAAATTAAATCATGGTCAAACAATTTAGAGTGAATGTCAAAGTAACATCCTACCCACCACTTTCATAAGAATAACCAATGATGGTTGAGGGAGGTTGAGTAGCCTCCCCTACACTGTTGCCTGCCCTGAGTGTGATTTGGAAAGGTTCATAGACAAGCCCAGTAGAGATCTCAAAGCTGCTTCTCCTCCAATCATTGATGGTGTAGCTTTGGAGCTGGGAGCTGTTCTCAGACCCAACTCGTCTCACTTGGAGGGTGTAGTAGAAGCCTGGGCCATTCTGCACTATTTGGGGCATTGGCTGTAGGAGGTCGAATCATTTCTGGTCAACTCACCATGTAAGTACAAGTTCAATTATATTTTAACATCTGTGGCATGTCAGTAATTACCTGGCAACCCCCCTGGGTAACTCCAGATTTTTAAAGTCAGTTATTACCTGGCACACTCCCCTGGATCACCCAGATTTGTGGTTTCCATGCAAACTACAAGTTACATTTTTAAGCTATAGATAACTGACACTAGAATCTGTGGAAAATTCCCACTTCCTGTACCACCCAATGAAAACAAATTCCCACTTACCATCCCACCCAATGAAAACAAATTCCCACTTCCTGTACCACCCAATGAAAACAAATTCCCACTTACCGTCCCACCCAATGAAAACAAATTCCCACTCACCGTCCATTCAATGTACAACTTCCCCACCCGATGTCCCACAGTTCGGAGATTGCGAGGCGAAAACAACGGTCGTGCAGGTTTGGTAGAGCAGATGTTGGAGGTGGGGAAGCTAGGGACACTGGGTCCAATCTTGTTGTAGGCGATCACACGAAAGGTGTAGTTGACAAAAGGGGAGAGGGTCATGTTCACCCGACTCACTAGGGCACCAACCTACAGAAAAATTCTACCTTCACAACAAGAAATACTTGCATGGCCTTAAAAGTGGGGTAGTTAAAACAAATATATTGCAGGCTATAAAAAAAAAGTAAGTGAAATGATTTAGCTACAGCCCATGGGTTTGACAAACCTTAGCTCCAATAGGTGCAGCCCATGGGTTAGACAAACCTTAGCTACAATAGGTGCAGCCCATGACAAACCTTAGCTCCAAAACTCCATTGGTTGGGGTTGAATGAGGTGTTATACTGCAAGACAAAGTACTGGATAGGGGAATTGTTGATACTGCCAGGCATCCAGCGTACTGTTGCGTTTTCATTACAGAACTCCAATCTTACGTTGGATGGGCTTTCAGGAATATCTGCACAATATTACATTTTAAAGTTTTCATTACAGAACTCCAATCTTACGTTGGATGGGCTTTCAGGAATATCTGCACAATATTACATTTTAAAGTTTTCATTACAGAACTTCAATCTTACGTTGGATGGGCTTTCAGGAATATCTGCACAATATTACATTTTAAAGTTTTCATTACAGAACTTCAATCTTACGTTGGATGGGCTTTCAGGAATATCAGCACAATATTACATTTTAAAGTTTTCATTACAGAACTTCAATCTTACGTTGGATGGGCTTTCAGGAATATCTGCACAATATTACATTTTAAAGTTTTCATTACAGAACTTCAATCTTACGTTGGATGGGCTTTCAGGAATATCAGCACAATATTACATTTTAAAGTTTGAATGACATTAGTGACTTAGCAGTATGCTAAAATATGAAGGTGTACGCAAACTTCAGGTGGGGAATCAGTCAACAGAGGGTAAGTTTCTGACACTGGGACTTGACAGAAAATGTTTACAACAGGATTCATATTTAAAACTTTAAACATTTTTCACTAATGTTATGACAAAGAAAACTAACCTTTGACTATAAGCACGGCCGAGGCTGTGGAGTTGTCCAAGCCATTGGTGGCTATACACGTGTAGGTCCCTGAGTCTCTCATGATGGTCCCACTGATGGTCAGTGAGTTGTCCTGTCTGTTGGTGGTCATCCTCTGGTCATTGGCTGTGATTGGCTTGCCATCTTTCATCCACAGCATCCTCAAGTGTACCACCTCCTCTGGGTCAGTTGTTGCGGAGCAGGTGAACTTGGCATCTTTGCCGGCCATCACTTCAAGGTCAAAGGGTTCCTGCTCAATCCTCGTCTTTCTCCTGACAATCAGAGTCCCCTCAGCATACGTCTGGTTGTACCTGTTCTCTGCATGGCACCTGTATCTACCTGCATCAGACAGCACCACTGACTGACAAAAGGAAGAAACAAAAATCTAATTTTTAACTTCACACAAAAGAGACCAATCAAATTTTTAACTTCACACAAAAGAGACAGATCAAATTTTTAACTTCAGAGACAAGTGGTCAGAAGATCATGAAGCATTTGATTGTTTATTTGACTGACCAGCAGTGAACCCACAACTGACCAGTAGGAAGTGAGCATCACAAATATCACGCTGACCAACAACAAGTCACTCCGCTAAGTGAGAATGTACACACCTTAATGAACAACCCTGCTAGTGAGAATGTACACACCTTAATGAAAAAGTCCCTCTGCTATGTGGGAATGTACACACCTTAATGATCAACCCTGCTAGTGAGGATGTACACACCTTAATGAACAAGTCCCCATTCTTTAGAGTCAGGTAGCGCCCCCCTGTTATTCTGTCTGTGTCCTTGAACCAGCTGATAGTTGGGTCAGGCTTGCCAGTTGTCCTACAGGTCAGGATGACCGAGTAGCTTTCTGCGCTGTACTGGACATTTGCAGGTGGCTGGATTATAGTGGGTGCTTCAGCTGGGGCAACAACAGTTAATACAAATTCTGTCATTAACAAAAAATATCAACAACATTTTATTACAAATTCTGTCATTAACAAAAAAAAACTCATGAAGAATAATTAATTTTTAACAAACGTTGTAACTTACATTTGACTTGGATAAAAAAATCGGCAAATGCGTAGCCATGAATATTGGAAGCGTTACACTGCATGACCATGTTGTCTGTTTCTTCTAAATTGTTGAGGACAATCTTGCTCTCTCTGTCTCTCTTCAAACGTCCATTGATTCTTGGGTCAGTGACTTCTGTAAACAGTTGCAATTAAATATCTTAAACCCTGCATGACACAGCTGATAGAAAACCATTTCCCTGACCAAATGGGGCCTGCTGGAAATAACATTCTGGATAAAATTTTCTTCATACCCTAAAGTAGCATAAAATAAACAGGGAGTTATCTCCCCTAAACTTTCTCGATTATTCTTATATAAAACAACAGGGGATGGGAACTCCATTTTAAATACTTAAAGTTTTTAAAATAGAATAAAATCTCGAAGAAAAAAGAATTGCACACCAGGTGAACGCCAAATGAAATGTGCATAATAGTGCACAAAATTATTAGTACTTTATAAATGTACATGCTTTTTTGAGAAATCAAAAATACCGTAAATTAGTACTTTCGGTCAACGGAAATTACTCAAAATTTGAACGAAGGTAGAGAATTAGATCTTTTACTTACATGTAATATTTCATTTATCTACCTCAAATAGTACTCAAGTTATAAGCTTTTGAAAAATTCAAAGTAGAAAATGTACGACTTTTATCGGAAATCGCTCAAAAGTTGATACGGATCTAAGATTTTGATAAAATACTTATATATGAAATTTCATCAACCTAGCTGTAATGGTACTCAAGTTATCGTGTTTACACACACACAGACACACACACACAGACATACGGACAAGATTGCAAAATTATGTTTTTCTGTATCAGTGAGGTGTAAAACGTCAAGATTTGAAAAAATCTCGATTACAAGACTTTCTCTTTACTTCGTATATACGAGAAAGTAAAAATCGGTCACAAGATTTTTAATGCACTAAATGGAAGAAAGATGACTCAAAAGTTTGAGCCTGGCTTAAGCCTTGAGTTGAATGTCCATGATTACACCAACTCA
The DNA here is from genome assembly GCF_028476545.2 of Physella acuta. Taxonomy (NCBI): domain Eukaryota; kingdom Metazoa; phylum Mollusca; class Gastropoda; family Physidae; genus Physella; species Physella acuta. Next base: position 292,052 of record NW_026732186.1, on the reverse strand, counting down.
GATGGGTACCTATAAAAACCTGACCAGATGGGTACCTATAAAAACCTGACCCACCTTTTAAAGCCACACCATTGATGTACCACTCAATGTCACCCACCTTTTAAAGCCACACCATTGATGTACCAATGTCACCCACCTTTTAAAGCCACACCATTGATGTACCAATGTCACCCACCTTTTAAAGCCACACCATTGATGTACCACTCAATGTCACCCACCTTTTAAAGCCACACCATTGATGTACCACTCGATGTCTGGCCCAGGTACTCCACCAGCTAAACAGGTGACCTCAACACTGGCTCCCACACCTGTCTCAATATCCTGTGGCTCCTGAATAAAGTAAGGCTGCGCTGGAAAATTGGAAGAAAGGAAACAAAAGTTAACTTAAAAGACAATCTACCATAATTCAAGTGATGAATTTTTAAAATGGGTGAACTCTAGTATCATTATTGATCCACACTAGACCCAGACTCTAAAATGTCTTACAGTTGACCCAGACTCTAAAATGTCTTACAGTTGACCCACACTCTAAAATGTCTTACAGTTGACCCTGACTCTAAAATGTCTTACAGTTGACCCTGACTCTAAAATGTCTTACAGTTGACCCTGACTCTAAAATGTCTTACAGTTGACCCGACTAAAATTTCTTACAGTTGACCCTGACTCTAAAATTTCTTACAGTTGACCTGACTAAAATTTCTTACAGTTGACCCTGACTCTAAAATTTCTTACAGTTGACCCGACTAAAATTTCTTACAGTTGACCCGACTAAAATTTCTTACAGTTGACCCTGACTCTAAAATTTCTTACAGTTGACCAGACTAAAATTTCTTACAGTTGACCCTGACTCTAAAATTTCTTACAGTTGACCCTGACTCTAAAATTTCTTACAGTTGACCAGACTAAAATTTCTTACAGTTGACCCTGACTCTAAAATTTCTTACAGTTGACCCTGACTCTAAAATTTCTTACAGTTGACCAGACTAAAATTTCTTACAGTTGACCCACACTCTAAAATGTCTTACAGTTGACCCTGACTCTAAAATTTCTTACAGTTGACCAGACTAAAATTTCTTACAGTTGACCCTGACTCTAAAATTTCTAATCTTGCGTCCCCTGCTGATAGAGTTGGAGGCCCAGCACTCGTACGTCCCAGCGTCCTCAAACTGCAGGTCAGTGATCTCCAGCTCGCGAGCAAAACTTTTCAACTGAACGCGGCTTGAAAAAGATTTGTTGTCGGTCCTCTCCCAGTAAATGTCTGGGGTGGGGCTGGAAGAAACACTGTAGTTACATAATATCCAGGTAAAGTTTTTAAAATTATTTTAACGTCAAGCAACACGTAAAGAAAAGGGAATCTAAAATCATGGTGTAAAAATTGAACGTACAACCCATTCTAAAATCATCAGGTCAAGGTAAGAAATAAAATATTTTCAAAATTCAACTGCCAAAGTAAAATACTTGTTCATGTCTAGACACTCCCAACTTAAAGTCGAGCTAAAAAATTCTTTTAGAGCATTGAAACTAAATTATGGTAAGCTTATGAGTCCTTGAAATGTAATGCCAGTCCTTTGATGTATAAATTTACATCTGTAACTGTCCAGATACTTTTGTGATACAATGTGCTTTAAGTTGGTGCGGGGAACACTCACTTCCCAGAGAAAATACACTTGATGTTAAAAACTTGTCCCTTAAGTCCAAACCTATCATCTTGATCAGACCAGAAGTGCTCCACAGGCATGAACTCTTCTTTCCCTGAGGAGAGAAACAAACAAAACCTCTGCACTCTGTACAGGCATGAACTCTTCTTTCCCTGAGGAGAGAAACAAACAAAACATCTGCAATCTGTACTGTAAGTTAAGTGTGGTGTTCTTCAGTTCATTTCTAATATGCCATGGTTCTGTGGGTTAGTGCTGACCACACTATCCCTTCATATGTCGAGGTCACAGAAACAAGTGAACTCTACTTCACTTGCACAATGGACCGTCAGGTTTAAAAAGGGAATTTTACTTTTTTACTTTTGTGTTATTGAGATATACCAACACAACGCAAAATCTATTTGCAACCATGTAATGATCCCTGATAACTGAGACCTACAAAAAAAAAACAAAAAAAAATTACCGCCAGAAGGTTTGATAAAATGCAATGGTCCCATGACATTGCGCCTCATGATGCTGTTCATAGCCACACACAAATAAGGCATGTCATTTTTGGCGTCTGTCTGCTGGATGTTGGCGAACCTCAAGCGATCTTTCATAAGACACAAATACTTGGAATAAAAACCTCAAGCGATCTTTCATAAGACACAAACACTTGGAATAAAAACCTCAAGCGATCTTTCATAATATACAAACACTTGGAATAAAAACCTCAAGCGATCTTTCATAAGATACAAACACTTGGAATAAAAACCTCAAGCGATCTTTCATAAGACACAAACACTTGGAATAAAAACCTCAAGCGATCTTTCATAAGATACAAACACTTGGAATAAAAACCTCAAGCGATCTTTCATAATATACAAACACTTGGAATAAAAACCTCAAGCGATCTTTCATAAGACACAAACACTTGGAATAAAAACCTCAAGCGATCTTTCATAAGACACAAACACTTGGAATAAAAACCTCAAGCGATCTTTCATAAGACACAAACACTTGGAATAAAAACCTAAAGCGATCTTTCATAAGACACAAACACTTGGAATAAAAACCTCGAGCGATCTTTCATAAGATACAAACACTTGGAATAAAAACCTCAAGCGATCTTTCATAAGACACAAACACTTGGAATAAAAACCTTGCAAAATGTTATCATAGTATTGTTTAAAGTACATTTTGGCTTGAAATTATTTTTAAGATATGTGTTGAAACAGTTTGGCCAAGTATTGATTTTGTGTAAAAGAAAGTCTCTTATTTTTGCAGAAGGCTTAGATAATAAAACTAACATACCTATCTATGACTTAGGAAACTAGGACTAAGCAAATAATTGCATACCACACTGACCTACCCAACTATGACCTACCCATTTATGACCTACCCTACTATGACCTACCCTACTATGACCTACCCTACTATGACCTACCCTACTATGACCTATCCAACTATGACCTATCCAACTATGACCTATCCAACTATGACCTACCCAACTATGACCTACCCCACTATGACCTACCCAACTATGACCTACCCCAATATGACCTACCCAACTACGACCTACCCAACTACGACCTACCCCACTATGACACACCTTACTATAATATACCAACTAAAACAAAAAACTGATCATACACTCCCTATCCATCGTGACACGACTGTCATAAGCAACAGCTTCGATCCCGCCAGCTGGTGTTTTGGTGACCCAGAACACGCCCGCGGGTGGGACGCTCTCAGGTGGAACACAGGGTAGGGTGTAGGCCGTGCCAAGCGCTGGAGTGTGTCTGGATGCTGGGCTGTTGATGAATGATTCCAGCTTAGCCTGCCTGAAGTTGATTTTTCTAGAGACAGACACGCCGTACTCATTTCTAGCAAAGCACTGAAATATGCCTTCATCTTTGTTCTCTGGGCGGTTGAAGACCAGAGTGCCCTCCCTCGACAGTTGCACAATTCTGTCGTCATTTCCACTTGGGTTAAAGGCTATCTCATTTCTTCTCCAATTAAACCTGATCACAGGGAAAAATTAATTACAATTAGTACTTTAATTCATTAAAGATGAGGAAGACTGAGGTAAAATTCTATTCATGAATGTGAACAAAATGCTTCCCCAAATACAAGCAGATGAAATAGAATATATCTAGATTCATTTTGGGGGGAGATGGTTTAGATAACAAAATATCATTTGTGAAGAGGTTTACAACAGGGTAATTAATTAAACTGTTTGATACTAAATGTGGCAGTCACTAGTCTAGCTATAACTTCCCTTGTTTTGTGGTCCCCTCAAAGATTACTTTCATTATGTTGGGATATTACAGATATTACATTATGTTAGAAGACCCCCCCTCTCACATGCCACTTACATTGTGTTGGAAGACCCCCCCTCAAATACTACTTACATTGTGTTAGAAGACCCCCCCCCCTCAAATACTACTTACATTGTGTTGGAAGACCCCCCTCAAATACTACTTACATTGTGTTGGAAGACCCCCCTCAAATACTACTTACATTGTGTTGGAAGACCCCCCTCAAATACTACTTACATTGTGTTGGAAGACCCCCCTCAAATACTACTTACCTTGTGTTGGAAGACCCCCTCAAATACTACTTACATTGTGTTGGAAGACCCCCCTCAAATACTACTTACATTGTGTTGGAAGACCCCCCTCAAATACTACTTACATTGTGTTAGAAGACCCCCCTCAAATACTACTTACGTTGGAGCTGGCCCACCTTTAGCTTTACAAACTAACTGCACAGTTTCACCAACTTTGAAGTACACATTGTTAGGAGGTTCTTCTCTAATACTTGGTGGTTGATGTATTACTGGAATATTAAATCAAAACATGTTTGAGAAAATTATTCAAAGGAAACAGAATTCCTGGCAGCCTCATATGATGCATATCAAACACTTGCTAAATTGTTTATTACAATAGGTTTAATTTCTTTTACAAATATGAATATACAAAAAAATTTTTATTGTAAAATAAAATTATTACCTACACAGAATTAAACAGTGAGTGAACAAAAAAAACTGCAAACTGTTGTGTTGAGTCTGTTAGAAAAATAATTGTTAGTAGAAACTTAACATTTTTTAGACAATAGAAGAAACTAACCGCTCTTTCTAATGTATGTTTTGATAATCTATATATATATAATTCTCTTCTGGGAGCCGTTAGAAAACAAGCTGCAAGCTCCTCCTTGCAGTCCCCTCTCTTTCTATCACTATCACTACCACCCCCACCCCCACATTGTCTGGTGAGCTGTGGTCACGCTAAATGTTTACAAAGCTTAATGTTTACAAATCGTAGAGCCGTAGAGCCGGGTTTCTATTAGGGGCAGATAATTTAGTTCGATTTTAAACTTACAGGAGGTAACTAAGAAATAACTAAGAGGAGACTGCTTTCACGGGGGGGGGGGGGGGATGTAGGGTCAGGGTTAGGGGAAAGGGTAGTGTTTTAAAGCAAATATTTTCAGTGGCAGCATTGGTACTGTCGAATTCACAAATTATGAATTACTGAAAAGTAGAAAATAAAACAACTAAATAGTGGCATATGATACGCTGCGGGTCGGCTCGTGAGCTTTAAAAGAGATGCTTAATATGAACTTCATCAAAAGTTTTTATTTTTACAAAATATTTAGTACTTAGAGTAAAGTTGCGAGTAGAACAACATAATTCATAAGAAAATAAGAAAACTTGTGCACATGCAAAAATACACACTACATATTACCAGCTGCTAATATCATCTGCAAGACTCCACAACACCACACTACTGACCACATATTAGACTTTGATCTAGAAGAAGCCCAATCTAAATGGTTGAAATTTTATAAATCAATACTTTTCAAATGCTGCCAGATTTTATTAACAAGAAGAAAAAAATTCAGAATTCAACATTAATAGGCGCCTATACAACTAAACTATAAATAATTCATTTAAAAGTAACAAAGTAACTTTTTTGTGATGTGTAGGCCTACATATATAATATTTCAATATTTCAAATCTAAAATTTCATCTGTTTATGGACAACCCTTTGAGATTACTTTTGTATTGGTTACAATAATTAGGACTACAGTAGTGTTGCTGCTATTATCATTTATTATGAATTATCAGATATGAAAGGTGAACACATACTAAACTATATACATGAGCATTAAAGAAATTTTGAATTGCCTCCATTGAAATTAACTGAAATCCCATTAATTAACTCCACCTTCTCCCCCCCCCCCCCCCTTTTTTTTCTGGTTGCACGTTTTTGTTTTATATTAAAAACATTATAAAACAAAAGAAAATGTTAAGAAAAAAATCTACTTACCTTGGAAACCAGCAGGCTTACTTTTGGTTTGCACCCCCCCCCCTCCCCTCAAACTTTTGATTTGCACTCCCCTCACACTTTGGATTAGCACCCCCCTCTCACTTTCGATTTGCACCCCCCACTCAATTTGTTTTTCCAACCCATTTTGCCACCCCTTTAGGTCGGTGCCCAGGGACATATGTCATCCCCCTCCCCCTCCCCTACGTGTCTGGCCTATATGAATATCATTGTACATCTTTATATAGATCTATGTCTACTTTAAACTACTTTAAGTAACTTAAGTTAAAAAATACATAGAGTCTAGATCTAGATCTAGTAATAAAAAATATAGTATAGTTTTTAGTATAGTTATAAGTATAGTTTAGTGTTTATGATAATTATATACTAGATCTATATAATGTATATATAGAATTATAGGCCAGTTAGTTAATAGTTAATATTTATTAGCTATGGCTAATATAATTACTTTTTAGTAATATGAATATTGTCTAGTAAGGTCTAGAATTGAATATGCTTACACCAGATTAAAAATAATTAATAGATCTACATATTATTACTTCATAACAAAATAAATTAATAAATCATTCAATACAAGATTTCTTAAGCTCAGCCTACCTGGCATGATCATTGAAATAATCCTGACTTGAGTTTCAAAGTTAAACAAAACTTACAAATTTCAAAATTAGGGTCCTAAATTAAATATTAAAGCCCCTTTTTGCTCTTGGCCTTAGATCGCGACCTAGCTACTTACTTTTACATAGAATATGCTGATCAAGCTACTCAATGTTCCTTAAACTTTAAGTCAACGCCAAACAACGTTCTCAAATGTCTTCACCAGACGCCACCCTGCGAAAATAGTTTGATCGTCAGCTCACTCAGTGTAAACAAGACAAGAGCGGATAACTAAAACTTTTTTTTTAAATCACGTTTTTAAATCCTAATAAATCTTATCTAGATTTGATCTAGATTCTAGATCAAAATAAATTAAATACATATTTGATTGGACTTTCTAAAACCAAATACACTCATTATGAAAAATTAATGTAATTAAGTAGGCTTTAAAAATAGACTATGCATACATCAATTAGTAGGCAGGCCAAGAAATCATTATTCCTGGGATTCTGACATTTTAAAAAATAAAACATTCTTAAATTTTAGTATTTTTATTTTATTTTACAGGTTATGTCTACACTTTACAAAAGTTAAAGTAGGTGTTGGCACGGCTGTCGTTTTTGTCTGTAAGGGGATATAACCAGGTCATGTGAATTGCTGGAAAATATTAATTGCATTGCTTCCCTTTGCATTCTTAGTGACCGCCGTTTGCAAGACTTGCCTGAAGTCCGACACCCCCCCCCCCCCCCTTAGGCGTGTAATGTGATTAATAGGATTAATGATTTACTCCTTCACCTGCATGTATAAATTTTAAAACACAATCATGTCGAGTTGCAGTGCTTTGTAAGGAGCATAAAACTAAAGATGTTCTAAATATTATTCCCATGTTTCTTTTTATAAAGTGTGGGGTGCAGGGGTAAAGATTGGTTCATAGTAATATACAATATATTATAAGAGGCGGTCTTTGGGCATGTTATAAAATATGGGTGTGTCTGGATGCCATATTTTAGTTCTAAATTGTGTGTGCAAGTTGCCTAGAGATTTTTTTGTGTAATGGACTTTAACATAACCATCAAATCTCTTTTTTCACTTTTTTTAAAATCTTACATTCACATATATATGTATGACCCAAAACTTATAGTAAAAAACCCTAGAGGTTTAAACTTTTATTGAAATAATTGTAGTTAAATGCAGCAGAATAAAAATAAAGCCATAAAAAATACATGTAAAATACATATCATATCAAATTATATGTACATCACAAGGGTTAAGCACATATAAACAGAGATACAGATGAACTCTTCTTTTGGTGAAATCATGACATAGCTCATTGTGTAAATATTGACTATAAAAATGACCAGGCAGTAATCAGCTCAATATAGACCACTGAGATGCTAAAATTAGAACTGGACACAACAGTAGAAAATTATACAAACTAGATATTTTTTTCACTATGCTCAACATAACTAACAAACTTCAACCTAAAATTCCAAAATGTCAAAAAATAGTGCTGTATTATAATTAGTATATACATTTAAGCTCTATATAAAATGTATAACTACTGTTAAAATAATTCAAGCCAGTTATAAAAATATAAATTTTAAACTAATTATTAAGATTAAATTGGACACTAAATATTAGTGCAATCAATCAAATAGTTGAAAAAGTAATGATTAAAGGCATGTAGTTATTTAAAATAAAAGTTAAATACTGAGGAATAAGACAATCATAGATATAAATACTAGTTGAATGAAATAATGTATGTAGTTGAAGTCAACATATAAGCAAATGCAATCAAGATGATCATAACAAACAAGCACCAATTTAGTTGTAAGACTAAAACTATTTATAAAGCTAGTCATACTGAAGATGTTTTTGGAGGGTAGGTAGATGGCATACTATCATCAGCAGAACATAGCAAAGGCTTGGTCAACACTTGTTTCACTCTTATTGTGTAAACAAAGACAGCATTTATAAAACATGTATCAAGAGTGTTCTGGTAGTTGTTGACTTGAGTGGGTAGAGCCAGAGCACAGAATGACTTAACACATCTGATGTACAGCTGAGAAAAAATCCTAGAATAAACAGCAACATTTATTTTCACACAACTGCTACAGAATAGCACATGTCACTTTGCATAGCTCCAAAAAGGTCAAATTTTTCCTCAACCTTTTGGTTTGAGTACCAGTAAAAAAAATTGTCAAGATAGCAGGAAGCTGGTAGTAAGTAGCTGAAGTAAAAATAATTCAAAGAAGAATGTGCAACCAAGCTTGTATACCCTGAGTAAAAACATGGGGACATTGAATGAAAATAAGCAAAAATTGTTTTGTGAGTTCTTTTATCAAAACCATCAAACACTGATAGCCAAACAACTCCTCTTAAAACCATCAAACACTGATAGCCAAACAACTCCTCTTAAAACCATCAAACACTGATAGCCAAACAACTCCTCTTAAAACCATCAAACACTGATAGCCAAACAACTCCTCTTAAAACCATCAAACACTGATAGCCAAACAACTCCTCTTAAAACCATCAAACACTGATAGCCAAACAACTCCTCTTAAAACCATCAAACACTGATAGCCAAACAACTCCTCTTAAAACCATCAAACACTGATAGCCAAACAACTCCTCTTAAAACCATCAAACACTGATAGCCAATTTAAACAACTCCTCTTGCTTACAAAGTCAAATTTGTTTTTAAGTGCATAGCTTTTCCATTAACTACAATACATTTACGCCTATTATTCTTTTTGAACAACAATATATCTAAGTGAAAATTAATTCCCTTAAAAGTGTACTAATTGTTACACCTAAAATATGAGTGAAATTAAAACAACTCCACAAAGATAAGACTGGCTGATGCCCTATGAGTAGGCTATGACTTCAAAGTTGTTACTTGGCCCTCTACACGACAGACCACCACAGACATAAAGACGATCTTTGACCATGATGTAGGAACAGGAACAATGTGATGTGGGTGTCTCTGTGATGCTGGCCCAGCTGTTGGATTGTAAGTCATAAACTTCTGTCACCTTCAATGGTTTACCTTCATTTCCTGCAAGAAATATTTTACCCTATTAACAATATTTCTTCGGAACTTTTTCCCAGTCTCAGAAAACATTTAAAAACTTAAATTAATTAGTTTAGTAAGTGCAAATATTAGTTAAGTGAGGTAGTGTAAGAATATCATGTTCAGTGAGGTAGTGTAAGAATATCATGTTCAGTGATGTAGTATAAGAATATCATGTTCAGTTATGTATAAGAATATCATGTTCAGTGATGTAGTATAAGAATATCATGTTCAGTTATGTATAAGAATATCATGTTCAGTGACATAGTGTAAGAATATCATGTTCAGTTACGTGTAAGAATATCATGTTCAGTGACATAGTGTAAGAATATCATGTTCAGTGACGTAGTGTAAGAATATCATGTTCAGTGAGGTGGTATAGGAAAGAAATCAATGAGCTGACCTAATCCCCCAGCACAAATCAGCTTTCCTCCGACAACACCAACAGCAAAGTCTCCACGTTTGGTTGGCATGGGTTTCACCACTGTCCACTCACCTGCAAAGTTTGGACCACAATATAAAATATATTGAAATAATAATTAGATACAAAATTCTGCATACATTTTGGTTCTGTGAACGGTTTAAATAGATGAAATTGAAAACTTACAAGCTAACATTACATTGTAATTAATTATAAAAAAGGTTAATGAATTTTTTTTTTTCAGTAATGAGATTGAATCAATGACAAAAAGTGCTGGAGGACTGACAAGTTGGGCCTGGGGGACTGACAAGTTGGGTCTGGGGGACTGACAAGTTGGGTCTGGGGGACTGACAAGTTGGGTCTGGGGGACTGACAAGTTGGGTCTGGGGGGACTGACAAGTTGGGTCTGGGGGACTGACAAGTTGGGTCTGGGGGACTGACAAGTTGGGCCTGGGGGACTGACAAGTTGGACTGACAAGTTGGGTCTGGGGGACTGACAAGTTGGACTGACAAGTTGGGTCTGGGGGACTGACAAGTTGGGTCTGGGGGACTGACAAGTTGGGTCTGGGGGACTGACAAGTTGGGTCTGGGGGACTGACAAGTTGGGTCTGGGGGGGGACTGACAAGTTGGGTCTGGGGGGACTGACAAGTTGGGTCTGGGGGACTGACAAGTTGGGTCTGGGGGACTGACAAGTTGGGTCTGGGGGACTGACAAGTTGGGTCTGGGGGACTGACAAGTTGGGCCTGGGGGACTGACAAGTTGGGTCTGGGGGACTGACAAGTTGGGCCTGGGGGACTGACAAGTTGGACTGACAAGTTGGGTCTGGGGGACTGACAAGTTGGGTCTGGGGGACTGACAAGTTGGGTCTGGGGGACTGACAAGTTGGGCCTGGGGGACTGACAAGTTGGGCCTGGGGGACTGACAAGTTGGGTCTGGGGGACTGACAAGTTGGGTCTGGGGGACTGACAAGTTGGGTTGGAGTTTTAAATTATTTTATGAGAAGGGAGTATAGTCTATTGATAAGCCACCTCACAGAACATCATTTACTGCACCATTGTCATACAACGTCCTTTTTCCAGAGGGATAAGCAACTCTATAAAATGATAACTTTAGCAATAAACACCCAATAAATATTAAACTTTCCTGAGATGGTATAAACACCCAATAAATATTTAACTTTCCTGAGATGATATAAACACCCAATAAATATTTAACTTTGTTGAGGTGATAAAACACTGTTTAAATATTTAACTTAACGGAGATGATAAGATAAGGAACATTGACCTTTCTCTATGCTGTAAACCTCACAGACATCTGAGAAGCCCAGGTTGGCTGGTTGCAAGAGTCCCCCAACGCTGAAGATGTGGCTGTCATTGGCTGCATACATGGCAAAGACTCTCTTGCTGGGGATGTCCTGGAGCTTTGACCACTGTTTGGAGGAGAAGTCGTACACCTCGCACGCTGCTGTTGGGATTTTACCCTGTCTGCCACCTGGACAATCAACAGGTTTAAAAGTGGTAAAGGTGAAAGCATGAAAAAATATGGGAATACAACTTCAAATATAAATGTTAAAAACTAAAATTTTACATGTTGAACGTTTACACCTTATAGTATGTGCACATGAGAAAATACTAACCGTATATATTAGTTTACATAATGTACAAATGGTCTCATTTAATTGCAAACACTTTCTATGCTTTAGTTAAATTAGATATAATTTGAAACAATTATAACTAGTTCTGTATTATTTAGATAATATTAAAAAGTTTTTCAGAGTAAGTATCAGAAATATGAAAGAAAACTGTCAAAAGATAGTCTCAGCCATATTTGAAAATTTGACGTAATTATTAGAATACTTTACCTAGTAAATGTTATCTCAACTATATTTGAATATTTGACGTAAATATCAGAATACTTTACCTAGTAAATGTTATCTCAACTATATTTAAATATTTGACGTAAATATCAGAATACTTTACCTAGTAAATGTTATCTCAACTATATTTGAATATTTGACGTAAATATCAGAATACTTTACCTAGTAAATGTTATCTCAACTATATTTGAATATTTGACGTAAAATTCAGAATACCTTACCTAGTAAATAGATCTTGTCCTGGATGAGAAATGCAAACGTGGCATAACGTGGTGTAAGTAGATGGGGAAGCTTCTGCCATTTATTGCTCTCTAGGTCTAGCTCTACAAACATATCAGAAGGACTTGTGTCTGCACCCATTCCTCCCATAAAATAAGCTTTGTTCTCTGCGTCACAGGGATTTAACATTACATTTTCTTAACACAAAAATGCTGCATCACAGGGATTTAATACATCATTACATTTTCTCAACACAAAAATGCTGCACTTGTTAACAAGCACTCAACAGGATCTATTGTCAAACATTTATTTAGAAATATTTTATGTGTGAGGGTCTGTGTTATCATTTCAACTTAAAACTTCTAAAATTTTAACTGGTACATTTGCAATCTTTGATAATAAGTAAATAAATATAAAACTAAAACTGCACATATTTAAAAAGTATCCTATAATGATCTGGTGTATCAAACAATTTAAAATGTATACCTCTTATCACGCAAGAAATCCCAAGCAGCTTTTCTCCAAGAGGATCCACCACTGTCCATTTCTTCTCAGCTATATCATACACTTCAATAGCCTCCAAAGGATTCTGGGACTCCGACACGCCACCAACAGCAACAATTTTATTACCTACGGCAGCTACTGCTGGCGCTGCTCTCTTTGTTGGCATGTTTTGTAGCCGATGCCATTTTTTCTGCTTGAAACTGAACATTTCAAAACTATCCAGGGGAATCCCCTTCTCATCACAGCCACCAATGATATACAGGTTGTCTTCATGGATCAGTGGACTAGCAAACACTCGCTTGGACGGCATTGGTTTACACACCTCCCATTTGTAAGACATGACTGATGATCTGTGAGCACTGTGGGAAATAACATTTGTAAGACATGACTGATGTTCTGTGAGAAATAACATTTGTAAGACATGACTGATGTTCTGTGAGAAATAACATTTGTAAGACATGACTGACGTTCTGTGAGAAATAACATTTGTAAGACATGACTGATGTTCTGTGAGAAATAACATTTGTAAGACATGACTGATGTTCTGTGAGAAATAACATTAGTAAGACATGACTGATGTTCTGTGAGAAATAACATTTGTAAGACATGACTGACGTTCTGTGAGAAATAACATTAGTAAGACATGACTGATGTTCTGTGAGAAATAACATTAGTAAGACATGACTGATGTTCTGTGAGAAATAACATTAGTAAGACATGACTGATGTTCTGTGAGAAATAACATTTGTAAGACATGACTGATGTTCTGTGAGAAATAACATTTGTAAGACATGACTGATGTTCTGTGAGAAATAACATTAGTAAGACATGACTGATGTTCTGTGAGAAATAACATTTGTAAGACATGACTGATGTTCTGTGAGAAATAACATTAGTAAGACATGACTGATGTTCTGTGAGAAATAACATTAGTAAGACATGACTGATGTTCTGTGAGAAATAACATTTGTAAGACATGACTGATGTTCTGTGAGCACTGTGGGAAATAACATTGTTCAAGTGGTTAGAACTTTAGTAAAATTAATTCAGTAAAATACAGAAGCTTTTAGATTTTATAAAGGGGATGGTGTGGCCTGGTGCTAGAGTGCTAGTCTGCTAGTCTTGAGTTTTGATCCCGGGGGCAAGTCAGTAGGACATCCCTGAGTTCACCCAGCTCTGATGGGTACCTGAATCACGTTAGGGAAACAAAGGCGGCTGGGCATAGTGCTGACCACATTATTCCCTTGTACGCAGAAGATCATAGTAACAGATGAGCTCTACTTCATCTACCCTTTGTGTCTTGGGCACAAATGGGGAAAGATGATGATTAGATTCATAAGGTACAATTTAACTTTCTAATAGTTAAATAGTTTTATTCAGAATCTCAAATAGAGGCTGTCTGTAAAAAGTTATCTAAGATATAATAAACAGATATAAAACCTTTACACCAGTGTCTGACTAGGAACTCTTCCAAAAATGGGTGTATTAGGTTATTACTTTTATTTGAAGTATTTTAACTCAGGTTTAGAGTTAGGGTCTGGGTTCTGGAGGACTTAGTTTAGGGTTTGGGATATATTGATCTTTAATATTCTTTAGCCTACTATCAGTTACCCAAAACCCATTTTTAAGAAGATTCCATTATAGCTGCATTACCAGACACTGGGAAATCTCATCAGTATGGTTATCAGACCCAGATCTGTATAGCTATGGCTAGACCCAGCATTAGTTTTGTGTAGTTACATAGCATCAGCCATAACACATGCCTCCCAATTCAAGTAGACCTAGGTCCTACTTCTAATGAAGGCCTAACTAGTCTAATGTTATCATTTCTTTATCTTCAGATTTTCTTATCTTCACATAATTTAAAGAAGTAAATTAGAACATGACTAGTACCGGCAATACTGGATTGGTTGTCACCAGCTGTGCTGTTCAGCCAGTCTGTAATCTGTGCTGCAACAGTAACATTGAGTAACAATGAGTAACATAAATATAATAATTTTAGTTGAGATCTTATTATAAATTAATTAATAATGCATTCAATTTTAATTAGGCCTATTTAAAATACCTAGAATAGATAATCTAGATCTATTATTAGTATTTATTAGAGCCTAGATATCTTAGATTCTAAAATCTTTTCTAACGGGATTTATTTTGGTAATTTAGCTAGTAGGCCTACATTAAATTTAATAAATAAATTAAGTCTAACACCCCCCTCCACCCTAAACAAAAAAATATAAACTATCTATAGTATACTATTATATTAGTTAGTACTTTGACTTCTCATCACAGCCCTCATTTCTAAATTTCTAGTCCACAACACACAACAATAATAATAAATTATTAATAATATTAATATCAATATTACATAGGCCTATATTTTATTACTAAACTAGTGAAAGTCAAGTCTTGATCAGGTAGCTCGAATATAGATCTAGAATATAGATCTAGATCTATCTATCTTCGTAAAATAAAATAGGCAAACAAAAAGGAGGAAAAGCAGATTACTTTGAGACGTTTATTACTTTACACCCGGTGTGTGGAAATTAGTCTCAGCAGTTTGGAACCTTTGCAATGGCCAAGCTAATGTACAAAACAAAACAAAAAATTTGAAAGTGTTTTTAGACCTAAAAGATAGTTATGTGACTTTGTATTTTTTTATGAACTCACATTTATACTAAGCTGCAAACCCTACTCAAATCGTCGTTTTAAAACAAAGAAAAAGAAAAGTAGCCTGAACATAAAAATAGAATGAAGCTCACTACATTTTGAAATTTTATCAAATCAATATGAAATTTTGAACATTAGGCCTAAATTTTTATTTTTTATTTCTTAGGCTATTTCAAATATTTTTTAAAAGTGTAAATCGGAAAGGCACAAAGAAGACGAAAAATAAACAAAAACACGATGCCTTTTATTATTTTGAATACGCATCATGAAGGATGGTGTAAACATGGCAACACAGAACTACAAGGTGGCAGGGCAGACACATGACACAGGGCAGACACAGGACACATGACACAGGGCACAGGACACATGGCTAATGACACAGGACTAATGACACATGACTAACGACACACGGCTAATGACGCATGGCTAATGACACAGGGCTCATGACACAGGGCTCATGACACAGGACTAATGACACAGGGCTCATGACACAACACTAATGACACAGGGCTAATGACACACGGCTAATGACGCATGGCTAATGACACAGGGCTCATGACACAGGACTAATGACACAGGGCTCATGACACAGGACTAATGACACAGGGCTAATGACACATGACACATGACACGGGGCTAATGACACAGGACTAATGACACAGGGCTAATGACACATGACACATGACACAGGGCTAATGGCACATGACACATGGCTAATGACACATGTCACATGACACAGAGTTAATGACACAGAACACATGACACGGGTCTAATGACACATGACACAGGACACAGGGCTAATGACACGGGTCTAATGACAATGAAACAGGACTGATGACACATGGCTTATGACAGGCACATGGCAAACGACACAGCACAAATGACCAGTTTCTTCCAGGCATCTCTTCTACCGACCCCCCGAACGAAATAATGGAATTTATATTGAAAACATTTACTACTACTAGTGTCCGCCCCCCCCCCCCCCAAAAAAAAAAAATCAAGTGTCGTCGTCGTCCCGTTCCCCCCCCCCCCCCCGGAGAAAAAAGTCTGGAAGAAACACTGCAAATGATACATGACAAGTGACACAGGACAAAAATCAGACACACGAGCAAGTAGGCCTATAGCTCCACTCACTGATGGATTTGTTGAAGCTGTCATTAAAATAAGATGCCACCAAACACCAAAGGTGGCATATTCGTCAGAGGCGTATCCAGGTTTTCGTTGTAGGGGGAGCGAAAAGAGCAAAAAAAGGCGCCGAATTTTTAAAACGTTCTATATACGTATATATATATATATATATATATATATATATATATATATATATATATATATATATATATATATATATATATATATATATATATATATATATATAGATATATATATATATATATATATATATATATATAATTACTAGCTGTATGTCATTACTTCGATATATATATATATATATATATATATATATATATATATATATATATATATATATATATATATATATATATATATATATATAATTACTAGCTGTATGTCATTACTTCGCTATGATGTAAAATAAATTGAAAGTAGCACTCTGAAGAAATAAGAAAAAAACACACAATGTAGGCCGACAAAACAAAAATTGTATCAATCTAAACAAAAAATATACATATACTACGATTAAAAACAATGAACGTAACACAATCTGTTTTGTAATTCTTGTAAAAAATTTCTTACAAAATAATTCCTGGGAAATAATTTAAGACAAGTGAAATAGGGGAAATAATCATTCTCTTAATATGAATATGTATATATCTAGACATTAAATTATAAATGTCAAAACAAATAAATAATTACTTGAGAATATAATGAAATTGTTTAATTCTATTTGAATGTACAAAATGTTTTTGTCTATAATCAGAATTTAATATATTGTCATCATAAATGCTTAAGTATTACAGCATAACGTAATTTTTTAAAATCAGAGTTGGTATAAAACCACGCTTTTCGATTTAATAGAGGTACGTTTGGAATAACAGTCTACATTTAACTAAATATTGGTCTTTTCTTTAGTTCAGATCATATATTTTTAATTAACTACTACTTCTTTGTGTTCTTTAAAGATTATTTTTTAACATAGTAATCAGGTATGGGTCAGATCACTGTATTGATCACACACCTTTTTACTGGTAATTGCAAAAACAATATTCCCAGAGTTTTACGTTTAAAAAGCTAATTTTCTGGCGGCATGGTACTTTGTTACATCATTACGCGTTTTTCTACATGTACTTAACAGATCATTTCGGGGTGGGTTTGGGGGGGGGGGGGGGATGGTTCAACTTCATTCACCACTGTCCGGTCACTTTAGGTCAATTATCCAACCCAGTGTATACCTAGGTGTGACATTAATGTCGCTCTACACAATTGTGGTGGTGAGGTGTGTGTGTGGGGGGGGGGGGGGAGATAACCAACTCAGAGTGAACATAGCGTCAGTTTTTAGATGACTGTTCTAAACATACATATATATTACACAAATATATTTTACACAAATATATATTACAGAAATAGATTTAAATAAGTAGCATTGGTATTATGACAATATTTTTTTTACATGGGGGAGGGGGGTTGTAACTTCTTCTTCTTCTTCTTCGTTCTTAATTTTTGAATATGGTGGAGGATTCAGACAACAAGTCCAACTTCGTGGACAAACCGGACTGTGGTTTCCAGTTTGTCAGGTGTCCCATATAATTTTTCCCTGAGTGGGGTGGGCTGGGGCCAGTGTCTGCCTCTTGCCTGGCTATACAGAGTACAATCCTGGAGTACGTGCTCCGTGTTTTCCGGGGCCTTGCCACAAGGGCACATTTCGCTACACCCAGCCTTCAGTTTTTTGTGCATGTGTTGATTTAGTCTGTTGTGGCCTGTTCTAAGTCGAAAGATTATGTGTTGTTGTTTTCGTGTTAAATTGTAATAGCCGTCGTCTTTAATGTAGTGAGGGTGTGTGACAGACCACATTTGCGTTTGTTTGTTTTTAATTATTCTTTTTATTTCTTTTGGGTGTAGCGAAATTTCCGGTTGTGGTTTCTTTCCCCCAATTTTCGCCAGCTGGTCTGCGATCTCGTTACCCTGGATCTGGCAGTGGCCCGGGATCCACTGCAGCACAATTCTGCTGCAGGTATTTTTTAGCCTCTCTAGTGCTGTCATAAGTGTTTGAATATAGGACTCCGGATTTTGTAGGGATTGCAGGACTGATTTGGCATCTGTAAGAAATACAATCTGACTATTCGGTGATTCAGGGTGTTCTGACAAGAGGTTTGCTGCGTGTTCTAAAGCTTCTTTTTCTGCCCTAAAATTGTCGGATAGGCTGCCTGAGGCTATTGCCTTTTCCAGGCTTTCTCCGCTTGGCCATTCAATAAGGATGCCAGCCCCGCCGTTTTTTGTGGCATCTTCAGCTGAGCCATCTGTGAAAACTCTAATCCAGGTATTGCTGGGGTACTGATCCTTAATGTGTTTATTTGTTATTTTCTTAAGTTCTTCTAGATCATAGTCAGATTTTTTTCCTATGGTGTCTATTGAGTCAATAATGGTTAAGTGACAGTGGGAGATCCAAGGCGGGGAGAGGTTTTGAGTTTTTATTGCTTCAGGAATGATATTTTCGATTTCATATTTCTTTTTCAGATTCTTTGCTTCTTTGATGAAACTTGTTCTTTGTAGTCTGGTTGATGGACTGGGTTTCTGGAGTTTTTGTTTTAGGTTATGGTTTTCCAGTGCCTCTAGCTTTGTGTATTGAGTGAGGATTTTTGATTCTCTTCTTTCTTCTATTGAGCTAAGAGCGGCTATTTCCTCCATAGCTTTTATGGGTGTTGTTTTCATGGCTCCTGTCATTATTCTCAAACCAATGTTCTGAACTTTGTCAATTTTGCTAATATTTGTTTTAGCTGCTGAGCCCCAAGCCGAAGCACCATATTCTAACGTAGGTCTCACATAGCTGGTGTAGGTTTTTTTCAGGATGTGGTGATTTGCTCCCCAGTCTGTTCCTGCCAGTTTCCTCATTAGATTAAGTCTTTTGATCCCATTACTTTGTGTGTTTTCTATTTGTTTTCTCCAGGTAAGTCGAGTGTCAAAAGTGACTCCTAGGTATTTGGGGTGGTCATTTTTTTCTAGCTCTTGGTTTTCTAGGGTAAGTTTCATTTTTTGATGTTTAGTTGATAAGGTGAAGATTGAATAAGTTGTTTTCTTGGTATTGATGGATAAGCCCCAGTTTTTGGTCCATTTGCCGAGCTTGTCAAGTGTTTCTTGAAGACGAAATTTTGAGGTACCAATATATTCCTCTGTGTTGATTAGTGAAAGGTCGTCTGCAAACATGCTTCTTTTTACTCTCCTTGGGATGTTTTCATTTAAGTCATTTATATAAATGAGGAAGAGAGTAGGAGACAAGACTCCTCCTTGAGGGACTCCATTTTTTATAGTTACTGTGTGACTTCTTTTTCCTTGCATGGAGACTGATGCTTTTCGGTTGCTTAGATAACCTTTTATCCAGTTTAGCATGTTATGAGATACTTGATGGTTTATTAGCTTTAGAATTAAGCCTTGCTCCCAAACCTTGTCAAAGGGTTTTTCAAAGTCGACCCACACTATTGAGGTTGGTTTTTTTTTCTTGAAAGCCATCTTCTATTTCCTGAGAAATGAAGGTGATTTGGTCTTCAGTAGATCTGCACTTCCTAAAGCCTGCTTGTTCGTCTGCTAGTAGATTGTTCAATTCTAGAAACCAGGTCAGTCTGTTGTTTAGTACTCTTTCCATCAGTTTACAAACCCAGCTTGTTAAACTTATTGGGCGATAGCTATCGACTTTGTTCCTGGGTTTTCCTATTTTTAGAACAGGTATCATGATTGCTTTTTTCCAAATATTTGGAATTTTCCCAGATTTCCAGCTTGCATTAAATATTTGGAGCAGTTTTTTCTTAGCATTGGGGCCCAGGTGCATGAGCATATCATTTGAGATTTTGTCAGGGCCTGGAGCTTGCTTAAGTTTGAGAAGCTTCATTTCTTCTCCGAGCTCCTTCTTGCTAATTCGAGCTACCATTCCAGTGGAGGAGGGGGGAGAGACTTTCTGTAGTTTTTCTTTAACTTCAGTTTGATTTTTAACCTCTTCTACTCTTTGGTGGCTGATATTTATTTGTCCCACTTTGCTGAAGTGGGTTATAAATTCTTTTGCTGCATCCTTTTCTGTTTTGATCGTGTTTTCAATGTCGATGACTATGGGAGTAGCTCTGTTTTCTTCTTGGTTTAGCCTTTTTGCAATACTCCATAGTTTATGACCATCTCTATCTACATTGAGGTGTTCTGTTTTTTCTTGCCAGCTTTTCCTCAATGCAGTTAGATACTTTTTTCTAAAAACTGCGTTTGTTGATTTTAATTTTATGTTATTTTCTACAGTGGGATTTTCTTCAACAATGTTTCTAGCATCAATTGTCTCGTCATGGAGAATCTGGAGGTCTGGAGTCCAGTTTGGGATATAATTTTTCCTTGCTCCCCTTGGAATAGATTTTTTGGCTGCTAACAGAACTGCTTTTGAGAAGGCTGTGTATGACTTGTTCACCTGTTTGGTTTTACAGTTGATTGGTCTTGTGTAGGAGTCTGTGAGGGAAGAGAAGAGCTCCCAATTAGCTTTTTTGTAGTTCCATCTAGGGCGGGGGTAGGCTTCAATTGGCCTGTTTGATGTTTCTATCTGGATCAGGATTGGTCGGTGGTCGCTAGTGGCTAGTTGATCTGCAACTTCTCTTTTGCATTTTTTGGATATGCCATTAGTAGCAAAAGCTAGGTCGGGGGTAGACGTGGTTAACCAAGACCTTGAGTAAAAAGTTGGTTTGTCATCAGGTTTATTTAGAAGGATGAGCCTATTTTCTGCTTGCCATTCTTCAATTTCCTCTCCTTTAGCATTGAGGTCAGGGTAACCCCAGCTCTGGGAGTGGCTGTTCATGTCTCCCACAACCAGGCACTCTTCGCTGTTTGGCAGGGAGATGCGGTCCAGTTCCAGGTCCTTATCAGGAGGACAGTAGCAATTGAAGATATTTAGGTTACCTTCTGCAAGTATGAGTTTGGTGCCCATTATCTCAGATGCTGTTGAGTTTGGTATAACGATATCTGTTGTTGGAATGTCATTTTTTATGAGAATGAGGATACCTCCTTTAGGTCTGTTTTCCCTGTCCTGCCTTATGCAGGTGTATCCTCTAATAGAGAAGCGAAGATTGTTGTTGAGGTGAGTTTCTTGAATACAAGCAACGTCTACTTTATTTTCATGTAGGAATATTTTTAAGGCTTCCTTTTTTTTATGAACTCCCTCTGCATTCCACTGCAGGATAACAAGTAATTTGTTGTTTTCCTCACTATTTTGGCCAGTAGAATTTACCTTCTGATCCTTGCCCCTGGCTGGCCAGGCAAGAATAGAGGAACCACCAGCTCGCTTTTGTGGGCTCCTTCGAGGCGGAGAACCCGGCCCCCTACCTGCGCGGCGGGATTCCACAGGCAGGACGCCACTTCTGTTAGTCCTATTTCTTTCCTCCATCATAAAATTAAGCAGTGCGTGCCAGCATGTTATGCGCCATACTAGATGGCCCGTTGACTCCGACTTCAGCCTGCTTTTCTTTCTGGATTTGCTTCCATAGCCTTTGATCACCCAAGAACAAACTACAAGGCAGTAGCTGTTTGATTTTGGAGTTGTCTCTCCTAGATGGGTTGCTGTCCCCAGCTAACGAGCCCCATCTGCCCGGGTTTGGAGTTATAGCGCCCCATGCTCGCCGTTGAAGTCATTTCCTTGGATTTATGAGATGTTTTTTATTGGATATCCTAACCAATGGATATCCCACCTCATCCTCCATGACCACAAACCAGTTGGTCCACGGCTGTTTATTTGGTATTCACAGCTAACCCTCATATCTAAGGGCCTCTCCCCTATCCGCCACCTGGGGACGCGCTCGGTAGGAGATGGTAGCTCCCCCAAGGGGTTGTAACTGTTTCATATAATTTGTAATCGTAATTACTATCGCCCAAACTGTAAGAATACTACTACTTCATCGTGATGGCGTTGTCGACCTTGTCAAAATTTCCCCACCACTACGCAGCTTGCTCATAAGTAAATTTAAATAGAGGTGCCACATCAGTTGTATTTGTTTCTGTATTGTAATTTTCTTAAAATTAATCACACGATTCAAACTGTATATATAAAGCAATTATGTGCAAAGTTTTATGTATAACATTTTCTAATTCAATTATTCATAAGCAAATACATTATACAGTTGCCTTAAACTTAACACCCCTCTTGCCAAGTGGTACTACCCGTAGAGGTTTTTTAACCATTGCAATGCATCATAATGGTTATTTTTAGAATGGCAAACTGATGCAGCTATTAATACGTGTTGTAAACGTAGACACTACTAGACTAGTACAATAATTCTTAATTGCTGCATGAAAAGAAATCTTGTGATTTACATAGATGTGCCGACCAAAAATATTTTTTAACAAATATCATTGTTTAAAACTTTGAGTTTAAAAAGTTTCCAAAAAGGCGCCACTTTGATGAAAATGGCCAGAGGGGGAGCGGCCGTTCCCCCTGCTCCCCCCCCCCCCTGCGTACGCTACTGATATTCGTCTTTTGATAAAAGAATCAACACACCATCGAATGAAGCTGTCAAATGTCAAATGACATTCTGATGACAACTGCCGGAGTACTAATCATGACTGATGATGTAACATACAAACGTGACAAACCACTTATAATCTCAAACCCACCAACTACCAGAAAAAAAGATTACTGACGCGAATATTTTTTTGAAATGTTAATCCTAGACCCAACGACTGTCAAAATAAGCTATTGTTGACGCGATTCTAACATTGTTACTGTAGGAATCTCAAGGAGATCTCGTTAAATATCCTGCACTGTGTCATCAGCACGACATCGTCATTGATTGTGCTGAAACCACCAGCACAATTTGGATCTCGCGTCAAGCTTTTTAAACCCTCAACATCTTGAAGAAATTCTGGCTCTGCGGCGTCGGTAGATGTGGACTGATGTCGTCAGCTCAGGCTGACATGGCCCACAAGTAGGCTGGATCTGATTCTTGGAGTAGCGCGCCAAATTTGTCTTTACAACAATTGTTTTACGCAATCCCCAATAGACGAAACTAAAATGTAATTCAAAGTGTGTCGGTATTTAACATGTAGTCTAGTCAATGCACGTTATCGGTCTATTTCATTTGGTTTCTTTGATTTCTTTGCCAAATATGGTGGTAACGCCAACTATATAAGAATAGCAACTAGCATTGTCTCTTGGCGTTCCGCCTTATTTCATGTGGGCGATGATGCTGGCAGTTTTTGACTTCGTTCTCCGATGGTTGTATCGCCTCGTTGACATAAAAGGAGCTAAGAAAGACAGTAATGACCACATTTCGTAATATTTAGGTGTTGATCCTTTGTGTTTTAGACACTCTCGTAATCTTCAGTCGCTTGGACTCCATTGTTAACCTTATAAGTATAACTAGCATCGTCTCTTTTCTTGAACCTTTAACCTTATTTCATGCCTTATTTTGATGGTTGTCAAGACAGGAGCTATGCAGTAACATATTTTTTGCGATATTAGTAATTTTTATGCTTGTCGGCTTTACGGTTTGTTGGCCTTATGTACTATCGGCTTTATATCATGTCGGCCTTTTGTCTGTGTCGGCCTTTTGTCTGTGTCGGCCTTTTATCCTACATAAGAATAAAAAACAACTTAAAAAGAACGTTAAAGTCACGCAAATAAAAACACAAACCCAAACACAAAAGCAAACACAAACAAAACAAAACACAAATAGAAGCACAAATGCAAACCGAAAAGCAAACAACAACTTAGAAAATATTACAAAATTAAACGCAAGCTTAAACACAAGCGGGCGTCAAACAGAGTTTCTTTTAAAAAAAACATCACATCGGGGGGGGGGGGGGGGGGGGGAGATACTTTTTATTAGTTTGTTTTGGTGTTGGAAAAAAAAATTATATAATTAGCATGGATTGATAAAGTGCAGTGTGGTAGGTAAAACACGGATATTTTAAATACTGCCCTTTTATTTATTTTATACACTGAACGAAGTGTTTACTTATTATTATTTTAAATCAATAACAGTTTAGAAGTCGCATCTAAATGTTCTCTATGTTTACTTCTATATTTCGGTTTGCGGACAAGCTGGGGGTATTATAGTCGTTCACTAAATTGAATCAGGCGCGTTCGCCGGCGCCCCAGCAAGATTCGATTTAGCGCCCTGGTCTATCATGCGAGCGCTATGGTGCATACGTTTGTTTTAAATAGTGCGATAGATTATGGATAAGAAAGGTTACTATAGTCTTTAACTAAATCGAAATCCGGGCGTCCCTCTACTACCCTTCTGCTACCCCTCTGCTACACTTCTGCTACCCCTCTGCTACACTTCTGCTACCCCTCTGCTACACTTATGCTACCCCTCTGCTACACTTATGCTACCCCTCTGCTACACTTATGCTACCCCTCTGCTACACTTATGCTACACTTATGTTTGCGGACCATAGCCCAATAGATGAACTACTTGTGTTCTCATAAATATTAAACAGATTTAACTAGAGGACTATTGATTTCTGGCGAAAGTACGTTTCTCTTTTCCAAAGATTTAGTAAAATAATTACAAGCAACAGATCGAAAGTTTTAAAAGAGTATTAAATTAATCCCTTTACCTGAGCCTAATAGCAGATTAGAGAAATAATGAAAAATAAACCTGTAGCAGCATTAAAAATGTATAGCATTATATTACAGTGTTGGGCTGTGTGACGCAGTTGCTGTTAGATAAAAATCTCAAATCGACCGAAAATGTACATCAAGAGGAAACTAAAGCCTCGCTGTGTTTCAAATATTGGGGTTAAAATCTAGCCCAACCAGGCATGGCGACAGCTGCTGGTGATGTGACCTCACGAGCTCCTCAGCTGTCGATCCCTATCTGGGTTCCCCACGCACTTCCTGTGGCCAGATTTACCTTGAGATGACGGCTGAAATCCCAACTTTTGTGGCGGCCGATTTTTTAAAGTTTACTTACACATTGGCGTATCTGATGTCAAATTACGAGGTTTGTTTTATCAGAAGTCTCAAAACAGTTGTTCAATTTTTTTTCACAATTTACGTTGTAAGTTTGTTTGTTGGGTAACCAATTTATTTCACGTATTGCTATTAAAACAGTATTTGTCAAACTTCAAATAAGTGCACCTCCGATTTCATTCCAACAAGGTGGATGTCATGCGTGTGTGTATATATATATATATATATATATATATATATATATATATATATATATATATATATATATATATATATATATATATATATATATATATATATATATATATATATATATATATAATATGTATATACACGTCGTCAACGTCAACATTTGAACAATATATTACAACTAGGCATGCTGCCCAGCTTCGCTTAGGCTTTCGAAAACATTGAGAATTTGAATGCTTAATTAATTCGCCCGAGGGTCGGTCTACGACCTCAAGAGTTATGAAGAGGTTCCTCCGTGGACATTTTTTTTCGATTTATAGCTCATATAAGGTACCGGTCAGTCGAGGTCAGTTTTGACCCCCTCATCGTAGACTTTTCGGCCAACCGGCCCCCGTGTTCTGTCGCCCCAAGGCAAGATCCTGCCAAATTTGAAGCGCCTGCGGCGCCGGGAAGTGCCTTATCGGACACCCGACAATCTAGATCTAGATCTAGAATCCTAGTTGAATTTTTTTTTTTTAAGTTTAGTCCGAGCAAAATAAAAAATAAATACATTAACCAAGTTGACTTGGTGGGTCTCGAACCCGCACCACCTGCGTGGTTTATAGTACACTAACATCTCCGCTATTTAGGCACCTTATAAAATACAGAGAATGAAAGACGTATTTTAAAATCTTAACTTACGCGAATATGCCTGTTGTTTCAAATTAATTTTTTTATCCCAAATTAGCCAGTTCCAAACAAAGATTTTGTATAAATAAATGTTATGAGTTTAGGCCGGAAAAATTGTATTGTATACATTTCAAAGTGTACGTAGATCTAAATCAAATTTGAATGAAATAGTTCATTTCTTTTCATTCAAAACACGGCAGATGACGTCATTAGTTAATGTATAAGCAATAGTGACGTCACAGTTTTATGCGTTCTTTTTCACATATATTAATGCTTTTCCGGTTGCATAAATAATACTGTTTCTCTACATTCGAATACGCCTTAAATTTTTATTTTTCTTCTTTAAATAAAATTGTGGTTATACATTTAAAACATCTAACATATTATTTTCAACAAAAGTCCGTAAAAAATTCTCGATATATCGCTGCCGATTCTGACGTGATGTCCGGCGAAAATTTTTTGCGGACAGAGAAAGAGAGAGAGAGAGAGAGAGATGTGCGCACATTGGGCTTTTATAAATTAGGATGCTTGTAGCCTGTAGTTTAAACACAGTGTTGCTGTTAGCTGGTGTGTGGTGCCGGGCGTATCTAGCACATCCTAACAACCAACTTGTATTGAAATGTAAAATTTTGACCTGGATAGTGGTCACAGACCACCCCCCTCCCCCCCCCCCCCCCACTCGTTCTTCCCACGCGTTGTGTGTAGAGAAGCTTTGTTAAAGTATCATTGTCAAGTTGATATCTGTATATAAAAATGTAAAAAAAATGTATCAACCGATCAATGTATAAACTGTTAAAAGATTATCTCTTGAGCCAGGATTAACGCGTTAATCCATTTCACTTGACGGCAACAGATGGCGGACTTTTGGTAAACTGTTGCCTGACAATATTAGACATAAACAGCTCGCTAGGTGAATTGAAGCTAGACGAGTTGCTATCATCGCACGTTCAGCATCGCTAACTTGTGGCTCGCTTTCATGACATTTTGTTGTGTGCGTTAGTCATGTGCTATTGTTCAGTTTGAGCCATTTAGTCATGTGCTTTGTTCAGTGCTTCACTTTCAGTGACTTAGTCGGATGGTTTAGTTTGGTGCGCTCATGTTTTTAGTTTGGTGTTTTAGTTTGGTGCTCTAGTTTGGTGCTGCAGTTTTCGCTGTGGCGTTTCAGTTTGTGCTTTAGTTTGGTGCATTTTATAGTCTGGTGCTTTCATTATTGATTATTTTAGTCCCAAACTGCTTGAGCGACCCAAAACAAAAATCCGAACTTAGCTGTACAAAGAAAAATGACAAACACTTTTTTAAAACTCTCGGTGAGCTGAGCTACTATGTTCACATGTTATTAACAGAGCCATTCATAGGGCTACTATGTTCACATGTTATTAACAGAGCCATTCATAGGGCCACCAACGGAGCCATTATTAGGGCCACCAACGGAGCCATCATTAGGGCCACCAACGGAGCCATTCATAGGGCCACCAACAGAGCCATCAATAGGGCCACGTACTGGGCTAGACTGAGGGCCATAGGACATAAGGCACCCTCCTATAAATCCAGCGTCTCGCCACGGGACTAAGCAGCACCAAAAGAGGACAAAGTAAAGCGGTTGGCTTCGTGTTAATTAATTACTAGACTAGTGTTTAAAATCTTAATTCACTTAATTAAGATTGTGAACAAAAAAAAGTCGCAAAAACTGAAATAACTTAAAACATCTTGAAAGATGTGTTGTAAAGTTGTTTTAAATGTTTGCTTTTCAAATTTGAAACTTGCCTAGAGCTAAGTCAAATTCGTTTTGTTTTTAAACTGTGAACCAATGAAAACGTGTAAACTTCTTCAGGAAAAAATGGCGGTTGGTCATCAAAGGATCTGGTCGATTTTCGCAATACTGGTAGCGGTCTATGTGGTTGGGATTACTCTCAGCACCTGCACATGGTGAGTTATCTCCCCTGGTTTCCATGGTTATCATGATACAAATATGTTTTGACTCCTGCCCAATTAAATTTGGTCAATCAATTTTCAGGAAATTTCAGTTGTAGCCAGTGGCGGAACTAGGAAAAAAAGGCTCCCCCGCAAAGAAAAAATTAGGGCCCCCTATATATATATATATATATATATATATATATATATATATATATATATATATATATATATATATATATATATATATATATATATATATATATATATATATATATATATATATATATATATATATATATATATATATGTAACTGGGGTAGGCCTAACTACCAGTTACAAATGATAACGAACGAGAAGCCGCGACGCAGTATGAAATCTGACGCAACTATAACAGGTGGCTTATTGGATCGGTCTGATAACAATCTCAAAGCCAACGCGTGCTATTTTGGGAGACGGTACGAGGAGTGAGACGGCCTGTCAACTTTGATCGATAGGATGCAGATGTTATTTCACGAACTGTATGTTAGAACTACGCAACTAGTGGTCGGAGACATCGAGTACAAGTATCGATTACGGAGGAATACAAGTACGGAGACGAGTACGGATACAAGGCATAAATAGGAGGGGACGACTGAACTCGTTCTCTTCCGTCGTCGTCGCTTGCTTTAGATCAGTCAGTCTGTGTGACATACTCAAGTTGGTTATATTGTGTTAAGAAGGACAATAGACATGTGGATTCAGTTATATGAAGCCTAGTGAGGACTGTTAGGGGGTCAGTTGATTCAGACTATTATTGTGAAACATTTCTGTTGATTCATTGTGTTATATTGAAACATTTCTTGATTCATGTAATAAAAGGATCAATAGCGAACCTGCATCTTCGAGTCTTTCTACTGTAGTCGATGTTGTGTAGCATGAGTGGTTCAACTCGTTACAATTGGCGTTGTCGGGCAGGATAGACTCGGGAAAGGTCACATTTGGCGTTGCGAACAGGATAGATGCAACTAGCCTAGGTCACATTTGGCGTCGTCGAGCAGGATGAATTCAACTAGACTTGCCGTTTTAGGCACCCATAGTCAACCTTGTGCATAACTGTGTTTTGTGTGTATGTGAATTCGGACATTCAGGAACTGTGAAAATTGAGGAAAATTTTTTCATACACACACGGTAAGAAAGAACTCTTTTGTTTTACTTACGGGATAAAATGTCTACTCTGGACGAGAAGCAGACCCATATAGTGGTCCTACCCAGAGAGTCCCACATTAACAAATTTTACGGGGACGGGGATCCAACTTTAACCAACAGGTTCAGTGAAGAGGTCAAAGCGGCCTGGGCCTCAAGATTTATGTCACCAGAGGAAAGATTAAGACTGCTGATGGGAAGTATAGGAGAGACGGTCAGGGCAGAGGTCAAATGCCACGATAAAACCATCCAATCAGATCCGGATAAGGTGCTGGATCTGATTATGGAGACCTTTGGGGAGAGACGGTCGGGATCGCAACGGCTGGCAGGGTTCGTAGGCTTAAGGCAGAGAATGGCGGAGAGTGTGATGGAGTACTCACACCGGATGAACAGGGCCTTTGATTCGGTAAAGGTCAAAACACCGGACATTGATGTACGCCTACTGAGGGACCATTTCATTGAGGGGCTGGCAACCCCGATCCTAAGAAGAGAGTTGAAAGAGGAGGTCCACAAAGACCCGCAGTTGACCTTCCTTCAGGTCAGGAACTCAGCGATCCGCAGGTCCGAGGATGAGGACCAATCGAACTGTTCGGTGGACAAAGTTTCTGTACCTGAACAGAGACAATCCCCACCCACAGGGGCCGACACGATGGAGACCATGATGGCTCAACTGTTGGCCCACCTAGATAAGGTTGACCAACGTTTGGAGAGGTTAGAAAGCAGGTCAACAGCTGAGAATCGGGAAAAGAACGGGACAAAACAGGGACGGGTTGGACGGCCGCGTCCGGCCAAGCCATCACTCCAATGGACGGCCGACGGTCGACCAATTTGTTTGTCTTGTTCACAACCCGGACATATGGCACGGTACTGCCAGGGAAACGGTCGTCCTCTGTAAGGCAGGGCCAGGCTACAGAGGGGCGAGGGTATGGCCCAAGAAGAAAAATGATGGGAGTCTGTCCCGAAATGGTGATTACGATTGGGGACATCGCGGTGAAGGCAATTGTGGATACAGGCTCCCAGGTGACGACAATCACGGAAAATTTTTACACCAAATGGATGAAAGGAAAAGACCATAGGTTGAGGTCTGACACATGCATGCGCCTGACGGCAGCTAATGGACTAACCATTCCATACTGTGGTTATTTTCTGGCGGATGTCGTGGTGGCAGGACATAGGTTGAAGCAGGTTGGGGTGTTCGTTACGAAACACAACCTAGAGACAAATGTGTCAAATATACCTTGCCTGTTGGGCATGAATATTCTTGGCCAGTTGCCAGAATTTCTTACAAATATTGTCGGATCGACCACACCAGGTCGGGGATCCAAGTTGGCCAGGTTTGCCAAGACCAGAGGAAGGATATCAGTCCCGGCAAACACGGTCAAGGCAATCACATTACAAATTGGTGATAGAAGCGTGAATGGTGATGTGATGATAGAACCATGTGGCGCCGCACTGAGGGCAGGCGTCGTGTTACTGCGGACATACACATCAGCGGAAAATGGACTAGTTCAAGGATTAGTGGCAAATGTTTTGGATGAGGAAATTTTTATACCGCCTAATACTCTGGTAGGAGTACCACAGAACGTCGAGGTACAAAGGTCGGCACAGTGCATCGAACTGAGCAATACCAGCAGTAATGAAGTAACAATTAGGTCGGTCAATGTGACGGCCGAGGTGAAGAAAGAGGATGGCCGATCATATACATTCCCGGAAACTGAGGACCCAAAACTAAATGAATTGCTGAATAAATACAGTGATATATTTGCCTCGTATGAGGGTGATTTGGGGTACACGGAAGTAATCAAACACCAGATACCCTTACTACAAGACAAGCCGGTGGCGCAACCCTACCGAAGATTACCACCGAGTCACTACTCTGCGGTGAAAGCACACCTGAATGACCTACTAAAAAAGGGAATTATTACAACCAGTACGAGCCCGTATGCGGCACCGATAGTAGTGGTAAAAAAGAAGTCAGGGGAGATAAGACTGTGTTGTGATTACCGGAAATTGAACAATATCACAAGAAGGGATGCATTCCCCTTGCCTCGTATTGATGAATGTCTTGATGCGTTGGGGGGAGCAAGATTTTTTTCTACCTTGGATTTGGCTAGTGGCTACCACCAAGTGGCCATGCACCCCAACGATCAACATAAAACTGCATTTATTTCTCCACTAGGACTGTACGAGTGGACCCGTATGCCGTTTGGTCTAACTAATGCACCTGCTACATTCCAGCGAGTAATGCAGAGTGCTATGAGTGACTTTCTATTTCAAATAATGTTGGTGTATTTGGATGATATTCTAGTTTACTCAAAAACTTGGGAGGACCATCTAAAAAGATTAGAACAAGTGTTTCTCCGTCTTAGGGAGATAGGAGTAAAGCTGAACCCAGACAAATGCTGCTTTGGTTTGAAATCGGTACATTTTTTGGGTTACGTGATTTCGTCGGATGGCATCGCCACTGACCCAGATAAAATTGCAGCTGTTAAAGAATGGAAACAACCAACAACTACGGTAGAGGTCAGGTCATTCTTGGGTTTTGCTTCCTATTATAGAAAATTTGTGCCTGGTTTTGCAAAAATTGCCGCACCATTGCATGACTTGGTAAACAAAATGACAAAGAAACACAGTAAGGAGAAAAAGAAAGGTAAAACACAACTGATAGGTGAATTATGGACTGATGAATGCCTGAACTCGTTTAAGCTATTGAAAAAGGCTTTGACAGAGGCGCCGATATTGGGATACGCAGACTTTGACAAACCATTTCGGCTAGAAATTGACGCCAGCTCTAAAGGTCTGGGAGCTGTGCTATCACAACAACAAAAGCAAGGTTTCAGGGTTATTGCGTATGCAAGTCGAGCTCTGAAGGGATCAGAGAGGAACATGACAAATTACAGCGCCATGAAACTAGAACTTTTGACATTAAAATGGGCTGTGACTGAGAAATTCAGGGACTATCTATTAGGTGCTAAATGTGTGGTATACACTGACAATAACCCCTTGAGTCACCTAAAGACAGCAAAGTTGGGATCCATCGAACAGCGATGGGCAGCAGAATTGGCACTCTTTGACCTAGAGATAAAATATCGCCCGGGGCGGTCCAATGGCAATGCGGACGCCTTATCAAGGAATCCTTACGAGAGACCGGGTGATGAGGAAGAAACGCTGACAGGAATATGTGAGGTCAGAGCGTCAACAGATATCCCTCATGGGGTGCAGGTGATGCAAAACGGACAGACCGGGGTGGAGCACATATCCACGGAACCCGGACATATGGACAGTAGTGATTTTAATTGCCTTAATCACAAAAAGATAAGAGATGCCCAGAGAACGGATAGTGGCTTACAACCGCTATTGAAATACGTCCAGGAACAAAAATTCCCAGGAAGAAGGGAAAGAGAACAATTTGGTCGAGAAACAAAGAAAATACTGAGTCAGTGGAACCGTCTCAGTATAGAGGATGGTGTTCTCATGCGGAGAATTCATGACCAAATTGATGGGACAATACACCAGGTGGTGGTGCCTGGACAGTTAAGAGAAGAAGTGCTAAGGTTGGCACATGACAGGGCAGGACACCAGGGTCAGGACAGGACGCACAAAATATTACGACGGAGGTGTTACTGGCCCAATATGGAAATAGAGGTCAAACGCCATTGTGAGGCTTGTGTGAGGTGTCAGCATGCGAAAATGCCAGTTGTCAAAATGAGACAGCCATCAGGACACCTACTAGCGACAAAACCACTAGAGATTGTGGCGATGGACTTTACGTCGTTGGAGCAATCATCGGATGGGACGGAACATGTGTTGGTAATGACTGATGTATTCACCAAATGGACTGTGGCGGTGCCCACACGAGATCAGACTGCCAAAACAGTGGCAAAGGTATTAATAGAACATTGGTTCATCAAATATGGCATACCAAGATAATTACACTCTGACCAAGGAAGGGCTTTCGAGTCAGAAGTAATTAACCAACTGTGCAGCCACTACGGGATCAACAAATCTAGAACAACCACATTTAATCCGAAGGGAAACGGACAGTGTGAACGGTTCAACCGCAGCATGCATGATTTGCTGCGTACGCTAGAACCTGAACAGAAAAAACGTTGGCCTGATTTTCTCCCAGAGTTGGTATATCTATACAACTGCACACCCCATGCCACAACCGGCTTTACGCCATACATGTTGCTGTTCGGACGAGAGGCTCGACTCCCTCTTGATTTGTTCCTAGGAAAAAGGGAGAGTATGACTGGCTCATACACCGCACTGGAATATGTGAATGAACATATGAGAAGAATTAGAGAAATGTACAGGGTAGTACAGGAAAGACTAGAACATGAATCTCGGCGAAGGGAACCGCCGATACAGACGAAGGACCCGCCACTCAAACTGAATGACAGGGTATTACTGCGTAGCCACCCGTTAGGCAGAAACAAAATCCACGATCTCTGGGGACAGGAGATATGGCAAGTCGTGGAGATGCCTAAAGCAGCAGGTGGCCCCTTTAAGATAAGACCCATCGATCACGCCAAACCGGATCGGTGGGCGAATATTGCTCAATTAAAGAAATATTGGAATAGGCAAGAAGAGCAGTTACACACAGAGAAACCCAAGACAATTAGGGAACCGGAAGTTATAACGGAAATTCACATACCCATTCCGGAACCATATCACCATCAACAGAACAACCGCGATACGCAAGGGGAGGATACCGGCAACAATGAGGATCCCGGTCCCTCCAGAAGCAGAGAGACAGTAGACCATCAGATAAGTGGTCCGCGGAGAAGTTTAAGGAACAGAAGGAATACGAAATTTTTTGTCAGCAACCATCAATTCTTTCATGGTCGCGCTGGTATGAAAACAGACTGTTCAAAGAGCTATAGAAGTGAACTGGTGAAGGCACCAAATGGAAAGGGTGGATGTGAATTCTAGAACTGTTTTGTGTCTCAGGAAGATGATGTAGACACAGTTGATATGTGAAATAGGTAGAACTGTCAATCGTATACGAATGGAACGTCGTGGACAGTGAGTGGAACAATAAATTTTTTTTTTTACGACTGTGCGATTGACTTTGGAGGAGTGCACCTGCCAGGCGTTGTTTGTGGTTGAAAACACACAAAAAAAGCAGGGGTGGATGTAACTGGGGTAGGCCTAACTACCAGTTACAAATGATAACGAACGAGAAGCCGCGACGCAGTATGAAATCTGACGCAACTATAACAGGTGGCTTATTGGATCGGTCTGATAACAATCTCAAAGCCAACGCGTGCTATTTTGGGAGACGGTACGAGGAGTGAGACGGCCTGTCAACTTTGATCGATAGGATGCAGATGTTATTTCACGAACTGTATGTTAGAACTACGCAACTAGTGGTCGGAGACATCGAGTACAAGTATCGATTACGGAGGAATACAAGTACGGAGACGAGTACGGATACAAGGCATAAATAGGAGGGGACGACTGAACTCGTTCTCTTCCGTCGTCGTCGCTTGCTTTAGATCAGTCAGTCTGTGTGACATACTCAAGTTGGTTATATTGTGTTAAGAAGGACAATAGACATGTGGATTCAGTTATATGAAGCCTAGTGAGGACTGTTAGGGGGTCAGTTGATTCAGACTATTATTGTGAAACATTTCTGTTGATTCATTGTGTTATATTGAAACATTTCTTGATTCATGTAATAAAAGGATCAATAGCGAACCTGCATCTTCGAGTCTTTCTACTGTAGTCGATGTTGTGTAGCATGAGTGGTTCAACTCGTTACAATTGGCGTTGTCGGGCAGGATAGACTCGGGAAAGGTCACATTTGGCGTTGCGAACAGGATAGATGCAACTAGCCTAGGTCACATATATATATATATACATATATATAATCTATATCCTGAGCAATTATTGCAATATATAACCATTCTGAGAGTACAAACCAGAAAAAATTTAATCCAAACTCATTTTGAGCCACAAACGTATCAAATTAATGCTGGTCAAAAATATATAAAGACGTTAGCTTGATTCGTGAATGGTTTCTCGCGTTATGTTTATTTTTTTCATTTTTGGCTTTTATAATATCAATTTTGAAAACATTGATTTTTTATAGCTATACTATTGTAAATTACGTCTTATTTAAGTAACAATTCAGAGAATCAATTGCTTCTTAATATACATAGTACAAAACTATTTAAATGAGCTTCGTGAGCATCCCTATTTTAAAGGGCAGTAAGTCATGGAAGTAGTGTGAATGTTTACCTACCTTTCAAACTATAGCTCTTGTAGATTTTAAAATATTTTTCTACGCAACAATCTCTGCTATAGTAGACCTGTTTTTTTTTTTTTACAAAACCACTTTCAAAATGCATGAAAAACATAATTTTTGAAAAAAAAAATTCATTGTTTTTTGGTCGGAACTGGGCCCCTAAACGTCCTGGGCCCCCCCGCATTGCGGGGTCTGGCGGTATGGTAGTTCCGCCCCTGGTTGTAGCTTGTTCAACAATTTACGGAGTTGAATTATTAAAATTAAATTCAACTAAAAAAATCCCCAACAAAAACATTTATTTTTATCAAGCACCAACAGAAACATCTATTTTAATGAAGCATCAACAAAAACATCTATTTTAATCAAGCACCAACAAAAAACATATATTTTAATCAAGCACCAACAACAACATCTATTTTAATCAAGCACCAACAAAAACATCTATTTTTATCAAGCACCAACAAAAACATCTATTTTAATCAAGCACCAACAAAAACATCTATTTTAATCAAGCACCAACAAAAAACTTCCAACAAATGGACCAACGTATAGAATAATAATTATAATGCATTAGCGGACAATGTCCAAAGTATTGGAGAGAAGGGTAGGTGGGGGGGGGGGTCTGCATCAGGTCATATCCAAACTAGTATGCCAATGGAAACAACACATAATTAAAATCCATTACCAGAAATGAGAAGAGTGGTGATATTTTGTTAATTTAAAGAGCTAAATAATCTGACCCTGTATGAGATATAACACTACACATAAACTAATGACGTTCTACGCAGGAAACTGATGCTTCGGGAGACCACACCACCAGCATCGACCATGGCTATAGAAACTTCTAGACAGGTAATATTTTTCTAGACAGGTAATGTTTTTCTAGACAGGTAATATTTTTTTAGACAGGTAATATTTTTCTAGACAGGTAATAATTTTCTAGACAGGTAATATTTTTTTAGACAGGTAATATTTTTCTAGACAGGTAATAATTTTCTAGACAGGTAATATTTTTTTTAGACAGGTAATATTTTTCTAGACAGGTAATAATTTTCTCGACAGGTAATATTTTTTAGACAGGTAATATTTTTCTAGACAGGTAATATTTTTTAGACAGGTAATATTTTTCTAGACAGGTAATATTTTTCTAGACAGTTAATATTTATCTAGACAGGTAATATTTTTCTAGACAGGTAATTATTTTTCTAGACAGGTAATATTTTTTTAGACAGGTAATATTTTTTTAGACAGGTAATATTTTTTAGACAGGTAATATTTTTCTAGACAGGTAATAATTTTCTAGACAGGTAATATTTTTCTAGACAGGTAATATTTTTCTAGACAGGTAATAATTTTCTAGACAGGTAATATTTTTTTAGACAGGTAATATTTTTCTAGACAGGTAATAATTTTCTCGACAGGTAATATTTTTTAGACAGGTAATATTTTTAGACAGGTAATATTTTTCTAGACAGGTAATATTTTTCTAGACAGGTAATATTTATCTAGACAGGTAATATTTTTCTGGACAGGTAATTATTTTTCTAGACAGGTAATATTTTTTTAGACAGGTAATATTTTTTTAGACAGGTAATATTTTTTAGACAGGTAATATTTTTCTAGACAGGTAATATTTTTCTAGACAGGTAATAATTTTCTAGACAGGCAATATTTTTTAGACAGGTAATATTTTTCTAGAAAGGTAATAATTTTCTAGACAGGTAATATTTTTTTAGACAGGTAATATTTTTCTAGACAGGTAATAATTTTCTCGACAGGTAATATTTTTTAGACAGGTAATATTTTTAGACAGGTAATATTTTTCTAGACAGGTAATATTTTTCTAGACAGGTAATATTTATCTAGACAGGTAATATTTTTCTGGACAGGTAATTATTTTTCTAGACAGGCAATATTTTTTTAGACAGGTAATATTTTTTTAGACAGGTAATATTTTTTAGACAGGTAATATTTTTCTAGACAGGTAATATTTTTCTAGACAGGTAATAATTTTCTAGACAGGCAATATTTTTTAGACAGGTAATATTTTTCTAGAAAGGTAATAATTTTCTAGACAGGTAATATTTTTTTAGACAGGTAATATTTTTCTAGACAGGTAATAATTTTCTCGACAGGTAATATTTTTTAGACAGGTAATATTTTTCTAGACAGGTAATATTTTTTTAGACAGGTAATATTTTTCTAGACAGATAATATTTTTCTAGACAGGTAATATTTATCTAGACAGGTAATATTTTTAGACAGGTAATTATTTTTCTAGACAGGTAATATTTTTTTAGACAGGTAATATTTTTTAGACAGGTAAAATATTTCCCAGGACTTATGCTTGAAACTGGTTCTTTACTTTCTCTTATTCAGAGACAAGAGGAAATGTAATTATGCTTGATTATTTTGATACGAGCCGACCCGCGGCATATCATACGCCGCTATTTAGTTGTTGTTTTTTCTACTTTTCAGTATTTCATAATTTGTGAATTCGACAGTACTAACGCTGCCACTGAAAATATTTCTTTAAAACACTATAAGTAGCTCGTTAAGGACGATACCCCCCCCCTCCTCCCCCCCTCCGTTTAAAATCGTTTCAAACTAAATTATCTGCCCATAATAGTCGTCACTAAACCCGGCTCTGCTTGTAAACAAGCGTGAACCACAGCTCACCAGACCATATAGGGGTGGGGTGGTAGGGAGCGCGCTTACAGTTTGTTTTCTAGCGTCAACCAGAAGAGAATTATATATATTGATTTTGACAGTTTTCGCCGTTTTACACCTGCATACTTTATCGTATCTATATATATAATTCTCTTCTTCGAGCCGTTAGAAAACAAGCTGCAAACTCTCTCCCTACCTCCCCACCCCTACATGGTTTTAGTGAGCTGTGTTCACTCTAAATGTTTACAAGCAGAGCCAACGATTTTAAACGTAGGGGGGGGGGGGGAGGAGGGGGGGGGGAGGGAAGGAAGGGGGGGGGGGTTATGGTCCTTAACGAGCTACTTATAGTGTTTTAAAGAAATATTTTCAGTGTCAGCGTTGGTACTGTCGAATTCACAAATTATGAATTATTGAAAATTAGAAACAACTAAATAGCGGCGTATGTTATGCCGCGGGCCGGCTCGTACCAAATATAAAGGATGTTTTGTACCGTGCGAAAACTATCCATCGAGATTTTGATGTTTTACAACCTTTCCGACATAGAGAAAGAATACATTTGTAGCTTTCCTTCAACTTTTGAGCGATTTCCGTTAACCGGAAATAGAGTAAGTACCAGAGTACCGTTAAAGTGAAGTGGACGAAGATTTTTACATAGATATAAGATTTTATTCTATTTAAAACGTTTCACGTAGGTCAAGACTCGACGGCAATGAACTGTGACATAAAATGTAACTGGATCAAATGTTTAATTAACTTTTAAAAATTAATCAATATTCCCTCTATGCACATAACGTTTGGTAGGCTATGGAGGTGGCCGAGACAAACATTGATTGGCTGTACATGTTCTCTGTAATCGATATGAAAACCCCACTTATTACATTACATTTTACTCAATACTTTGCGGATAAAAAATTTAAATTAAATTAATTTTTTTATTAAATCACATAACAAAATTCAGCCTTGTTCAATGTCATTTTTAGTTATAAAATGTAAACAACTAAATTGTTGTTTTTCTGTGTTTTTGTTTTTTAATTTTGTTTAGTTAACGAAATTGTATTAAAAACATCAAATACATCCAATCTTTCATGAAGTCCAACTAAAACAGGGGTCTCCAAACTTTTCAGTTCGGGGGCCAGTTTCTTCCAGGCATGTATTTGATTTTTCTGCGCAAAGTTCCTCATCATCACCAACCACATTTATTTTCAGAACACCGCACACGATTTTTTACATTTTTAAATACACCATTCTATTTATTTTTCGAGAATATTCTATTAAAAAAATAATCAATAGCATTTCTATAGCCCGATTGTTGTGGAAGTGCTCTCCCCTTATTGCTATATAAGAATAACCGAGATAGTTTAGGGGAGATCACTCCCGCTTTGTTTTTAAAAAGTTAAAAAAAACCCACCAAATGTAAAAGACCTACTTATGATTTTGTTTGAAAAACAATGCTGTCGTAAAGGATACAATAATTTTTTCTTAAAATGTTTTCTTCAAGAAATATTGTCAAGAAAAGACAAACCTGACGGCCGTGGTAAAGGAAGCGCTCGTCTCTACATCCAAACTTGTAAGTTGTCTAAAAACCAGTACATGTTTTTTATTTTAGTACAAAAACAACATTTTTAAACGATCATAACAACGACGTTGGCAGGTGAAAAGATAATTTTAAAAAGTAATTCTTCTAGAAACAGACGTACTTAATGTTCTGAATTTGTTCGTAGACTTCCCAGACATATATTTTTACCGCTTATCACGTGATATGGGCACACAGTGCTCACCATTGATAATTTTGTTCAGTTTTTAAAGATAAGACCAGAAAAAGTCCTATTTAAAAAATAGCGTTGTGGACCACATATTCAACTATTTAAAGGAGAGTCATTGCCCCTTAAACCAGAGTTTCTTCCAGGCATCTCTTCTCGCCCCCCCCCCCCCTCTTAAATCCACCGCTGCCTTGTGTACCCATGAAGATCACAACGTTGACACTAAATCACTTGACTCACAAAGACATCTTGTGGTATACCGCTGTAGTACCACATCAACCATCTCCTGTCAGCTAGTGGTACAGGGTCACCATGGGTTTACCGCGAAAGATGTTTACACTGGACAGCAGCAGCAGTTGATATACTCGTCTGCAGCAGCTAATCTTTACCTCTCGTCCTGCAGACACGGCTACCTTTTTTGAAGAATTTTAAAAATCCCTGTTGGAAGGATGTTGACAACAGTTCAGCCATATTGTGTGTGCCTTATGTGTTGTTAGCAGGTGGGTAGAGAGTACAAACAGTTCATCCATATTGTGTGTACCTTATGTGTTGTTAGCAGGTGGGTAGAGAGTACAAACAGTTCATCCATATTGTGTGGGCCTTATGTGTTGTTAGCAGGTGGGTAGATAGTACAAACAGTTCATCCATATTGTGTGTGCCTTATGTGTTGTTAGCAGGTGGGTAGAGAGTACAAACAGTTCATCCATATTGTGTGTGCCTTATGTGTTGTTAGCAGGTGGGTAGAGAGTACATACAGTTCATCCATATTGTGTGTGCCTTATGTGTTGTTAGCAGGTGGGTAGAGAGTACAAACAGTTCATCCATATTGTGTGTGCCTTATGTGTTGTTAGCAGGTGGGTAGAGAGTACATACAGTTCATCCATATTGTGTGTGCCTTATGTGTTGTTAGCAGGTGGGTAGAGAGTACAAACAGTTCATCCATATTGTGTGTGCCTTATGTGTTGTTAGCAGGTGGGTAGAGAGTACAAACAGTTCATCCATATTGTGTGTGCCTTATGTGTTGTTAGCAGGTGGGTAGAGAGTACAAACAGTTCATCCATATTGTGTGTGCCTTATGTGTTGTTAGCAGGTGGGTAGAAAGTACAAACAGTTCATCCATATTGTGTGTGCCTTATGTGTTGTTAGCAGGTGGGTAGAGAGTACACAAGTATTCAGCTTTATCATGATTGTGTCAGAGGTCTGAATATCTGATTCTAGATGACACATGCGAAGTCTGCCTGATGCTAGATGACATCTAAGAACTCGGTTTGATGATAGTTGACAGATACAAAAAGTCTGTCTGATGATCGTTGACAGATACAAAAAACTCTGACTGATGCTAGATACAAACAGTCTGACTGATGCTAGATACAAAAAGTCTGACTGATGCTAGATACAAAAAGTCTGACTGATGCTAGATACAAACAGTCTGTCTGATGCTAGATACAAAAAGTCTGACTGATGCTAGATACAAACAGTCTGACTGATGCTAGATACAAAAAGTCTGACTGATGCTAGATACAAAAAGTCTGACTGATGCTAGATACAAAAAGTCTGTCTGATGATCGTTGACAGATACAAAAAGTCTGACTGATGCTAGATACAAAAAGTCTGACTGATGCTAGTTGGCCACCGAATGATTCAGTTAATTAGTTCTCATCTACGTACCGTTGTTTCAGGTTTTCCAAAGTCTGGCACCACGGACTTCCACAACCGTCTTCTAGCACATCCGCTCATCGCACCACCGTGGACCAAAGAGCCCCACTACTGGACCCGTGACTTGTTCTCCATGCAATGTGCGACACAGGCGGCACACAACAGTAAGAAGTTTGTAGGGCCGGGTTTCGTTTTTTATCCGGTAAAATAAAATATGAATTCATCAAGTAGATCATTGTGAGCGTGTTGTAGAATCTGATGATTGCAAAATTCTGCTTATTGTAGGGTCTAATAATAGATAAATTCTACTTATTGTACGGTTTGATGATTGCAAAATTCTGCTGTTTGTAGGGTTTGATAGCAAAATTCTGCCTATCCTAGGGTCTGATAGCAAAATTCTGCCTATTCTAGGGTCTTATGACTGCTTCTATCGTGAATACGCCAAGACATTTTTCTCAGACGCGACAACAGCAATCGTGACCAACAGAGGTGTCGGTGACTCGAAGCTGAAAGGTGGGTGACTTAGTTCTCAATAGAAAGGTGGGTGACTGATATGATACTAAAAAGGGTTTTAAAAATATGTAGAATTAGTCAACATCTTTTAAAAAAATTTCCTACTAAAGAACTAAATGAAATCTTCTCAGGGTGGAATTATCCAGAAACCACCAATAACAGCCAAGCTACAAAAACATCGCTAGCAGGCGTAGACTACCCTATGATCACAAGTAAGTGATTCGATCGATACCTTAGAGATATACCTCTGTTGTATATATGCTTTATGTTGTAAATCTGCTACACCCATGATGTTTGTCTGCTACACTCAATGTTGCGAACCTGCTACTCTCTCAACTCTCTATGTGGCACATCTGCTACACTCTTTATTGCAATATACTACAACTTATTTTGTAAACCTAATACATCCTACATGATTCATATCTGCTTTAATCTGTTGCTTATCTGCTAACTATATTATGTTGCTAATATGTTACAACCTGTGTTGCATATCTGCTTCAATGTATTATATCAGCTACATCTTGTTGCATATCTGATACATACGTGTTTTATATCTGTATACTCTGTGTTGCATACCTGATACATTCTATGTTGCTAATCTGCTACAGTAGACAGTAGCGCCTCCAGTTTCTGGGACTCCAACAACTGGGACCAGATCAAAGAGAACCAGAACTGCTCACAACCGGTCTACCTGACAGCTGACCTTATCCTCAGGATGAACCCGAACATCCGCGTCATCGTCTTGATGAGGGAACCGGTGGAGAGGTGAGTCACGTGTCAATAGGGTGGGTCCACTAGATGTGAGTGGATAGGGTGGGTCCACTAGATGAGGGTGGGTACACTAGATGAGGGTGGATAGGGTGAGTCCACTAGATGAGGGTGGATAGGGTGGGTACACTAGATGAGGGTGGATACACTAGATGAGGGTGGATAGGGTGAGTCCACTAGATGAGGGTGGATAGGGTGGGTCCACTAGATGAGGGTGGGTACACTAGATGAGGGTGGATAGGGTGAGTCCACTAGATGAGGGTGGATAGGGTGGGTACACTAGATGAGGGTGGATACACTAGATGAGGGTGGATAGGGTGAGTCCACTAGATGAGGGTGGATAGGGTGGGTACACTAGATGAGGGTGGGTACACTAGATGAGGGTGGGTACACTAGATGAGGGTGGATAGGGTGAGTCCACTAGATGAGGGTGGGTCCACTAGATGAGGGTGGACAGGGTGGGTACACTAGATGAGGGTGGGTCCACTAGATGAGGGTGGATAGGGTGGGTCCACTAGATGGGGGTGGGTCCACTAGATGTGGGTGGATAGGGTGGGTCCACTAGATGTGGGTGGATAGGGTGGGTCCACTAAATAAGTGTGGATAGGGTGAGTCCACTAGATGAGGGTGGGTACACTAGATGAGGGTGGGTACACTAGATGAGGGTGGATAGGGTGAGTCCACTAGATGAGGGTGGGTCCACTAGATGAGGGTGGATAGGGTGGGTCCACTAGATGTGGGTGGATAGGGTGGGTCCACTAGATGAGGTGGATAGGGTGGGTCCACTAGATGAGGGTGGATAGGGTGGGTCCACTAGATGAGGGTGGGTCCACTAGATGAGGTGGATAGGGTGGGTCCACTAGATGGGGGTGGATAGGGTGGGTCCACTAGATGGGGGTGGATAGGGTGGGTCCACTAGATGAGGGTGGGTCCACTAGATGAGGGTGGATAGGGTGGGTCCACTAGATGAGGGTGGGTCCACTAGATGAGGGTGGATAGGGTGGGTCCACTAGATGTGGGTGGGTCCACTAGATGGGGGTGGATAGGGTGGGTCCACTAGATGGGGGTGGATAGGGTGGGTCCACTAGATGGGGGTGGGTCCACTAGATGTGGGTGGGTCCACTAGATGAGGGTGGGTCCACTAGATGAGGGTGGATAGGGTGGGTCCACTAGATGTGGGTGGATAGGGTGGGTCCACTAGATGAGGTGGATAGGGTGGGTCCACTAGATGGGGGTGGATAGGGTGGGTCCACTAGATGGGGGTGGGTCCACTAGATGTGGGTGGGTCCACTAGATGTGGGTGGATAGGGTGGGTCCACTAGATGAGGGTGGATAGGGTGGGTCCACTAGATGAGGGTGGATAGGGTGGGTCCACTAGATGAGGGTGGATAGGGTGGGTCCACTAGATGAGGGTGGATAGGGTGGGTCCACTAGATGAGGGTGGATAGGGTGAGTCCACTAAATAAGTGTGGATAGGGTGAGTCCACTAGATGAGGGTGGGTACACTAGATGAGGGTGGGTACACTAGATGAGGGTGGGTACACTAGATGAGGGTGGATAGGGTGAGTCCACTAGATGAGGGTGGATAGGGTGAGTCCACTAGATGAGGGTGGGTACACTAGATGAGGGTGGGTACACTAGATGAGGGTGGGTACACTAGATGAGGGTGGATAGGGTGAGTCCACTAGATGAGGGTGGATAGGGTGGGTCCACTAGATGAGGGTGGATAGGGTGAGTCCACTAGATGAGGGTGGGTACACTAGATGAGGGTGGGTACACTAGATGAGGGTGGGTACACTAGATGAGGGTGGATAGGGTGAGTCCACTAGATGAGGGTGGATAGGGTGGGTCCACTAGATGAGGGTGGGTACACTAGATGAGGGTGGATAGGGTGAGTCCACTAGATGTGGGTGGATAGGGTGGGTCCACTAGATGAGGTGGATAGGGTGGGTCCACTAGATGTGGGTGGATAGGGTGGGTCCACTA
Source organism: Physella acuta (assembly GCF_028476545.2). Lineage (NCBI taxonomy): Eukaryota > Metazoa > Mollusca > Gastropoda > Physidae > Physella > Physella acuta. The sequence goes on along the minus strand of NW_026732186.1, from coordinate 247,082 downwards.
GATGAGGTGGATAGGGTGGGTCCACTAAATAAGTGTGGATAGGGTGAGTCCACTAGATGAGGGTGGGTACACTAGATGAGGGTGGGTACACTAGATGAGGGTGGGTACACTAGATGAGGGTGGATAGGGTGAGTCCACTAGATGTGGGTGGATAGGGTGGGTCCACTAGATGAGGTGGATAGGGTGGGTCCACTAAATAAGTGTGGATAGGGTGAGTCCACTAGATGAGGGTGGGTACACTAGATGAGGGTGGGTACACTAGATGAGGGTGGGTACACTAGATGAGGGTGGATAGGGTGAGTCCACTAGATGAGGGTGGATAGGGTGGGTCCACTAGATGAGGGTGGGTCCACTAGATGTGGGTGGATAGGGTGGGTCCACTAGATGAGGTGGATAGGGTGGGTCCACTAGATGAGGGTGGATAGGGTGGGTCCACTAGATGAGGTGGATAGGGTGGGTCCACTAGATGAGGGTGGGTCCACTAGATGAGGTGGATAGGGTGGGTCCACTAGATGGGGGTGGATAGGGTGGGTCCACTAGATGGGGGTGGATAGGGTGGGTCCACTAGATGAGGGTGGGTCCACTAGATGAGGGTGGATAGGGTGGGTCCACTAGATGGGGGTGGATAGGGTGGGTCCACTAGATGAAGGTTCATACGTCATCCAGTGACCAGTGTGACGTAGAGCTGAGGCACATTAAACATTTTTAATCGGTGCAAACTTGCAGTTTTGTTACACACTTGCTCCAATAAAAACAGCTGACAAAATAGATTGTTGACTGTTGTATTGGCACTTTACCTCCTGAAACATGGTACTACGAATGTTTTTCCTCCACCTACCACCTCAGATTGTACTCCGACTACCTGTTTTTCTCGAGCACCAAGACGCCCGAAGATTTCCACTCGAGGGTCAACAGTTTCATCTACCACTTCAATGTCTGCCTGAGTCGACACTCTGTCCGGCACTGTGCCTTTGATGTCAGGAACATGAAGCACTTCTGGGTACTTGGTAGAGTTCTCAACGTTTATTTAGGTTACAGTGTCCGTTTGTTTGTTTGTTTGAGGGTTTGTGGTAAATCTTGTAACTCTGGGTACTTGTTAGAGTTGTCAACGTTTATTTAGTTTACAGTGTCCGTTTGTTTGAGGGTTTGTGGTAAATCTTGTAACTCAGTTTTAACCCGCTTCTAATGCAGCGATTTCGTTGCAACCTTCGAGACGCATTGGATGCAAACATATTTAATTTTAAATCAAATTACGCATTAGATAAGTAATTAAACTTTAGTTAAAAGGTTACAAAATTCCACAATAAAAGGGGAGATGACAAGATTAAGTTCTAGTGATTGATCGATCAGCTAGCCGATGGTGGTGAACTGGTTATGGTTAGCTGTTTTCTTGCCACAAATTTGACACGAACAAAGAAAAGGGCAGATAATTGTCTTTTCAGGATCGTAAGCTACAGATATGGTTTTAAAGGAAATATTTGTGTTGTATGTGGTGTCGACTTAATAAAGAACGAAACAATAAAAAGTAGAAATAAAACACATATTAAAAAAAAAACACTTATTGATCTAAAAGTAAGCTTCTTTTAAATGCTCTGAAAAATTAAAACAAGTTAATTAAAAAGTCTAGTGACATTTAAGCGCAATTTCCTTATGTTATCTAAAAATAGCTCTGTCGTAGCGTAAATCAAGAGCAGGGTTAGTAAAACCATTGGTTAAAATACATGTTTTATTTACAATAGAGTTACATGACTAAAAACCATTGCGCGCCTAGCTACTGAACGTGATGGCGCCAGTGTTTCTTCCAGACTTTTTTCTCCGGGGGGGGGGGGGGGGGCACTTGAAATCTTCGGGGGGGCGGTAAACTTTCTTCGGGGGGCGGACACTGTTAAAAGTATATATTTTCTATATAAATTATATAAATTTCATTTCGTTCGGGGGGGGGGGGGGGCGGTAAAAAATTTTCGGGGGGGCTTTGTCCCCCCCGAAGAGATGCCTGGAAGAAACTCTGGATGGCGCAGCCATTGAACGTGATGGCGCAGCTATTGAACGTGATGACGCGTGTGGTGTAGTTGGATAAAAATGCCTACTAATTCGGTCCAAATTTTAATTAATTCAAAAAAATTTTTGTGACCGATCGAAAGGAAATTTTTGAAAACTTTCTTCGGCAATATTGTTCTAAATTATGGCAGGAATCGATTGGTACATGTTTCAAGTCGCTAAATGGTCTGGTTGCCGAGATATGGGCAAAAAACTGCTTTTTTTTCGAGGTTTTTTGGCTTTTCCGGGAAATCCATGAAAGAAACCCGGAATTTTATGGCCTATGTTCATCCTGGTAACTTGCTTAACATAATTGCTTTTGGAACTAGTCATCGATATTGCTTCGTTGAGGAGGAGATACGACTTAAAGCTGCGGACACACATACATTCATCCATACATTCATCCATCCAGAAATGACGGGTTAATAAACGCAATTCTCCAGAATGGAAATTGCGCTAAAATTGCTGGTCGCTCTTGAAATATCTTACACATTTTAGCGACCAATGCTTTTATTGAAGAAAGCAAGCTTGTTTTATTTTCCTTTTTTACAAGCTGTTATTTAACTTGTTTTCTCTGTCTAAAAAGGAGAAAATAGATGAAATTCTTTTAATAGATTATATTACTCTACTATTTAAATAACTATACAGAAAAGCGTTGGTTACTTCCTAAATGTTAGTAAAAGTATCCAATACATATTATAGTATTTATAGCGACCCACAGATTTTATGTGCTAGTGTTTAACCAGAAAATTAAAAGAAACGTTTACCCCCCCCCCCCCCCCACCCCATTTAGGATAAATCTCCCCCCCCCCCACGATATGTGGACGTTCTCACGAATGTATCAGACATCTTGAAGCTGACTTGGTGTATCGTGTGTTTGCATACTGTGTGTGTGTATCTTGTATCTGTCTAAATGTATTGTGATATATTCTGTTCGGTAATGGCTGCCATTAAATATTAAAGTAAAATCTAGAAAGCGTTGAGTAAAGACATCAAATACTTCCTAAATATATGATTAGTTCTTGATTTATTTGAATGAATTTTTTCAATTTCAACCAAATGAAGCAGCATTTAAAACATTTAACTTTTTTATGGCAATAGGAGTCTGCGTGGTCGAGTCAGTAAACCGTAAAGCTCATGGTTGCTAAACCGATAAATCTCGAAGGGGGCGGTCACTAGTAAAAGTGTATGTGTACTATATAAAATCCATATCGTTCGGGGGGGGGGGGGGGGGAGGGCTCGATAACTGGGGACAGCACAACTCCAAAATCCAATAACTGCTTTTAACTTTCTTTAAATCACACGCAGCATTATCTTATGTCGTGAGAGTCCCCTAATTTACGTTTTTTATACCTTGTGTACCGTAAAGGTAGTTTTATAAACAGAGGTACGTGAGGTATCTGCTATAACGTGAGTAAATTACCCCTCTATTATTAGTGAATTGTCTTATGCTGTTTCGTCTTAGGGCTGTGTGATTTAAACTGTCATTTCGTCTATCTCAGGGTCGTGGATGTAGGGCAATATGATTTAAACTGTCATTTCGTCTATCTGTAGGCTGTATGATTTAAACTGTCATTTCGTCTATCTGTAGGCTGTATGATTCAAACTGTCATTTCGTCTATCTGTAGGCTGTATGATTTAAACTGTCATTTCGTCTAAGGGTTGTCTGATTTACACTGTCATTTCGTCTATCTCAGGGTCGTGCACGGCTGGATGTTGGCCTGTATGATTTGTATGTTTCCGATTGGCTGGAGAGGCTACCTAGGGACAGGCTCCTCATCATCAGGACAGAGGACTACAGCAACAACACACGCCACTACATACAGCAGGCCTTCGATTTTCTACAGCTACGTAAGTTGGGGGTTTGTTCATCTCTTGGTGTGGCCACTACATACAGCAGGCCTTCGATTTTCTACAGCTACGTAAGTTGGGGGTTTGTTCATCTCTTGGTGTGGCCACCACATACAGCAGGCCTTTAGACAACAACAACAACAAAAAAAAAACAGCGCCCGTTGTATTAATATTAGTTTAGCCCAGCGCCCGTTGTATTTCCCCTCAACGGGCGAACCGCCGAGTGCATAAATACAATGAACAACTAAAAACTATTTCTTCTTACAGCTCAGCTCACTGACAAGGCCATGTCAGAAATGGCCACCATGAGCCGGGCCAACACAAACATGGCCAAAAACTCAAAGCCACCCATGTTTGAAGAAACCAAAAAGATCCTGACAAACTTCTACGCCAAACACAAGCAAAATCTGGCCAAACTTTTGGATGATGACAGGTTTCTGTGGAGAGATGTGTAGCACTATGGAGGGATGTGTAGTACTACAGGCAAGAGACTGCTCATAAAACTACAGGAAGCGGCATCAGGAAATTATCTCTACTTCGTTCTTAATTGTATCATTGGCTGACGGTTCCTTAAACACAATTAGAATTGAGTCAACATGTCATGCACCATAAGACTTCAGCTTGCTTTTCTTTCTGGATTGGCCCCTTAACCACAGTCAGCACAATGCAGAAGTTGTTTGATTTTGGAACTTTCTCTCTAGTAAATGGGTTAGCATCGATGCGCTCTCTCACCCCAACACACAGATACCTCTGATGAAATCAAAATGTGGGTGTTTCTAATGACGACTAGTAGACTTGCAATACAAGCCAATCAATCAAATGACATGGCCCGTCGTCAGGCTGCTTCAAGCAATGATCAGACGGTGTAGGACAATAGACTGCAGTCTAAAGAGACTAATCACCATATGTTATTAGCTTTATGCTGATCACTCCCAGCCAGACAAAGGAACTTTATGTTTATTACAGCTTCACTTCAAGCTTAAGGAACATTTCAGTCTTTATGTTAACCACAGCATCAAGTTAGCTGAACATTTATGAGTGTTAACTTGCCAGTTATAGTCTGAATGATGTGGTTTAACACTACAGCTGTAGTGTGGTGTGGGTTCAAACATTCATGTTATATTGTTACTTAGGGCTTGTAACATAATAGAAGGTATCAAAATATTTATTATCTTATGAACTTTGGTCAAGTTTGAAATACTTTTAAACATGTTTTTGTCAATACTCATCACTTGATGTACTTGTTCAACTTAACATTTTATTCTCATATCAATACTTGTATTCATCAATAAATATAAATGCATATACTCATGGTCATTAGTAAAGTTAATTACATGTACTATTAAAACAAACATTAATTTAATTAACAAATTAATCATACATCATCCTCAAGAGCTGGAAGTTCAGAAGCCATGGACAAAAACTCGTTAAGTTTTTCCTCGTTGTCTTCTCCAACTGGCCCTGATGGGGTATCATCATAGCAGGCATCAGTCAAGTCTTGGGGAATGTAGAGCATGTCGACAAACCTGTCCTCACCTGTGGGGCGTGGGTGTGGGTCACACACCTGAAAGTGTACATACAGTGTTACACATTGTAAATGGTATCCAAATATGTAATGTGTTTTATGGGTAGATTTTACAACCAATGTAAATATAAGTATGGATGTGACCTAATCTTTCTGAAGGCCATACAGTGGATGTAACCTTACCTTTCTGAAGGCCACACATTGGATGTGATCTTGACCTAACCTTTCTGAAGGCCATACAGTGGATGTGACCTTGACCTTACCTTTCTGAAGGCCATACAGTGGATGTGACCTTGACCTTACCTTTCTGAAGGCCATACAGTGGGTGTGACCTTGACCTTACCTTTCTGAAGGCCATACAGTGGGCATGACCTTACCTTTCAGAAGGCCATACAGTGGGTGTGACCTTGACCTTAGCTTTCTGAAGGTCATACAGTGGATGTAACCTTACCTTTCTGAAGGCCACACATTGGATGTGATCTTGACCTAACCTTTCTGAAGGTCATACAGTGGATGTAACCTTACCTTTCTGAAGGCCATACAGTGGATGTGACCTTACCTTTCTGAAGGCCATACAGTGGATGTGACCTTACCTTTCAGAAGGCCATACAATGGGTGTGACCTTGACCTTACCTTTCTGAAGGTCATACAGTGGATGTGACCTTACCATTCTGAAGGTCATACAGTGGATGTGACCTTACCTTTCTGAAGGCCATACAGTGGATGTGATCTTGACCTAACCTTTCTGAAGGTCATACAGTGGATGTGACCTTACCTTTCTGAAGGCCATACAGTGGATGTGATCTTGACCTAACCTTTCTGAAGGTCATACAGTGGATGTGACCTTACCTTTCTGAAAGCCATACAGTGGATGTAACCTTACCTTTCTGAAGGCCATACAGTGGATGTGACCTTGACCTTACCTTTCTGAAGGCCATACAGTTATGTGACCTTACCTTTCTGGAGGCCATACAGTGGATGTGACCTTGACCTTACCTTTCTGAAGGCTATACAGTGGATGTGATCCTGTTTCTGGTACTTCCATCTCCTAAAGCCTATGGACTCTATGGCCTGTCTCCAGCTTCTCATCATGGGGGCGTTACGATGTTGACTGAAATGTCATATGTCATTTGAAGTGTCAAGTGAGAAATGACAACTGGGGACTAGATACTAACACTAGCTACTTTTACTATTACTTTTTTTTAAACAGCATCTTTGAACAGATACAATGATTGATTATACTTAATCTAGTTATCTCCCCTTTGGTTCGTGAACATAGTAATCTTTACAAGCATTTTTAGTAACTAATTTTATACAACATAGTGATCTGTATATTAATTTTTATTGACTAATTTCATGGAACAAGAGTTTTTTTAGTGACTAATTTACTACAAAATAGTGATCTTTACATTCATTTTTAGTGACTAATTTAATAAAACACACTTGTAGTGAATAATTTAACAGCTAATTAGACAAAGTGAATTATCATTGTTTTGTCATTGTATAAGCTCTAATATGAGAAATTTGTAACAAAAGTTATGGCAAAGGTCAAAGTTGATATACTCCCCCCCCCCCTGGCAACTGGGTGGGTTCCACTGAGTGAACTGACCTGTGGGAGTCAGGTGTGATGACCAGCAACAGCCCACTGCTGGACAGCAGGCTGTGAGCTGTTGTACAGCACTGCCACCTCTGGGCGGGGGAGGGCAGGTACTCCAGCAGCAAGGAGAAGATAACTGCGTGGAAACTTTGACCTGGCAGCCGGGTCACTGGGCTGGCCAGGTCATGGAGGTCAAAGTTCAAGGGGTCGGGGTGCTCATAAGTAGATAACTGGAGGAAATCACATTTGAGGACTGTCTGTGGATGAAAAGTTATCCAAATTTTAGGACCACGTGGATGAAAATGTATCCAAAGAACAGAGAGACTAGTAATCTCCATCAACAAATTTATTAAATCTGTAGATTCCACTCAACGATTATCACAGGATTATACCTCATACATTTCTGTCAGAACAGTAAGTGACTTGTATTGAAAAAGAAATAAATTAACTATACCATTAAATGTACTAGAACAGGTTAACTCATTAGCTTAGACACCTATCTCACCTGTCCTATAAGAGAAAACCATCTCACCTGTTTAGCTGGGCTTAGATCGATACCAACAGCATCAAATTCCTCGAATTCAAGAAAAGGGTTGTAGCAGCTGCCTACATCCAACAATCGGATTTTCCCAGTCACAGACCTGCTCACACGACCAAATTTATCAAGGGATGTAACTATGTTATTTGATAAACTCCTTAACATTAATTGAATGCTTTCCCTTGGATTGATGTTCTATAACATTTCCCTACAGCTAACCTTTGAGGGGAAAATCCAACTGCAATAGACCTATTACCGAGAATAGTCTCAAAATTATACGAAAGGCCCATTAAATATTGTTAAAATCATGAACGATGTTATTAAAATAAATATGGTTATAAAATCTTAACTTTTTGGGTTTTGTTGGACTTGACTAAAGATTGTATGCATGTGATGTTTTTTTAAAGTATTTTCAGAATTTTAACACTGAAAATCTATACAAACATAGATTAAATAGCCATATGGCTTTGAAAATTGTAAGTTTGTATAAAACTTAAATCAACCAAGTTTTGCGCTCTAATTACTAGGAAGTGAAGTTTCTGTTGAGTGAAGTTTCAGGTTATAATTTAGGTTTGATGAAAATAATTAGAAATGTAGCATTTAATTCACACAATTGCAATGTTTATATCACTGATAGATTCTTACAATATTAACAAATTTCCTCATTTTTTGTTTTGTTTACAACCGCCATGAAGGCAACATGGACTAATAACTATGGAAGAATCCTCGTCACCTAGTTAATGTCCATTTGAAACAAACTGTGAGTTTAGCCAGTTACGTCAGTCGTTGGGAGAGGAATACATTGATTTAAAAGTATCGTAGTTTGTTGTTTCACATACTAATACACGCCTATTTTAATACACGCCTACCTATATATATATATATATATATATATATATATATATATATATACATATATATATACATATATATATACATATATATATACATATATATATACATATATATATACATATATATATATACATATATATATACATATATATATACATATATATATATACATATATATATATATATATATATATATATATATATATATATATATATATATATATACATATATATATATATATAAAGAAAGTGAAAGAAATATAGATTGATAGATAGATAAATAGATTTCTATGTATGTATACGCAAACACTTTTGACAGTTTCTATTAAACTAACAATCTGAAGGCACCGAGGTTTAGACAATAAGAAAACCGACCATTGTAATTTGTTTGTTTCCGACTGCTGTGTTAATGGTATGAACTGAGTTTAAACTCACAAGAGAAGAGCTGTATTCTTGAGACTGGCGGTGTACACAGTGCGTGTCGCCTAGTGCTGTAAACATTGTAGCACGCACAGAACAAACCTATATTACATCTATAAATCAGGCCGGCTCATTTAATCTTGGTACACTGGGGCCGGGGGAACTATTTCAAATAACGGTCGTGTTTGTTGACTGACGCGGACACTATTTTCTTTTCATTTATTTTGGCAGGACCGGTGGCCCCGCTAGTTTTGTCAGCCGGGTGAATGTGTACAATCAATATCAAGGGGGGCGACTTTGTACAAGCCACATTAAGGGGAAGTAACCGGGGCTGATCTCTTTTTGTTGACACAAGAACCAGTACTCAAGTTAACTGTCAATAACAATTAGCACAAAGTTTGGGGTGGAATTTCGGCTTTTTCAAATAAAAAATACCCCCACCCTCCGTCTTCACCAAGTGGGTTACCCCCTCCCTCACCCCTTACCCCACTAACACTATTTTCTCTATTATCTCGGTGACTATTCCCCATCGGTAAAATTCTTCTAACAACACCATGTACGGCTAAATTAGTCCCGTTTTTGTTGAGACTGGAGACTTGGTCCCATCAGCCCAATGTTTAGGTGGCAGTTGACATCAATTTACACAGGGAGCTACTGAACACCGCTCAAGGAAAACCAACACAGCCTTTGATGGTACTGGCCTGCGTTAGGAAACTTAATTTCCAGAACTTTCCAACGCTAACCAGCTCACTGGCGGGCGGAGCAATGAAAAAGTTAATACCGTATAAAAACAAAGGATCAAAGTGGCAATTATATACTAGCTGTGGGTGTTGCGCCATCACATCTGCCTGGGTAGGGCCACACTAAAGCCAGAGCCACACTAGAGGCAGAGCCAAACTAGAGCCAGGGCCAAACTAGAGCCTGCTCCCTACAAATAAACAAGGACCATAATTTTTGGAAGAAAAGTAAACTATGGAAGCCAATGCGTTTCTTCACATGAAAGGACTCGGCCTCAAACGATTCTTTGATCACGGCTATTTATTTAGCTATAAACCACCCCCTTCTTTTCCTTTATTCAACTTATTTACCAATAGGGAGTGGGGTGGGGGGGGGGGAAGACGATACAAAGAAAAGCCCGGGAAAGCCTTCAAGAGGCGTGTGTAGACAGACGAGAACAAACTGGGTTTATATTCTTTTCTCGGTCCCGTAGTTGACCAGCACCGCCCCGTCAAAGTTTGTCTAGACTAGAAGCCCCGTAACTTGATGACTAAATACTTGGAGGACAACAGGACAAATCTGGGACACAGTAGAGGACAAATCTGGGACACAATAGAGGACAAATCTGGGACACAATAGAGGACAAATCTGGGACACGATAGAGGACAAATCTGGGACACAATATTTAGAGGACAAATCTGGGACACGATAGAGGACAAATCTGGGACACAATAGAGGACAAATCTGAGACACGATAGAGGACAAATCTGGGACACAATACTTAGAGGACAAATCTGGGACACAATAGAGGACAAATCTAGGACAAATTAGAGGACAAATCTGGGACACAATAAAGGACAAATCTGGGACACAATATCTAGAGGACAAATCTGGGACACAATAGAGGACAAATCTAGGACACAATAGAGGACAAATCTGGGACACAATAGAGGACAAATCTGGGACACAATACTTACAGGAAAAATCTGGGACACAATACTTAGAGGACATTTTCTGGGACACGATAGAGGACAAATCTGGGACACGATAGAGGACAAATCTGGGACACGATAGAGGACAAATCTGGGACACAATACTTAAAGGACAAATCTGGGACACAATAGAGGACAAATCTGGGACACAGTAGAGGACAAATCTGGGACACAATAGAGGACAAATCTGGGACACAATACTTACAGGAAAAATCTGGGACACAATAGAGGACAAATCTGGGACACGATAGAGGACAAATCTGGGACACAATACCTAGAGGACAAATCTGGGACACAATAGAGGACACATCTAGGACACAATACTTAGAGGACACATCTAGGACACAATACTTAGAGGACACATCTAGGACACAATACTTAGAGGACACATCTAGGACACAATACTTAGAGGACAAATCTGGGACACAATATCTAGAGAACAAATCTGGGACACAATATCTAGAGGACAAATCTGGGACACAATATCTAGAGGACAAATCTGGGACACAATATCTAGAGGACAAATCTGGGATACAATACAAGACATTTTTTTGGTCATTAAAATAAAACATTCTGTAGTTATAAAACACTGTTAGGTTATTTTTTTTAACATGGACCCAAATGGCCGTTGTTAAACCCACACACTTTATCTATGCCAACACACTGACCATTAGACCCACACTTTGGCTATTATACCCACACATTGGCTATTATACCCACACACTGGCCATTAGACCCACACACTGACCATTAGACCCACAATTTGGCCATTAGACCCACACACTGACCATTAGACCCACACTTTGGCTATTATACCCACACACTGGCCATTAGACCCACACACTGGCCATTAGACCCACACACTGACCATTAGACCCACACACTGACCATTAGACCCACAATTTGGCCATTAGACCCACACACTGACCATTAGACCCACACTTTGGCTATTATACCCACACACTGGCCATCCCCCCCCCCCCCCAACTGACCATCTGCCAGGTATATGTGTGTAGCCCTGACATTACCTGCCATCAACATGGCCCCAAGCAGACTGCCCCCAGCGGACATACTGTACATACTTGTACCCTGGGGCTCTGGGGTAGGTACACTATCAAACAAGCTCCCCCAGACAGCGGTGATGTGAAAAATGTCAGTCATGTCACACTGTGTTCATCTCTCCATGTTAACCTGATGATCTAATCCTAAATAAAAAACGCAAGGGAAAAAAAGCCAATTAAACCCAAATTAAAATAGGTAAGTGCCAATGTGACAAGTCTAAACAATGAGTTTGGCCTGTGTGTGCCGGGATGACGTACTCGTTCAGATGACGTGACACTCACGTGGTTTGATACTTCTCACACCTACGGCAAGAGGATGTTGTGTGGCCAGATTTTTGCCAGAGGTATGTTGTGTGGCCAGATTTTTGCCAGAAGGATGTTGTGTGGCCAGATTTTAGCCAGAAGGATGTTGTGTGGCCAGATTTTTGCCCCGCAGGTACATCCGGCCTTTATAAATAACAGCACCAGCCGCATCTACCCCGAACATGTAAATGAGCACAGGCAAACTTTCCCATCGAGAAGATTTACTTTGACCACGCTCTGGTAATCTCCCCTCTCTACCACACCCAATCAAAATAATGCAAAGATGACACCCCCCCCCCCCTCCCGCATCTTTGAAGTTGTCAGACACCAACGGCAGGTGTTTCTTCCTTCTCCAATTTCCCCAAGAGACGAAACTTCCACGAGGGATGAGAAGGGGAGAGGATGCTGGGTACTGTGTGTTTGCTGAGTACTGGTGTTTGCTAAGCAACAACAATCATCATGAATGTCAACAGGCGTGGGCTAGCTCTGCCTTTACGATAAACTAGATGGAGCTTAATGGGGTACACTTACTCGGTCAACATCTACAGCTTGAAAGAGGGGTCTGACTGGCTGTCACATTTTTTAGACCTGTCCTTTTAAGTAACAATCTTTTAGGAAGACACCGGGGAACACAAATAATTCTTCATATAAATAGTCTCATGTTTCCAGTTGGAACAGTTTTAAAATTTGCATTTTCACTCACGAAATTATGAACAAGTAAAACAAGTTAATAAATATGTATTTTGACTCATTTTCACCCAATTTTGACGTTTGAAACAACACATTTTGACATTTTCACCCAATTTTGACGCTTGAAACAACAAATTTTGACATGTTATTTTTATCCCAAAATAAACAGCTATAATAAAGGGATGGCCCCTACAGTAGCGATGTATCATGTTCACGTGAAATCAAATACTTTCTCAAGATGTTCCTGGCAGATTTTAAACAAACATAAGATCCACCCAGATGATGCACTGAACAAATAAGCAAACCATTCCCTCTAAACATGGACTGAGGTGTACTTCTCACATTTATTGCACAAATATTTCAGAGTAAATATAGGTGGCATTTGAGTGGGCCAGATCTCAATGAGATTTATTGATTCAGGTAGACAAACAAGAAAGACTGGTCAAACAAAGCTACAGGGGTCACTGTTCAAGAGAATATCTCTCTGTGTGTTTGTGGGTGTGCTCAATGTGTGGGGATGGAGACTGGAGAGAATGTGTGTGATGAACTGTGTGGGGATGTAGAATATCTGGGTGTGTGTACTGAAATGTGTGGGGATATGTGTGTTCCAAAATAAATGGTGTTGGAGGTGTCTCTTTCTCTCTCTAAGTATGTGCTGAAATCTGTAGTGACTAATAAACAAAGGCAGGTTGTAATCAGTGTTGTTGTGTTAGGTGCTGTTGTGTTGGAATTTGCTGTATTGTGTTTACTGTGTTGGGTGTTGTATTTCGTATTGTGTTGTGTTTTACTGTGTTGGGTGTTGTATTTGGTGTTGTGTTTTGCTTAACTGTGTTGGGTGTTGTATTTGGAGTTGTGCTGTTGTGTTGGGTGCTTTGTGTTGGGTTTAATGTATTGGGTGTTGTATTTCATGTTATATTTGCAATTGTGTTGTAAGGTAATGCACGGGTAATGCATGCAGATATTGCTGTCACAAAATAAGCCAAAGCAATGAGGTTCTAGCCACAAAAATGACCATCCTACTGTAGTGTTAACTAGCTGAAAGTTCATGTAGGAACAAACCCAGACAACCACATTACCCAGTCAAACCCCAAACAGAACCACATTACCCAGCCAAACTGATAGTGTACAAAACAATGTAGATAAATGAAGTCTCTATTTATTTCTTTAATATCAGCACTGAGTGTTTATTTGCAGTAGACTTGTCTTGTTATCTTGGGATTAGCCTACATTTGATAACAAATAATTTTCTCTGGTACAGCTTGTTGATTTTTCTGCCAGGGAGTTCTGTGTGTTTGTATTGAAAAACTAGTGGGACACGCCAACAACAGACAGATAACAGGGCCTGTTACACAACACTTCAAGTTAATCTCCCACCCTGGTTTAACAGCTTACCATTGGCGGTCACAGGGTCAATCTCTGAATGTCAACCACTAACTTTTTTAATCAACGTATTTGGATCATGGATGGCTATTTGAATGAATAAGTGTGGCACATTTTTTGTTTCTTTTTTAAATGTAATTTTAAAATCACATCAAAAAGCTTATACAGAAACAATTTATTGCAAACTGAGAAACACTGGCCTGAATGAACTAAAGTTTGAGACAAATTTACAAGCCATATAAATACAAATTAAATATACCACAAATAAATCAATATAGATCTATATTTGCATCATACAAATTATGTTTTGGCTTTGGAGACATATTTTGACATATGAAATATATCAACCCTATCCAATTGAAAGTCTTTTAGTTTCTTAGTTAAAATATAAAGAACTGACCACCATTTGGATCAAATATAGAACTGACCACCATTTGGGTGAAATAAAGAACTGACCACCATTTGGGTGAAATAAAGAACTGACCACCATTTGGGTGAAATATAGAATTGACCACCATTTGGGTGAAATATAGAACTGACCACCATTTGGGTGAAATTTTAAGGGATGAAAGCAGAATGGATTTCCAAGGAAGGTGTGGAGATAAATTTATTTATTTCCTGTCTTTAGTTTGTAATTCTGCATATCTTATGTAAAGCACTTTTTGTGTGAAATATCAATGTGTTTACTAATTGTGTTACCAACAGGTAATGTGAAAAAATCACACGTACTACTGGTAAAGCCCTGATAAAATAATGTTTCATTTCTCTGTGGATTGTTTCTCCAGTAGCTTCAATAAATATGATTGGACAGAACAATTTTAAACAAAGCCTTTCAGCCAAAACAGTTGCCGACACAACACAACATTACAGTTAAAAGTTTAAAGAATATAAGCTTCTCAAAAAATTGTATTTAAAAATTGTCATTTACTTAAAAATTTGTTAGTTACTTTAAAATCTGAATTCACTAAAAAAATGAGTGAATCAAAATAATTAATTACTTATTTTCAGAAAAAAAATGTAGGGAAATATGACTTACTAAGAAAAAAGTGAAAAAAAAAACAACAACTTACTGCTTTATCTCAGGTTTGATATCACTTTCAACATTTGCTTCAAGTCTGTCACAACTTTTGTCATTGGCAAACACTGTGGGTGTTGTATTGCTTGCGTCAGCATCATTCATCTACATGTAGAATAGAGTGACACCCACAGAACGCATACATTAAAACTGAAGTTTCTTCATTGTTATTTGTAACACTGGAGGGGATTTCTTCCAACACAACCAAGTATTATGTGTCAACATGTTATGCGCCATGTCCTGTCCAACACAACCAAGTATTAGGTGTCAACATGTTATGCGTCATGTCCTGCTGACTTGGTTTTTGCCTGTTTTTCTTTATGGGTTTGTTTCTATAGAACTTTGTCCAACCTAGAGCAATTGTCTCATTTTGGAGTTTTCATCCTAGATGGGTTGTTGTCCCCCAGTTTATGAGCATCATCTGCCTCAGATCAAAACTCAGGACTTTAGAGTTAGCAATCATATGGGTTGTCTAGTTGCTAGGTTTAACCTAAATATTAACAGGGTGGTTGTGGGTTGTCTAGTTGCTAGGTTTAACTTAAGTATTAGCTGGGTGGTTGTGGGTTGTCTAGTTGCTAGGTTTAACCTAAATATTAACAGGGTGGTTGTGGGTTGTCTAGTTGCTAGGTTTAACCTAAATATTAGCTGGGTGGTTGTGGGTTGTCTAGTTGCTAGGTTTAACCTAAATATTAACAGGGTGGTTGTGGGTTGTCTAGTTGGTTTAACCTAAATATTAGCTGGGTGGTTGTGGGTTGTCTAGTTGCTAGATTTAACCTAAATATTAGCTGGGTGGTTTTGGGTTGTCTAGTTGCTAGGTTTAACCTAAATATTAGCTGGGTGGTTGTGGGTTGTCTCGTTGCTAGGTTTAACCTAAATATTAACTGGGTGGTTGTGGGTTGTCTAGTTGGTTTAACCTAAATATTAGCTGGGTGGTTGTGGGTAGTCTAGTTGCTAGGTTTAACCTAAATATTAACTGGGTGGTTGTGGGTTGTCTAGTTGGTTTAACCTAAATATTAGCTGGGTGGTTGTGGGTTTTGTAGTTGCTAGGTTTAACTTAAATATTAGCTTGGTGGTTGTGGGTTGTCTAGTTGCTAGGTTTAACCTAAATATTAACTGGATGGTTTTGGGTTTTCTGGTTGCTAGGTTTAACTTAAGTTTTAGCTGGGTGGTTGTGTGTTGTCTAGTTGCTAGGTTTAACCTAAATATTAGCTGGGTGGTTTTGGGTTTTCTAGTTGCTAGGTTTAACTTAAGTTTTAGCTAGGTGGTTGTGTGTTGTCTAGTTGCTAGGTTTAACCTAAATATTAACTGGATGGTTGTGCATTTTCTGGTTGCTAGGTTTAACCTAAATACTTGCTGGGTAGTTGTGGGTCGTCCAGTGTGAAAAGTTTAAGACAACACATGCACATGACTAGAGTTAGGGAAATATATATACTTTATACCACAACAAAGCTAGAGATATACAATAAAACTTAGCAGTTTTGCTTATGGCTGGGAATAAAACTGTTCACATGTGTAGACCTCCAACAACACACATTAAAGATAGAAGCACAAACACAATGTTACAAATGTAGCTTGAAAGCATAAACACAATGCTACAAATGTAGCTTGGATCATAAACACAATGCTACAAATGTAGCTTGGAACATAAACACAATACCAAAAGTGTAGCTTGGAACATAAACACAATACCACAAATGTAGCTTGGAACATAAACACAATACCACAAGTGTAGCTTGGAACATAAACACAATACCACAAATGTAGCCTTAAATAGTTCTCATTCTCTTTATTTGGACAAAGTACAAATGGATTAGCTTCTTCTGTTTAATTAATTAGTTTTGAAAAATTCCTCAAGCAAAACAACATTACAGGTGAAATATAGCTATTGGAAAATGCATTAATCCAGGATGGTAACTACAAGAATAGAAGGAGAAACTACTGATGGATGTTAGTACAAACACTACAACCTACACACCCCACCCTCCTACACACACACCCACCTACAAGTACTACAACCTACACACCCCACCCTCCTACACACACACCCATCTACAAGTACTACAACCTACACACCCCACCCTCCTACACACACACCCAACCCACCTACAAGCACCAAAACCTTCACACACCCCACCCACCTACACACACACCCCACCCACCTACACCCTCCCCCACATACAAGCACCCACCCCACCTCCACCCACCTGTGGATCCTCCTCAGCTATTCATGGTACACCCTCTTAGCATCTTTCTCTAGGGCTGTCCTCCTCGCCCCCACCTACACACACACCCCACCCACCTATACACACACCCCACCCACCTACACACACACCCCACCCACCTACACACCCCCCCCCCCCACCTACAAACACCCACCTGATGATTCCTCCTCAGCTTCTCATGGTACACCCTCTTAGCATCTTTCTCTAGGGCTATCCTCCTCCCCCCCTGTAAAAAATACTCCAGCATGACCTGGCGGCACCAGTGTATTCGTGTGGCTGGGTTCACTGACCAATGCTCTGTGGCCAGTCTGTACATGGCCTTGGCATACCTCTCCAGGCAGGCTTCATTTTCTGTATGTTGTTGCCAGACTTTTTCATGTTCTTTGGCATCTGAGGAAATTGTTGACATTGGTATGTAAGTAAACATCATACACAAATTTGTTGACATTGGAATGTAAGTAATCATCATGCACATAATTGTTAACATTATGTAAGCATCATACACAAATTTGTTGACAATGGCATGTAAGTAAGCATCATGCACAAAATTGTTGACATTGGTATGTAAGTAAGCATCATACACAAAATTGTTGACATTAAGTTAGCATCATGCACAAAATTGTTGACATTGGTATGTAAGAAAGCATCATACACAAAATTGTTGACATTAAGTAAGCATCTTACACAAAATTGTTGACATTGGTATGTAAGTAAGCATCTTCCTCTTCATGTTATGTGTCATTGAGGCCATTGACTCAATCTCAGCCTACTTTTTTTCTGGATTTGCTTCCATAACTTTGGCCCATCCAAGAAAAATTACAAGGCAGTAGATGTTTGATTTTGGAATTTTCTCTCCTAGATGAATTGCTAGCCCCAACTATTGAGCCTTATCAGCCTGGGGTTTGAACTCAAACTTTACAGTTTAGCAGCTATGAGCATTTCTACAGATTGTTTTAAAAAGTTTCTAACAAATAACAGATTCTGAGAAAACAATAGCAAACACTTGTATAGATTTGTATTACGTGTTTTAACAGAGGTAAGGCCAGTCTTAGGTCCTAGAAGCAACATTGGCAGTTACATAAGTATAAATTAATTACTTAAAAAAAAAATGTTTACTGTACTTGCACGATACTCGCGTCTTAACTGTCTGTGGACACCTTTGATAATGGCGGCTAATTGAAGGTGTTCATTCATATTTTTCTGTTTTTGGCCATCCCCTTGTTTAGAATTGCGGCCGTCCACTAGTATATGATGAGGGTCAACCAGTTGTTTCTGACAGAGGTCATCAGTCAATTTATGTTTCTCTTCCTCCATCACCTAAACAAAATAAAATGTATGACATCCATGGGATTGAGAGAGAAACAAAACAACTAAGTAATGTGCATTGGACTGGAATCCCCAGGGGAAAGGGAGGGTGGGCCGGCAAAGGAAAACATGCAACAGAACGGTTGAGGAGGAGGCGAAAACAGTTGGGCTCTCATGGGCACAGATTAGAGGAGCAGCCCAAAACCGAGTCCGCTGGAGATGTGTGGTTGCTGCCCTTTGCTCCCCAGGGGCCACAAAGGAGTGATGATGATGATGAAGTCTGTAATGACTTCCTCGAACTCCAATTGGAGGATGATTGATTCACTTGCAAAATTTGAAATTTCAGTATAAAAAAAACATTTCGAGTAGGGGGATGATTATTTCACATGTTACGGCTATATCTCTATATATGTAAATATATGGAAACAATATTTTTGAACACCTCCCACTCGATTGAATAAAAATCCTACGTACACCACTTCTTGCATGCACTGTAAGCACTACGTTGGGCGTCACCCTTCTACGGACGATGTTCTAAACCTACAGGCAACTGGGTGTCACCCCCTCTCCCAGATGGTGTCACCCAGCACATAATGATGTATATAACTTTAATAAACCGACTGGAAAAAGCAGAATTTCTCATTAAAATTTGCTTCATTTAACTAGTTGATCGTAACACATTTTAATCCTATCATTATGCTCCTAATATATTTCCCAGGCTACTCCATCTTAAATTTCTTACACTAGAATCATAAAGTATAACCTACTATAAATCTGACTGCAGTCTGCCATCATCATTGTCCCATACCATATTCAAATGAAAGAGGCCAAACAAATCACATTTTATTCCCTGATTTCTTACTTTTAACCAAAAGATTAATGGTAAATTTTTGGAAGTTTGCTTCGTAACAAGTGGAGTCTAGATCTAGTAATCTATTTCACTAGTAATACTAACATTTTTATTTCGTTTGGGTATTAACGAAACCATCTATTATTAGTATTATTAATATTATTAATCTATTTTCTTCACTGTACTGTAACTTATTACTACACTAACTAGATTCTAGTAACTACTACACTATAAAAACTAGACTAGACTAGATCTAGTTTTTATAGTGTACTATTAATATATAATTAATATTATATAATTATATAGGCCTAATCATATAGATCTAGATCTAATAAACATATATATATATTGCCATATATGACATATGATAATAATAATATATTATTATATTAAATATAATTATAAATATAATCTACCAAGCCAGACTAGATTCTACCAACCAAACTCCAAAGTACAGGACTTAGCGGCCTAGTAACTTAAACTTAAATTAAACTAATAGTTTAAATAATAAACTACTACAATAGCTCAGTAGTAACTAGACTAGCATTAATAAGTATTTCATGTAACTACTAGATTTACTACTGAAACTAACTCTTACACACAGCTATTCTAGAAATACTTTTCTTGCAGACTTTTTTCTGAAACCGAAAGTACGATCTTAGATATAAAAATGTTTTTGTCGCATTTTATTAGACAATATTAGAGCTATCTCCCTTGTGTTAGAATTTTAAATTAACTATGATTACTATCAAGCCTTTGTCACCTATTTTTAAAACGTGTTTGATTACAAAATTTATTATAAACATAAATTAATTACCATTAATTTGAAACAGTCATTTTACGCAGCTATATATTTCTAAATCCTTTAACAAATTGTAGGTTAGGGCCTTATAGAATTTAAAAAATGCCATAACCATAACAACCAGCAGCTTACACACTGCGGGTGACTAGCCCAGATCAGGTCTTTTTCGGCAACTTTTGATTAGTCATATCATGATACACACTTGGAAAATAAATATTATTTCACTAAAACTTTGTAAGTGCGCTGCAGCTATAAAAAGATCTAGATCTACTATTTTTCAAATACTAATTAAAAGTCACCATGGCTTCGCTGTTTAGCTTGGTTTTTTTCCCATTAGTTTTTATTTCACATTTGCGACAAAAAAATACACACTGACAAGCTTAAGGCTCAAATTGAGATGAATCTAGATCTAGACCTACACGTTGAAACTCGATATTTATTTTTTAATGTTTCTTTTTTTTTTTTTAGTAGGGTACATCCTAATCACTTTTACTAGTGGTCTAGAATCTATAGATAACTAGTGGTAGAACTCTATTTTAACTAGATTCTACATTTATTTATAGCTTCATCGCATGCTAACACCTACAGATTGGGTTTTAAAAAATCAACTTTATATTTAACAAAAATAAGTAGACCCTAGTCTATTCTGGTTGATGTAAAATAAATTTAAATCATTATTCTTTTCTTGTAAAACGTATCTTGTAAAAGGGTTTCCTCCATATGAAAACCCAACATAAAAATATTTTTTTTTATCACCAGGGAAATCCGTGATGTCATTGATTGCTTCGCT
The DNA here is from genome assembly GCF_028476545.2 of Physella acuta. NCBI lineage: Eukaryota > Metazoa > Mollusca > Gastropoda > Physidae > Physella > Physella acuta. The sequence goes on along the minus strand of NW_026732186.1, from coordinate 226,072 downwards.
GTCTACTTTCTTTCATTCATGAAGTTGACATAGATCTAGAAAAGTCAGCAATACATTTGTAAGACAATCAACCATGTTATCAATGTAATACTTATTTAAAATTTTGAGAATCTAGTAGTTTAAAGCAGACGATCATAAATTATAGATAGCAACGCAGGGGCAACCCGCTTTGTTTGTTATTTTCTGTTTACACAGCAGGTGCCTGTGACGTCACTGTCCTGGTTGTAGTGCACCTAGAGAAAACAAGATACTTGCGCTGCGAAGAATAATGCTCGCACTAGTTTAAAGCCTCTACCTTACTTCTCGTTTGACAATATTTCAGTATTCTAAAATAAAAATAAAATAAATGTGATTTTATTTTAAGTTAATATATTGCGTTTTCGTTAAACTATTTTTTTAATGCTTGTTTATAGTTCGCGTAGTAATCTGTTTTTATTTACACCAATGTTGTGCTCGTGTTCTCTTTGAAGCCGATTGCTTTTTGCCGATATTGGCAACCTACTTCAAAGACCGACAGAAGATTGTAACAAATGGTAAGTTAAATTAATTTCAATTTTATTTACATATTAACTTTTAACATCTTACGTTACTTTTCTAACTCACGTGTAAGTTTTGTATTTTTTGTGTGTCAACACTGGGTCGATCGAAAAAGAGGCATGACTTTTTTTCCCTCTTTAGCCTCCTTTGCGCCTATGCCCTTTGCCTCCATTCAGTGAGTGCAGTTGGATCAATCAATGGGCGAGAACTTTACTGGATAGAGTTCTATAAATATAGCACTGTCCTTGAAATAGAAACATGTGTACGTTAAATATAAAATGTATAAATTTAAGCCATTACATATCCGATTAAGCCTTAAAGGATTAATACTTAGGCCTACTGGATTGATAGGAATTTTATTTTTGTTTATTTTTTTTAAAATTCAGCATTAGGCTAATAAAATTTAAATTAGTCATAGGCCTAAAGCCTTTTTTTTTAAATTTAATAGGCCTAGGCATATTTATTTAATTAAAGGTCTAATTAGTAATTAAATCTAGAATTTAGATCTATATCTAGTAGTCTTTTTTTCCCCCGGGCCTAGATAAACACATTGGGACAATATTACTACTAGAGTCTAGCTAGATCTAGAGATTGAACCCTATCGTTAAAGATCTAGATTCTAGCTAGATCTAGAATCTAGACTCTATGCCCATTTTTTTAAAAAAATATCCTGCCTAAATAAAAAAAAAAATAACGTATCATTTTAGTTTTTTAGTCTAAATATTAGACCAAGTTAAAAATATTGTAGGCCTACTAAATTATTACTCAATTTGTGTTAGTTCTAAAGCTAGGTATTGAAACGTTTCATCGGTTTAAGTTGTAATACTTGTATTTAGCAAAATGCACAGCTTCAGTCCCGAATCTTCACTTTTTATGTGTTAGTAGGCTACAATCTTGGGCCCACATTAATATAGACATACATTTTTATAATGATGCCTTGGTCCGGTAATCAGCATAGTACTAATTAATTTTAAGACAATGAGAGTAATAGCCTTCAACTTATTAAGATGTGTATCTGCCTCTAGTTGAAATAAAAAAATTCAAGTAGTTTATCAGCTTTGTTCACAATTTTTGTTTTCTTAGCCTAGATAAAAATTAGCATGTAATCTATTCTTAGGCCTATAACCCCGGGCTAGTCAAACACCGTCTTAGTTATTAAACTCAGACATTTTTTTAGTCGCCTTGTTTATTGAACGAGTTCTTGTGTAGAATATGTGTTAAGTTTTTAAGCCCCGTTAGTTATAGTGATTGTGAACGATTGTATGCACCAAGTATTATTAAGATATATTTCACATATATGTTAGCTTGTTTACTCGAGACAATATTTTAATTCAGTTAACAGCATGTATGTAATGCGTTAATTACAGGACACATATTGCGATGCACATGTCGACATAAACTATATGTTTTTATTCAGTAGTTGTTAGGCCTACGTCCCTGAACAACAAAACGTCATTGTTTTACGCCCAAAGGTTTCGTTTTTAACATTTTTTTGTTTGAGTGTTGAACCCGTCTTAAGACACATTTTTGTTTGGCGCCTGCTGCGTTTTTAAACACAAACAAGCACACCGAAGAAAAGAAAAACCGACTCAAATGCGTAACTAATTTTTGCCAGTTGACCTACTAACCTTCCGACCCTGTTCATTACCTCGAACCCCCTCATAGTCAGCACAGACTCACCAGCCCTCGTTGTTGTGTGTGTTACTGTAACCCTCCCCAGCCCGGCCCCCGTTGTTGTGTGTGTTACTGTTAACCTCCCCATCCCCCACCCTAAGCCCCGCCAAAAATTTGTTATCGTCTCCTGCCTCCACTCCCGCCCCTACCCCGCGCCGCGACCATCGGCGGCTATGTAAACAACAATAACCAATCCATAAATAGATCCGACCAATGGGGCGCGAGGGGCCGGGGCACACCGTTTCCACCCCGTAAACACGACGGGTAAAACAAACAATTTTTTAGATAGACAAAGAAATGGAAAGGTCTTGCCTCTACACAGCGCTGAGGCACGGTACAGCGATCAATATTTTTTGTTTTGTTCAAATAAAGCAAGATTTCAACAAAATCTACCCCGAGCTTTGTAGTCAACTTAGAAGTCACACGTACTGGCCGATCAATAGCACCGGCCCCAGCGAAACAATACTTGGACGAGAAAACAGGCTATGACGTATGCCTTGTGTACATATTCCCAGTTCCTTGTGTTTATTCAAGATTGATATTTTGAAATCAATACTTTTAATTTCTGCCAGTGTAAAAAAAAAAACAAAAAACAACTTTCTGTAATGAAAAAAAAAATTCTTTTAGTCACTACACGAAATGTTTAATTCCCATCCATGTTTTATCCGATGAACATTCGGTTTATTTATTTCTATCTAGTAGCTGGTTTATCCAGATTGATTCGTTTTTTATGATATTATCTACGACAATTGTCTATCTCCTTGGCAGATCAGCGTCATATTTTCGGGGATACAAATTGAGTCTGCACCGAGTAACCCTCGACCCCTACCACATACTCGGCGAAATATTTATTTATCGTGTGGCGGGACGGGCACATTTTTATACTGCTGTAAGCTGGAGTACTCCTCTTGTAGGGCTTGGTCAATCTGTCGCACTGTATAATGGTGCAATGGGGGGGGGGGGGGGGGAATGACGAATCTTAGCATCATATTTAGCCAAAACCAATCAGCCATGTCACCAGTTTTAGTCAACCATTATTTAGCAGTAAGCCCCCCCCCCCCCCTTTCTGTTATTTTTAAAAAAATGACGTTGATAATTTTGTTGTACCTTTTGTTGTCTTTCAACAAACCAAAAACACCAGCCTGGAAGATGTGTCGAGTCTGCATATTGGCAAGGTGGTGGTCACGGTTCAGTGAACACGTGTCCGTAGGGCAATGGTCTCTTGATGCACACAGCACACAAATAAATCACCTTGATTGACCTCAACTGATTGTTATCGTTCTCGTGGACCGTTATGACACACCGTGTCGGCTCTGTATAGCGGTGTGTGTGGAGGGGGGGGCGGTGAATAGAAAAAAAAGTTCCAGGACAATAACACAGATAAATGCCACAAAAGGATAATTTTATCGGGAAAAAAGTCACAGTAATTAAGTAACAAATGTGCATTAAGGAACATTTTGATTTACTTACAGAGATTTGTAAAATTGTGGGTGTTAATAAAAATATGGGTGGTGCTTTTGGTAACCGATTATAAACTGTAAAAGTATTATTGTTTTTAATAATAATACGACTCTGATCTTCACAAGAAGTAAACGTGCTATAATATTATTGACTCAGCATCTTCACATTTTGTGACATATTTATTTGAATACCTGGTAGAAATGTAGTTTATAAAGAAATGTAGGCATTTCTTCTGTCAGCCTGGTCCGTCCACGCTGTGTTGTTCTGTGTTTGCTGCAACGACAGCCTTTGTACCTTGTCGGCTTTTTGGCTTGATCCTATGCTTTGTGGCAACAAGTCACATAAACTATGTCTTTTTCACTTTTCACGCCGATTCAAAGTTTGTATTTTAAAACAACGTCGTGCTTTAACATACACCTGTCACAGTGATGGGGTGCTTCATCTAGAACAGAGTGCTACAACTGTGATGGGGTGCTACAACATACACATATATGTCATACGGTGCTACATCTAGCATAGAGTGCTACAACATACACTTGTCACACAGTGCTACATCTGTGATTGAGGTGCTGTGACTTAGTACCTAACCAAGGACCTGTAATCCAGCTAGCTTTCCTTTAGCGTTAATCTCGCGGGGTGCAATATAAATAGCCAGTAGCCTCTAGCCTAAACCCTACCCCCTGACCCCATCTCTAACCTTAACCCTACCCCCTGACCTCAAACCTTAACCCTACCCCCTGACCCCATCTCTAGCCTAAACCCTACCCCCTGACCCCATCTCTAACCTTAACCCTACCCCCTGACCTCAAACCTTAACCCTACCCCCTGACCTCAAACCTTAACCTTAACCCTACCCCCTGACCTCAAACCTTAACCCTACCCCCTACCCCCTGACCTCAAACCTTAAACCTACCCCCTGACCCCATCTCTAGCCTAAACCCTACCCCCTGACCCCATCTCTAACCTTAACCCTACCCCCTGACCTCAAACCTTAACCCTACCCCCTGACCTCAAACCTTAACCTTAACCCTACCCCCTGACCTCAAACCTTAACCCTACCCCCTGACCTCAAACCTTAACCCTACCCCCTGACCTCAAACCTTAACCCTACCCCCTGACCTCAAACCTTAACCCTACCCCTGAACCCCCCCCCCCCCCCCTAACCTTAACCCCACCCCGACCTCGCCCCTCTAACCTTAACCCTACCCCCTGACCTCAAACCTTAACCCTACCCCCTGAACCCTCCCCCCCCTAACCTTATCCCTGACCCCCAACCTTGCCTGTACCACTGTCTGCTGTCCTGTCATGAATGACCAATGACATCGTAGACTGTCAGATTGGCTACTACAAGACAACTAACTTCTGGTCAGTGACCCTGCTTATCTAACCTTTGACCTTTGGGAATGGACGGCCGCTTACAAACAACTTCCGTCACAACAACAGTCAGCAAACCTATCTGTCATAGCTACCGTCAGCCGTCCGTCCGACTCGCATTTAGACGGACGGGTAACGGATAGGCGGGAAAATAAATCATTGGACGCTCTTGTTGGTCTCTCTGTCTAGGTGTGAGGTGGGGACTTGTGTGTGGTGTGGGGGGAGTTGTGTGTGGTGGGGGGAGTTGTGTGTGTGTGGTGTGGGGGGGAGTCTATATGTGTGGTATGGTGAGTTTGTGTGGTGTTGTGTGTGGTGAGAGGAGTCTATGTGTATGGTATGGTGAGTTGTGTGTGGTGTGTATGGTGGGGGGGGGAGTCTGTATGTGTGGTGTGGTGAGGGGGGTGTGGTGTAGAACATCCATATTTGCAGGCTTAAATTCTTCGATACAACAAAAATTATCTTTTTTGATCAACATCATGTAATGGAAGTTAACTTATTTTATATCTAACTCGCCGTCTCGGCCAGGCCCTGCACTGGCCTCTAAAATAAACCTAGTTGTAAAGGACCGCGTTTATTTTAACCCTAAACCTAACTGTGACTCTAAACTTAACCCTAACCATAACCAAAACTAAAACCAAACACAAACGTATACACAAAAACAAATTAAACTCAAACGCGAACACAAACACAAGTGAAGTATGTAAATAACAAACTAAACAGCACAAATACGCCCAGGTTTACAGTGCACATGTGTGGTAAAAATGTACCATCCGCTCAGGTGTTTGGATTTCTATAAAAGACAAAGCCAAAGACATACTTGTTATATATATTGATAGATGTGAAACAGTTAAAATAAAGGTAACCTTGTTGAGATTTTTTTCACGTATAACCTAGTTAATATCGCACCTTGATCAAGATGTTTTTTTTTTACCTGTACCAAAACACCTGATTAAAAATTAAGTGGTTTTTGTTTGACAAGACGTCAGTCTGTCTACCCCAGCCTCTTGTGCTACACGTGGGGTGTTGACACTCCAAGTCACAGGGACGTGTGGCGTCTAACTTAGTCACATGGTCGTGTGGCGTCTAACTTTGTCACAGGGTTGTGTGGCGTCTAATTTAGTCACAGGGTCGTGTGTCGTTTAACTTAGTCACAGGGTCGTGTGTCTTTTAACTTAGTCACAGGGTCGTGTGGCGTCTAACTTAGTCACAGGGTCGTGTGGCGTCTAACTTAGTCACAGGGTCGTGTGGCGTCTAACTTAGTCACAGGGTCGTGTGTCGTTTAACTTAGTCACAGGGTCGTGTGTCGTTTAACTTAGTGACAGGGTTGTGTGGCGTCTAACTTAGTCACAGGGTCGTGTGTCGTTTAACTTAGTCACAGGGTCGTGTGTCTTTTAACTTCGTCACAGGGTCGTGTGGCGTCTAACTTAGTCACAGGGTCGTGTGGCGTCTAACTTAGTCACAGGGTCGTGTTGCATCTAACTTAGTCACAGGATCAGAAAGTGTTGCGTCTATCTTAGTCACAACATGATCAGAAAAGTGTGGAGTCTAACTTAGTCACATGACCAGAAAGTGTTGCGTCTAACATAGTCACATGATCAGAAAAAGGGTTTTGTCTAACTTAGTCACATGACCAGAAAGTGTTGCGTTTAACTTAGTCACATGATGAGGAAAAGTGTTAGGTCTAGCTGGTGTGTTGGTCCCACCCACGTGTGTGGGACCAACACACGTGTCAATAATGAAAGCCAGTGTGTGAGCGTGTTGATGTCAGCACATGATAGACCCGCTTGTTTGTTGTATCGTTGCGCACCAGGCGCCCCCCGTCTTTACCCGTGCGCTTGTTTCCCCCGCACCGCGTCACACGCAGTGCGCAAATGTGGAAAACTTGTCGTCACAAACAGCACCGTGGGCTTGGTAGGACACGACAGCTGCACCTCTTAATGCTCGAGTCTATAAACTCGAGGTAGAAAGGTATCAACGCCCAGTTCAAAGGTCCAGTGTGTTGGTATACTTTGTACAACATTCATTATATATATATATATGTGTATATATATATATATATATATATATATATATATATATAAAATATATCGTGAAATTGCTACTTTCACCTAGTTATGCCTAACCAGTAGGCTGAGTCCTTTTATTTGCCATGGTCAGTAAATTTCACATGACGGCATCTGCCATCGATTGATAAACTCACACTCGGCTGTGAGAGAGGGGTCTGGTTTGGTCACACTCGGCTAGATGGGGGTCAAGTTTCGGGCTGTCACAGAGGGGTCAGGATCGCTGAACTGACGGCACTTAAAGCTGCTGCGAGGGCTGCGAGCTGCGGTTGTTACACTTCCAGCAGCACGCCGTTAAGGTCGCACAAATAAACAAAACTAGCCGTTAAAAACCTCGTCACGCGTGACCGGGAGTCATTGAGGCCTGTCACCATTTCACCTGACAGACCACGTGATACACATATAAGCTGACGATGTGTTACAGTTTTTAGGCCGATTCTCAAGCCATCGCCCACTGATCCGCTAGACGGCGGTGTTTATTTGTAGGTCAAGGTTGTGTCTGGTATTGGGTGTTGCGCTACAACATCCGGGTGTTTGGTCTTAAGATCTAAATCTGTTTGATCCCAATTTAGCCCAAACATTTTTCATATTCCAAAATAGCGCTGACTCACAGAAAATCCTGCTGTGTTGTGTGTGTGTGTGTGTAGGTACACAAGGAAGATTGTGTTGTGGTTGTAGGTACACAAGGAAGATTGTGTTGTGTATGTAAGTACACAAGGAAGATTGTGTTGTGTATGTAGGTACACAACGAAAACTGTGTTGTGGTTGTAGGTACACAAGGAAGATTGTGTTGTATCATGACGCAACTACCGGGTCTAGTGAGACGTCACCCTCGCAGCGAACGTATCATCGTCTCCATAACCCTTCACATCCACCCACGCTAATCTCTCGTGGGGGTGGTGGGGGAGGAGATATGGAACAATATCAGACTCTTACACTGTTGATGATAGACGCTATGAATAAATAGCCCAGCAAGTTCACCTAACCAAATACCTGTACACCTATTGAATCTAGCTAAACACTATTATTTGAAACACTGACTCGCGTGTTAAAGAATGACATTACAAATATATCATGAAAATAACACCTACATAACATTGACTTCTATAACGGACCAACTTTACCAATATGATGCGTCGTCCAGTAGTTGCCAACTTACTATGTTTTTTTTTTGGTAGTCATCGTCCATGTTTGGGTTACAGAGACACGCTTGACTGACTCTATGTCCAGCCTCATCTTCCATGTTTGGGTTACAGAGAGTACTTCCACGCTTGATTGACTCTTTGTCCAGCTGTAAAAACATACAAAATTATTTCATTGTCAGAAATTGTGTATCATATTTAGGACATTTGTCTTGTTATTTATTAGATTGAACAATGACTTGTTGCTACCCGTAGGACATTAAGATCACTGGGGTATTTTTGTCCTACAGTTTATTTGATTGTGTCCTGAAGCACGATTGGGACGAAGCGGTACGGCTAACTGAAAAGAACCCTGGAGTTTTTTTTTTCTTCTGCTAAAATGTGGGCCACGCGGTTATCAAAACACGAGCTCCAGAAAGTTCCAAACAAAACTAGTCGGTGACCTTGAACTTGGCACATCCTCTTTTGTTCTGCTTGTTTTAGCTGACAACTTATGACCCAATGATTGTTAAAAACATGAAATACAGACTTGGGTTAGGGTGAGGCGGGATAATTAAAAACAGTATCCGGGACTTCCGTTTTGTCTCCCCTTTGTTTTGTGGTAGATCAGTTAGTCTTTCATTTGTTTTTTTTGTCCAAATTCTGGGTCCCTACTAGTTTCTGTGACTGTGGCTCAGAATATCTGGTCCATGTCTGGTCCCTACCGTTAAATGTCTGGTCCATGGTTGGTCCCTCCCGTTAAATGTCTGGTCCCTCCCGTTAAATGTTTGGTCCATGGTTGGTCCCTACCGTTAATTGCCTGGTCCATGTTTGGTCCCTACCGTTAAATGTTTGGTCCCTACCGTTAAATGTTTGGTCCATGTTTGGTCCCTACCGTTAAATGTTTGGTCCCTACCGTTAAATATCTGGTCCATGTTTGGTCCCTACCGTTAAATATCTGGTCCATGTTTGGTCCCTACCGTTAAATATCTGGTCCATGTTTGGTCCCTACCGTTAAATGTTTAGTCCATGTTTGGTCCCTACCGTTAAATATCTGGTCCATGTTTGGTCCCTACCGTTAAATGTTTGGTCCATGTTTGGTCCCTACCGTTAATTGCCTGGTCCATGTTTGGTCCCTACCGTTAAATGTTTGGTCCATGTTTGGTCCCTACCGTTAATTGCCTGGTCCATGTTTGGTCCCTACCGTTAAATGTTTGGTCCATGTTTGGTCCCTACCGTTAATTGCCTGGTCCATGTTTGGTCCCTACCGTTAAATGTTTGGTCCCTACCGTTAAATGTTTAGTCCATGTTTGGTCCCTACCGTTAAATGTTTGGTCCCTACCGTTAAATGTTTGGTCCCTACCGTTAAATGTTTGGTCCATGTTTGGTCCCTACCGTTAAATGTTTGGTCCCTACCGTTAAATGTTTGGTCCATGTTTGGTCCCTACCGTTTACTGTCAAATCAATCCTCAAGTTTATTCACGGGACAGAGAAAACAAAAACAAACACCGTTTATTGCTCTTGCTGATTAGTTATTTCCCCTGTTGCTAGGGTACCATTAATATCGCTTGTTTTTTTTTAATGCTCTGGGTGTCTAGTTGCTATAGCCTAACTAACTAAGGATTTCTTTCGGCAAAAAAAAAAATGGTTTTCTTATTTTTATTCGCCAAACTCGGATCGACTGTATTTTATTTATACATTTTTAAACTGGTGTTTGATATATTGTAGGATAATATTCACTTTTCTAGTTGTTATATTTTGTCTTATGTTTCATCCAAGGTTTCATAGTAACGCTAATTAGCATGTTAAACTACTTTGATGTTTTTATTACTCACTAGACTACCCGTTATCTAGTTAGATAACTGTGGGTTTCGGGGGTCATCCATAAATGACATCACGTCTGTCAGCACTTATCATCGCAAAATAACCAGACCCCACATTCAAAAAGACGTTTTTATATTTTAAAAACTCTACTAAACTCTACTAAACTCTACTTCACCTGCACAGTGTCCCGCCAAGTCTCAGACATGTTTGAATTTAAAAAAAAAAAAACGATTCCGGCCGAGCATAGCTCTGACCTAACTATCCCTTCATATGCTGAAAACATAGAAACTGGTGAACTCTACTTCACCTGCCCTGTGCCTCGCGAGGTCCTGATAGTCAACCTTATCATTCGCATGTAGTCCTTAAGAAAAAAAAAAGTGAAAACGTTGTAAAACGAATTAAAATCTTTTTACTATTACTAAAATCATTGTTCTAAACTTTTATAATTAATGTGATTAATCTACCTATGAATATATCAATAAATTAATTAACGGCTTTAAATTAGTTTGTAATTAACAGTGTGTTTAAGAAGGAATAATATTTACCACCCAAAATCCTATTTTACAGCTCTACACATAATAAAGATTCTCCCCAATAACAAATCAGAAAAACAAACAAACAAAAAAATGAGTTATCAAACATCACTATTCAGTCAAAGTTAAGCCATTGTTCTAAAATTTTAAAATTAATGTGGTTAGTCTACCTATGAATAAATCAATAAATTAATTAACGTCTTTAAATAAATGTGTGATTAACAGTCTGCCTGAAAACAAAAATTGTTCTCTACCTACATACTATTTTCCCCACGTTTTCGTTAACTTGCTTTCGCGTCTGTTTGTTTGTTTGTCTTTCCATCAAATCTTGCTATCGAAATTTCGGGCACTTCCCAATCAGCTAGCGCGCTGAAATTTTCAGGGAAGCTTTGTTTCCGATGACAATACAATATTCAATTATACAGCTCTCCACATAGAGTAGAACCATTTACAATAGTCAATCAGACAAATAAATATTCAAACATGTAAACAAACTTGAGTTTTAAAGTGTGTAGTTAGGGATCATTGAAGTAAAGTATCAATGTAGTAAGGACTCATATGGGATCATGTACAGAATAGTATCATGTGTATAAAGCTGTGTTAGATGCACACACGGCCTGCCATAGTTTTAGTCTAATTACCACACAATACTTTCTCCCCCCGACCAAGTGAGTACAACCATGCTAGAATGGTTAATGTTGTCATAGTTTTTAGTTTAATTAATTACCACACAATACTTTCTCCCCTCGACCTAGCCATGCTAGAATGGTTGAAGTTGTCATAGTTTTTAGTTTAATTAATTACCACACAATACTTTCTCCCCTCGACCTAGCCTTGCTAGAATGGTTGAAGTTGTCCAGCACCGGTCATGATAATGCAGCTTCTTTGTTGTGGATGTTGTCGCTGGGGTGGTCTTCTGGCACCCCCACCCTGATGCTACCCGTTACCCTGAAACTACGCACCCCCTCCCGTCAGCATTTTTGCGTTCTATCATCGCACTGAGCTCAACATTTTTTAACCCCCTACCCCCGTTTTAAAAAAAAGTGCTCAGAATTTTCCCATTTCGTCCATTTTAATAAGCAAACCATACCTCGCTAGCACTGCTGTGGGGAGGGGGTGGGGGGTGGGAGAACTGGCCCACGGGCGCAGACGGAAATGTTGTTCTAAACAACCCTGCCACACTTTTCATAAACAAGGCTTTGTTTACTTTAGCCTTGTCGGGGCCCCCGGCCCGTTGTTTACGTCGCTTGTTTGTGAGGGTTGCTAGGCGACCGAACGCTATCTCCAACTTGTAAAGTAAACAGCCGCCATTTCATGTCCTTGCTGTTTGTGCGTTTCGGCCTTTATCTTCCATAGCGCGAGCTCTTATTATTTTTCAAGTTTATTACGGTGAGTTATTGTTCTCTTTGTGCGACCTGCCGGCACGCTGGGGGTGGGGGTGGGGGGTGGGCGGTACTGGTAAACAAGGGCTACAACACGTGGTAGACTAACAAAGGGAGAGAACTGGACCGGTTAGATGGACGTCGATAACGGCTATTTTGGGGGAGGTGGGGGGGGGTATCGAGCCTAGAGTTAAAGATTTATCGGAGACACATTACAGGGGTGTACAGAGGCGCTAAAGCGTTGATTGGGTCTGATGATTGGGTGATCAAATAGATGATTGGGTGTTCAAATAGAAGATTGAATCTGGAAAACAGGTGATTGCTTTGTCAAGTAAAGATTTAAATAATGAAATAGAAGATATGTTGACTCCCTTTTACAGACCCTCCATCACCCCTTCACCAGACCCTACAAACACACGACCCCTTTCTTCAGACCTTACACCACCCCTCCAGTAGACCCTAGATGACCCCCGACCCCCTTCAACAAACCCTACAAACACACGACCCCCTTTCTTCAGACCTTACACCACCCCCTCCAGTAGACCCTAGATGACCCCCGACCCCCTTCAACAAACCCTACAAACACACGACCCCTTTCTTCAGACCTTACACCACCCCTCCAGTAGACCCTAGATGACCCCCGACCCCCGACCCCCTTCAACAAACCCTACAAACACACGACCTCTTTCTTCAGACCTTACACCACCCCCTCCAGTAGACCCTAGATGACCCCCGACCCCCTTCAACAAACCCTACAAACACACGACCCCTTTCTTCAGACCTTACACCACCCCTCCAGTAGACCCTAGATGACCCCCGACCCCCGACCCCCTTCAACAAACCCTACAAACACACGACCCCTTTCTTCAGACCTTACACCACCCCTCCAGTAGACCCTAGATGACCCCCGACCCCCGACCCCCTTCAACAAACCCTACAAACACACGACCTCTTTCTTCAGACCTTACACGACCCCCTCCAGTAGACCCTAGATGACCCACGACCCCCATCCATCATATCCTACATGACCCCGACCCCCTTCATCAGACCCCCCCCCCCCCCCTCAAGCAGACCTTACACTCCCTTCCCCCCTGCCGCTCCCCCCAATTAACGCTCACCTTTACCCAGAAGATACAGTTACCACCTCAGCCACAACAACCCCGGCCTGAGCAGAAAGTAAACATCCATCTGGGGGTAAACAATACACTTGACGAATATTTTTGTTTTCCTTTCCCCCAGCCCGTCTTTTGGGGTCAAGGCGCTGAACCCCTGAACCCCTGAACCCTGGGGTTTTAACCTTTCGCCCAGCGCATTCTATTTCGTCCTTCTCATGTCTATCGCTGTGGACGGCACATTCACACCGGCAACACACTGGTACACACATACACACAGCCGAACACTCACACAAATACATCAGGTCACTCACACAATCACAGCAGAACACACACATACAAACACACCCTAACGAACCAAACAGATAAGGACACACTCACCAGCTCAGTCGGACACACGACACACCCAACACACCAGTGACCATCAAACACCTTAGGTCATACAAACACACAACATTGCAAAAAAAAAAAACACAACATGGCACACTTCAACAAACAAAAGCACACCGTACATCAAATGTTTTTTTTTTTTTTTTTTTATTTTGGAGGAAAAAAGTTGCGAGTGTGATTAACTTTCAAAACAACGCGTATTAAAACAAATGTTTTTTCTTCTTTAATTCTACACTCGATTAAATAAATGCAAAGCGGCATAACTCTTGGAGATTGGATTTCCTCGAGTTAGCGGCCGCTGCCCATCACCTAATTGGTTGTCTTAGATCACGTGATGAGTGTTTCTATTAAACATACAGTCTTGGGTTTTTTGAAGTTGTTGTATTTTCTTTGTTCTTGTTACAGACAAAATAAAAATGTGTGTGAAGATTTTTGTTGAAATACGATCTCTGTGATCAGTTGGCGGGATTGTCTGATGTGGTGGCCTTGAACAGTTTATAATCTTCTGGGGGTTGGGCTGGTTGGTCTAATGTGGGCTAGAGGGGGGTTGGTTTAATGGGGGGTTGGGCTGGTTGGTCTAATGTGGGCTAGAGGGTGGTTGGTTTAATGGGGGTAAGGGTGGTTGGTGTAATGGGGGTTAGGGTGGGGGTTGATCTAATGCGGGATAGAGGGTGGTTGGTTTAATGGGGGTTAGAGGATGGTTGGTTTAATGGGGGTTAGGGTGGGGGTTGGTCTAATGTGGGCTAGAGGGTGGTTGGTGTAATGTAAGGCAGAGGGTGGTTGGTGTAATGGTGGGGGGGGGGGGGGAAGTTGGTTTGATTGGGATTAGGGTGGGGGTTGGTTTAAAGTGGGGCTGGGGGTGGTTGGTCCGTTGCGGGGCAAGGGGTGGTTGAGTTTTTTTTCTTCCAGCATCAAGGAAGTTTTTACAATTGTTTCTTTCTGTTCCGTCATGAAGGGATTTCCTCTATAACTTGACCTGATATAATACATGGGGGGATTTCCTCAATAACTTGACCTGATATAATACATGGGGGATTTCCTCTATAACTTGACCTGATATAATACATGGGGGGATTTCCTCAATAACTCGACCTGATATAATACATGGGGGGATTTCCTCAATAACTTGACCTGATATAATACATGGGGGATTTCCTCTATAACGTGACCTGATATAATACATGGGGGGATTTCCTCAATAACTTGACCTGATATAATACATGGGGGGATTTCCTCTATAACTTGACCTGATATAATACATGGGGGGATTTCCTCAATAACTTGACCTGATATAATACATGGGGGGATTTCCTCAATAACTTGACCTGATATAATACATGGGGGGGGGGGATTTCCTCTATAACTTTGCCTGATATAATACATGGGGGGGGATTTCCTCTATAACTTGACCTGATATAATACATGGGGGGGGGGATTTCCTCTATAACTTGACCTGATATAATACATGGGGGGGATTTCCTCTATAACTTGACCTGATATAATACATGGGGGGGGTGGATTTCCTCTATAACTTGACCTGATATAATACATGGGGGGGATTTCCTCTATAACTTGACCTGATATAATACATGGGGGGGATTTCCTCTATAACTTGACCTGATATAATACATGGGGGGGGGGATTTCCTCTATAACTTGACCTGATATAATACATGGGGGGGATTTCCTCTATAACTTGACCTGATATAATACATGGGGGGGGGGATTTCCTCTATAACTTGACCTGATATAATACATGGGGGGGGGGGGGGGATTTCCTCTATAACTTGACCTGATATAATACATGGGGGGGGGGGATTTCCTCTATAACTTGACCTGATATAATACATGGGGGGGGGGATTTCCTCTATAACTTGACCTGATATAATACATGGGGGGGGGGATTTCCTCTATAACTTGACCTGATATAATACATAGGGGGGGGGATTTCCTCTATAACTTGACCTGATATAATCCGTTGAATCTAACTTGACAGAGTTTTGCCTCTCTAGATTTGCCTTTGTCCACCCGAGAACAATCTACCAGACAACAGTTGTTTGTTTCTTTCAGGCATCTCTTACGTAGCACATCAATCCCCCCCCCCTCGACAAAAAAAAACTATTTTCCCACGTTTTCTTTAACTTGCTTTCTCTGTTTGTCTTTCCAATCAAATCTTGCGATCGAAATGTCTGGCACTTCCCAGTTAGCTAGCGCGCTGAAATTTTCAGGGAAGCTTTCTTTTGGATGACCATAGAATATTCAATTGTTATTATTACTAAATTGATCAATGGAAACATTTTATTGAGCATTTTAGACCGCTATATAATCTATATATATAATTCTCCTCTGCGAGCCATTAGAAAAAAAAACGAGCGACGCGTAGCTCGCCTCTCTCTTGCCGCGCGCAGTGAAGCGAACGATCCCACGTCGCGACAGGCTTAGGGGCAGATAATTTAGTTTGAACCGACTTTAAACTTACAGGAGGTAACTATTACCACTGGTGGCCAGTTTGGGGGAGACGATATGGTCGAGTGGTTGGGCACACGATTGCTATCCCACTCGACACGGGTTCAAATCTATGTGTTCTAGTCAGTAACCAGCCCTCGTCCTAACCGCTATCAACTAACCTCTGACAATCATTCACTTGCGATTGAGACCGAAGAAGAAAGGGTCTCTCGTTTTTTACGAGTTGTCTTTTTACGAGTTGTCTTCGTTTACCCAAAAAAAAGTGAAAAGATAAAATCGATAGCAAACAAACAGACAAAGACTAAAAAGTAGAAAATAATAATCATTAAAAAAGTTTAAAAAAAAACCCACGTTTTCTGATTGAACTAAAAAGTAGAAAATAAATACTATACATCACAATAATGCAAGCGATCACTCTACTATAAGCGATGAAAAACGTGGGGCGCCGTGATTTTCTTACAGTTTCTAATACTGTTGACTCTCTACAAGCTCCCTAATAAAAGTCAATAGTATTATCTAATCAATAGTAATATAACTTTTACTTCGGCGCCCCACGTTTTTCATCGCTTATAGTAGAGTGATCGCTTGCATTATTGTGATGTATAACATTTATTTTCTACTTTTTAGTTCAATCAGAAAACGTGGGTTTTTTAAAACTTTTTTAATGATTATTATTAGTTTATATAGAAGATCAGCCTATATACTTGAATTTATTATGTGACTATTCCCCCCCCCCCCCCCCCCCCGTAAAAAATGTTTGACTGATGTACATTAATTCAGCTCAATTAGTTATAATTAACTCGATGTTACCAAATTTTTACGCCGGTGTTGTCGGGGGTGGGGGGGGGGGGGTGCGCCAAGAAATGTTATTTAATATATAAAGAGGTGGGGCGGGGGGTCCTATAACCTTTTCTAGTCTACGTAGAGTGTCGTTGAGTTGGCATTATAGATTTTGATCTGTTTTGTACATAAATTGCTCCACCTTCTCTCGGGGCGCTCATGGCTGTGTTGTCTATAAATAGATTTCACCGTGTGCCTCCCCCCCCCCCCCCCCATCCGTCACAAAAAGTGACAAAGCGTCAATTACTTCATAACAGCTCGACATGATTTGCGACACGTTGAAATGCCGCCGTGCCACTGCCCCGCGGCTGCCAGTCAAGCGGCGAGCGGAAGTGACGTTTAGGAGCGACTCGCGCATCACATCCCACAAGTTTTTAAACCGCTAGGGGGGGCCTAGTTGAGAAGGGACGCTGCTCCTTATATATGCAGGAAAACTTGACTGCTCGGACTGTGATGTAACAGACAAAAAGACGTGCAGATGTTTTACGCAGCGCTTTTAGCCAACAATACCGTTTGATTAGTTCACTTGGTTAATAACTAGCCATTGTATGTTGTTGTTGATAGGCTAGCCACTCACAGTCTTCTCTCAGCGTCAAACAGCAACATTTAGCCCTCAACTCGACATTGTTAACTGTACACTCGACATTTTTAGCTATAAATTTGACATTGTTAGCTCTAAATTTGACATTTTTAACCCTATACGACATTTTCACTGAGTCTAAACTTGGCAATTTCGCTCTTAAATTAACATTTTTAACTCTATACTACATGTTAACCAATTAAACTACATTTCAACCATCAACATTGACGTTTTAGCCATTAAACTTTTACATTTTTACCTCTTAACTAGACATTTTTACCTCTAAAATTAACATTTTTACCTCTAAACTGACGTTTTTATGCTTATAACTCATATGGCGGATATCTTTTTTTTTTTTTGGTTATTCCCTAATTAGCCGAAAATATACTTGAAAACGATATTTGAACCCTTAACGATAAAACTAACCTTAAACACTGGTTATCGTGAGATCGATATTTGTACAGAACGTACGGCTAATCAATAGAACGTTTTACCCCATTGACCCACAACTGTGGCCGATTTCATGAACATTTTTGTCACAAAATTGTGCCAAACAATTTTGGCAAACAAATGGAGCGTGTCTTGCTGGCGCGGTTGTCTTTCTTCGTCACGGTGATTGGCGAGAGATCCCAGGCCAATTTAGCCGAGTTTCAAACCATGTTTACATTAGTCACGTGACTCTAGAGCCAGCACTCGCAGGCTGTTCCTTGTCAGATGATTGATGCACCTGGTGCTGTTGGGTGCAGATGCTTTATCCTGAGTCCTGCACTAGGGAACGTCATTGCGCCATCCACTGTTGGTTCATCAGTAGACTCTAAAGGGGCCAGCACCATCACCCTATAGAACCAGCACCATCTACCAATAGGGGCCAACATTGCGGTATCCCCAATATGTCAGCCATCTCTTGTCTGTATGTCAGCCATCTGTTGTCTGTATGTCAGTCATCTGTTGTCTGTATGTCAGCCATGTTGTCTGTATGTCAGCCATCTGTTGTCTGTATGTCAGTCATCTGTTGTCTGTATGTCAGCCATGTTGTCTGTATGTCAGTCATCTGTTGTCTGTATGTCAGTTATCAGTTGAACGTTGGACAGCCCTCGGCGTTTGTCTAGATTCCCGTGTAAAGACCGGGTGTTTTAATGATTGTAGGAAAAAAAGTCACAGGAAAAAAAAACACAGGAAAAAAAAACACAGAAAAAAAGTCACAGGAAAAAAAGTCACAGGAAAAAAAGTCACAGGAAAAAAAGTCACAGGAAAAAAAAGTCACAAATATATATTTGCATGATATTTGTTAATACTTTTATGTATTAAATATTTAGAGTGTGCAAATTAACTTAGGATTAATTAAATGTAATGTAATGTGTGTAGGCTGTATACGCATAGGAATTTTTATTATAATTATAATTCATCTAAAAATATTTATTATGAAGTATGTTGATTGTAATTATTTTAAACTTAAGATTAGTAGCAATTAATAGAATGCTCCAAAGTCCACGTTTTTCATCGTGTTTTGTTTTTTTAAATACAAATATTAAATTACCGTGAAATGGTAAGTTCATCTGACTTGCTGCTCTCAACTCATGGCAACAATAGTTATGTTTAGTTCAACCACCTTTACTGCCCACATTTATCACGCTCATTACATAACAAAACTTAAGATCGAAACAGAAAGCCGACAAGGTTCAAAGGCTGTCATTGACGCATAACGTCAACAACACAAAATATGTTCGGACAATGCCTACTGAGGGAAGGCCGACCAGAGAATAGCCTACGGCAAAATGTGCCTAAATTTCTTTTTTAATTAACTTTTCTACCGCGTATTTAACTAAATACGTAACAAAAGTTGAGATTGTTGTGTTAATTATCTTAGAGTATTTTTACTTACAATTGTTATAAATCATAATGCTTTTAACGTCTATAAATAATTTATGCTATCAAAAAATACAACCAACAACAATAAACATACACAATTTTACAATTCTTAACAAATTAATAAAAATATTTCTAAAAAGATTTTTGTGACTTTTTTTCTGTGACTTTATTTCTGTGACTTTTTTTCCGATAAAATTTTTCCACTGTGACTTTTTTTCTGTGACTTTTTTTCCTAGCAAAAACTGTGACTTTTTTTTTTTTTTTCCTGTGACTTTTTTTCCTTTCACCGTTTTAATTACAGTCATCAACAGCCAGGACTTATCTCGTCCTCTGTCACACCTCACCGCGCATGCGTCGGTTTTTTCTCCCTTGGGGTGATATCAAAACTTTCTCTGTCATCCTGTAGAGTTGATGATTTAAACCAGGGGTCTCCAAACTTTTCAGTCCGAGGGCCGCATTAACTATCAAATTTCAGTTCGGGGGCCAGTTTCTTCCAGGCATGTCGTGATTTTTCTGAGCAAAGTTCCCCAGCAATCACCAACAAACGTTTTTTCCGTGGACAAAAAGATCTCCGCGGGCCGGATGAGAGGACCTCGCGGGCCGCATCCGGCCCGCGGGCCGTAGTTTGGAGACCCCTGATTTAAACAAACATGGGATTTTAAAAACAAATTGGTTGGTGTACGAGTTATGACGACGGCCGCGTAGATGGATGTAAATGTGGTAATTAGTTTGTCGCCTCTTCTGGTGTAGGCTACAGACTGGCACCACGGCGCCTGTTAATCGGCCCTCGATCACCGCGCTGCTTGGATTAGAGCACGCGCTCACTGACGCCCCACGTCTGACACTGACGGGGGTCAAAACTTGGCCCGCCTCGTCACATGGCCCGTCACATGGCCCGTCTCGTCACATGGCCCACCTCGTCACATGGCCCACTTCGTCACATGGCCCACCTCGTCACATGGCCCACCTCGTCACATGGCCCACTTCGTCACATGGCCCACCTCGTCACATGGCCCTCCTGGTCACATGGTCCGCCTCGTCACATGGCCCGCCTCGTCACATGGCCCACCTCTTCACATGGCCCACCTCGTCACATGGCCCACCTAGTCACATGGCCCTCCTCGTCACATGGCCATCCTACATCACAGGGCCACTCAACGCCACGCACACGTCATCCTATGTATTACTTACGTCATCATTAGGTCAATCGTGTACCTTATTGCTCAGGTCGTTGTTAATCCATATCGATTGTGTAGGGATAAAACGATCGGTTATTTATTTCTTGGTCACGGTTGTGAGTTTGATGGCTTTAGTCTTTATTATGTTGTATTCGGTAAGGGTTTGTTCGTTTAAATTGGGTCAGGGTCAGCTTATGTAACTTAAGAGTTATAGATTTATAATAAACCGTTGTGTTTCAACTACATGCTGCTCATCCATTTGTATACAAACAACACGCTTACAAATGGGGTTTTTTCTGTGTTTCTCTGCTTGTCTGTGTCTGTCGCTGTGTGTGTGTGTGTGTGTCTGTCGGTCTGTGTCTGTGTGCGTGTGTCTATGTTTGTGTGTGTGTGTCTGTCGGTTTGTGTCTGTCGCTCTGTGTGTCTGTGTGTGTGTCTGTCGTTCTGTGTCTGTCGCTCTGTGTGTCTGTGTGTGTGTCTGTCGGTCGGTCTGTGCGTGTGTCTGTCGCTGTGTGTGTGTGTGTGTGTGTGTTAAGGCCAGCAAGACCCCCCCCCCCCCCGCTCACGACCACCAGTATCTGAGAACCGGGCGGTATCTCCAGATCTTCCAGAGTGGATCGTCAGTCTCATCAAACCCCGCCCCTTTAACCGTTTAACACTTTAAGCCCCGCCCCATAACTACTAACGATTAAGACATCTATACAGACAGGCGAATATAAGTACTTTAATGGACCCTTGTTATGTAGCATCGATTCCACTAGGACCATACCGATACCTTGCTTTAAAACTGCGATTATTGTGTATTCGATACAATCAAGTGTAGTATCTTGTTCCTGTTTAAAACCTCGATTATTGTGTATTCGATACGACAGTATCTCGTTGACAGGCACGCTTTGTGTGATTTTTTTCCGTCTCCCTTCTTCTCTACTAACCCCTTGTATGTCTATGTATGTATATTTTCTCTTGACAGTGTCACTGTTTGTCTATAATTGTGTCTATAATTGTGTCTATAATTGTGTCTATGATTGTCACCCTATGTCTGTCTATGTATGTATATTTTTGTCATGATAGTGTCACTGTCTATAATTGTCACCCTATGTCTGTCTATGTATGTATATTTTTGTCATGATAGTGTCACTGTCTATAATTGTCACCCTATGTCTGTCTATGTATGTATATTTTTGTCATGATAGTGTCACTGTCTATAATTGTCAGCCATTGTCTATGTATGAGAACTGTAACAGATTAAAGTTATGTGAAAGTAGTTGGCTAAAAGAGGGGGCGAGAATGGTTCTTGCTGTTATATGGTGGTCGTAGTTACGTGATGGTTGTGGTGGTCGTAGTCAAGTGATGGTTGTGGTGGTCGTAGTCACGTGATGGTTGTGGTGGTCGTAGTCACGTGATGGTTGTGGTGGTCGTAGTCACGTGATGGTTGTGATGGTTTTAGTCACGAGATGGTTGTGGTGGTCGTAGTTACGTGATGGTTGTGGTGGTCGTAGTCACGTGATGGTTGTGGTGGTTTTAGTCACGTGATGGTTGTGGTGGTCGTAGTTACGTGATGGTTGTGGTGGTCGTAGTTACGTGATGGTTGTGGTGGTCGTAGTCACGTGATGGTTGTGATGGTCGTAGTCACGTTATGGTTGTGATGATGTGCTCACGTTATGGTTGTGATGATGTGCTCACGTTATGGTTGTGATGATGTGCTCACGTTATGGTTGTTATGATGTGCTCACGTTATGGTTGTTATGACGTGCTCACGTTATGGTTGTGATCTAGTGGTCATCGATCTTGTGGTCACGTGATCTTGTTGTCATGTGCTCCTTCGATCTCGTGTTTGCCACCTCCCCCCCCCCCCCCCCCCCCCTCACACCACGCACTCACTTGGTTTGATGAACTCTAACAGAGTATCCTTCTCGCGGTGTTATTATCGATGTCATGCCTTTGTCATGTTCTAATGTATGGAGCAATTTACCACCGCGCTGGGGAAACACATGAAAGTTGAGGCCACATTAAAACAATTAAGCAATAGGTTTAAACATTTCCTCACGCCGAACTAAATGATACATTTAATAACACCTCCAGCCCCGCCCCTCTCCGCCAGCCTGTTCGTGGTTGGATGAACACAGCTGTAATTTCCAGGGCATGCGCAGTCGCGCCATCTTGTTAGACGCGGTTCTTATGACTCGTTGTTTTAATTGAGAAAATATTTTTTCGCCGTTTTTGTTCTAGTCTACACTGTCCCTAGTGTGGTCGTCTGATTCGTGTGGTCGTCTGATTCGTGTGATTTTTTTCCTCGTGTGTGCGCGTCTCTTGTTTTCTTAATCTCAGGGGAGAGTTTGGTGGATGGGAAGTTGGTATTGAACACGCGCTTGTCCTATTATTGGACGGGGATATTTGAGTTCGTGTCTTTTTGTTCTGTATTTGTTGGTGTTTTAAATCTAGGTTCACACTGTGTTGGATATACCATCGGTAAGAAAATATTTGACTTTACATTCACCTTGAGCGGATTTGTCATTACCACGGCGACTTTACGACCTTAATAAATCATTTCCGGGATCCGGAGCCCTTGTTTTTGGTCGCTAGAGTTGTCTTCATCGACTTTAGTTGTCAGAGTTGTCGTCCTCGGCTTACCCTGGTCCTAATAGATGTGTAGCAGCGTGTCACACACACACAGATACACACATTCACACACACACACAACTCACCTACACATTGCCCCACTCAACGTGTGGAGGTTAGGGCTCGGCTAAGTTCTGGTCATTAAGCTTAGGGCATAGTGTTATTGACGCGTAGCACAATATATCGGTTTTTACTTAAATTTTATTTCATTTTAATCTGAGTTATTCATCTCACGTATATACTATATATATATATATATATATATATATATATATATATATATATATATATATATATATATATATATATATATATATATATATATATATATATATGCATACTTGTTTTAAATAGCGTGTTGTTGGTTGAAAGAAACGTCAGCCTTATGATGACAAAAGTTTGAGTTTATGTTTAGCGTGACGTTCTATGCAGGCAGACAGTTGGATTAGCAGCAGACATTTATTCCCACAATTCCTCAAGATTACACGACCGTTTAAACGTCGGACGTGTTTTATTCACCCCCCCCCTCCCTTTTACCTCACAACCCAGGGGCTATGTTCACCTTTGATAAAAATAGGTATTTAAATTCTTCCTATTGGTATGGCTGGTGGGAGCTTTACACGTCTGGTTGCCGCACGTTTCCGCCGTGTCTTAAGGAAGTTGTTGTTGTAGGTTAGAGCCGCGGTGATTTGTGTTACAACTTCTCGATGGATTTGGTCAGCTGACTCATTGAACACCAGTGGATTAGACGTGAGTTGTCAGGTGGAGCTGTTTGATTTCAATGGGATGTCACCGACACTGTCATCCAACATGACACAGTCAGAGTGTCATGTCTAGTGTCAGGTCGTGCTAGATGACCACTGTCCACGTCATGCCGGGTCTGGCCTAGATATTTCCACACACAGTCAAGACCCACACAGCCTACACCCACACAGCCTACACCCACACGACCGACACTCACACAGATATTTCCACACACGTCCTGTACTGACAGCTTTTCATGTCCAGCGGAACAGCGTCACACAAGTCACGTGTGCAGACACACCCCTCAGATGACACCGTGCAGGTCATAGAGAGCCGCGGCACTTCCGGGTCAGATGGCCCCTCCAGGACAGATGGCCCCTCCACCACGGGACGGCCCTGCCTCCCCCAGCCCTGCCGTGTAACCCAGATGCCGGCCTGCTCAACCTTCCGTTGTCCGCAACCCGCCCGTGTGTCCAGCCAAACTGACCAGGCCAAATACTTGACCGGCCGCAGGAGTTCCAGCCAGGACGTCTTTATGTACACCAAGTACGACCGGCTGCCGGCTCATGACCGGCTGCCGGCCCACGACAAAACACGGTTTACAGCTAGCCTACCTGCGCAGGAAATATTCATCCCTAAAGCAATGCTAAACAGCTTCATAACAGGCTCCCCACTCAAGTCTAACCCCTACCGGCCCGACCTCGGGGTCAAACCCCCTCCGTACTGGGGTCGCGCGGACAGTCACCACAGACACCGGTTCTACTCATTGGACGACTGCAGGCTCGACCGTCACGTGCAGGACCCCGTCGCTCACCTTCAGACATGCGCAGAGAGCCTCCTACCTGTAGGCTACCCACGAGATGTGCGCAAGTCCCAGGTGAGTCCCACTGGCACCTGCTGTCAGAGAGTGTCAGACCAGGTTTACACGTGGGGGCAGTGTGTAAGGTTTTGGAGGGGGGGGGGGTGTCACCGTGGACCAACAGAAAGACAGTTGTCTCACGTTTAAAGTTACAGTCATATCGACGGCGTTCTTGTGTCGCCTTTATTAGCTTTCATTTCTGATTTCTGATTATTGACTGAGATAAAACCACACATTATATATATATATATATATATATATA
The DNA here is from genome assembly GCF_028476545.2 of Physella acuta. NCBI lineage: Eukaryota > Metazoa > Mollusca > Gastropoda > Physidae > Physella > Physella acuta. The sequence goes on along the minus strand of NW_026732186.1, from coordinate 201,185 downwards.
TATATATATATATATATATATATATATATATATATATATATATATATATTTATCATATTTTAACCCCACAATAAAGACATTTGACCTAACACTTCGCTAATAAAGAAAAGAACCTAGCTGAATATTATGATAATTTATTAAAGTCTGAACCATATTTTGGATTAATACCTTTTCTTTAACCAATAACCCTCACGTTTATCTAAAAAAATGATTAGTTCAATCGCTCTATGGACGTAATCTTCACCCCCCCCTTTAATCAACACTCATTCAGAACACCTGCTTTAATTTAAGTGACCATTACATCATAATGGCACCTATGGTCAGAGCTTAAATAATAAACATTATTACGTCATAATGGCACACATGGTCAGAGTTTCAATTATAAACATTACGTCCTGGTGTTATACCGACTCACAGTGTGTGATCACACTTCAACCCCCACCCTAGGGGTCACGTGTCTACGTGAACCAGCCGTGTCAACACACTGAGATAAACACAACACACCTAGCTGTGTAGCAAACATTAACACACCTAGCTGTGTACCAACACACTGACACACCTAGCTGTGTAGCAAACATTAACACACCTAGCTGTGTACCCCACACACTGACACACCTAGCTGTGTAGCAAACATTAACACACCTAGCTGTGTACCCCACACACTGACACACCTAGCTGTGTAGCAAACATTAACACACCTAGCTGTGTACCCCACACACTGACACACCTAGCTGTGTAGCAAACATTAACACACCTAGCTGTGTACCCCACACACTGACACACCTAGCTGTGTACCAACACACTGACACACCTAGCTGTGTAGCAAACATTAACACACCTAGCTGTGTACCCCACACACTGACACACCTAGCTGTGTAGCAAACATTAACACACCTAGCTGTGTACCCCACACACTGACACACCTAGCTGTGTACCAACACACTGACACACCTAGCTGTGTAGCAAACATTAACACACCTAGCTGTGTACCCCACACACTGACACACCTAGCTGTGTAGCAAACATTAACACACCTAGCTGTGTACCCCACACACTGACACACCTAGCTGTGTACCAACACACTGACACACCTAGCTGTGTAGCAAACATTAACACACCTAGCTGTGTACCCCACACACTGACACACCTAGCTGTGTAGCAAACATTAACACACCTAGCTGTGTACCCCACACACTGACACACCTAGCTGTGTACCAACACACTGACACACCTAGCTGTGTAGCAAACATTAACACACCTAGCTGTGTACCAATACACTGACACACCTAGCTGTGTACCGAACTCACAAACACACATAGCTGTGTACCCCAACACACTTACACACCTAGCTGTGTACCCAACACACCTGAGACAAACGCTGTAGACGATGATTTACCTGAGACTTGAAGGTGTCGAAACGCCCGGGGGTGGGGCTTTAATGTATTATTTCTCGTGTTTTCTTTTAATAATTGTTTTCACCACGAAACAAAAGCCAGGATAAAAATCAATCTGGTTGACATATTTAGTCGCAACGTTTTACTCTTCCATTGTCAAGTTTTGTAAAGAATATTTGCCGTCTTTGTGCTGCTCAGATATACATACTCACATTTTACCTACGTTAAAAAAAAACGAAATCTTTGTCGTTGTCAACAAACCAAAACAATAAATACAACTGGTGTCGGCTGTTGTTTGGCGGTTAACAATAGCCGGCTATTTGATCTTAGGTTAACAATAGCCGGCGATTTGATCTTAGGTTATATGAACTTCCATTATAACCCAACTATGGTGAGTTTCTCGCTTTGTGTGCGAATATCCCAGCCATTGTGTGAGTAGATATTGTTCTACCTCTCCCCTATCTGCATCTCTCAGCCTTTGTTGGCCTCATCTTTGAGTATTTGTTGGATTGTTTGCTGTCTTTGTTGGCCTCACAACAAACGTCCATCGCCAGTCGAATATTAATGATTGGATTTTAGACTCGTAGCTTCTCGCTTCAGGAAAGGTTCATGTTTTTTTTTTCACTAAACATCTGACACTTTTATCTTACTTAACGTTACAAATGACATATACATTATCTCTTACTTAATGTTACATGTGTCATTATTCTCTCACTAAACTTAACACATTTTTTTATCTATTGTTACATATACATTTTACTCTCTTATTTATTGATATAGGTGCCATTTTATCTAGATACTGATTTAGTTTGTTGCTTGTAAAATTTTAAGAATATTGATCATGATTTTTTACTTGAGAATTTCTTTTTTTAACACGTTTTTCTTAACTCAGCTTCGCGTTTGTTTGTTTGGTTGTTTGGATGTTTGTTGTTAAAATTGACATCGAAAATTAGCCCACTTCTGATTGCTCTAGAGACCTGAAATTTGGCATGCATGCTACTTTCGCCTAACAATTTCAGATGCAATCATAAAAACTAGCAATTAGTGACCGTAATTAGCTTAATTTAATTACGCCCCAAGGACCATAAAATTGAGGACATGATTTCTAAAGATACCGACAAGACTGGAGGCCTATTGACACAGTTACTTCGGCCCCAATCGATGTGAGCGCGCTGGCCGTGATCGTATAGTGGTTAGTACTTCGCGTTGTGGCCGCGACAACCCAGGTTCGAATCCTGGTCGCTCAAGATTTTTAGTCCGTGTATTTATAAACACTTTTTTAAAAACCACGTTTTTCATGTGTAGCAACGGACTAAAAAGGAGAAAATAAAATACTTAAAAAAAACTTAAAAAAAAACCACGTTTTTTATGTGTAGCAACGGACTAAAAAGGAGAACGGACACGGTAACACATTGTTAACGGTGACACGGTTGGTACGCTGGGCATGCTAAAATACACATAAACACGTTTTCCTTAACTCAGCTTCGCGTTTATTTGTTTGTTTATGGGAGATTTGATCACGTGATTCGTGAGTAGATCTCCACGCCAGCAACGTAAATTACATCCTTTCTCTGTTTAAAGCGTATCGGTCGCTCAAGATTTTTTTAGTCCGTGTATTTAAAAACACTTAGTCAAGTCATACTTAATCAAGTGATTAGATAAAGTAGAAAATAAACTATATAAAAAACTTTTAAAAAACCACGTTTTTCATGTGTAGCAACGGACTAAAAAGGAGAAAATAAAATACTTAAAAAAAACTTTTTAAAAAACCACGTTTTTCTTGTGGACTAAAAAGTAGAAAATAAATTTTCATACATTTGATGACAAAAAACGTGGGTCGGGCAGATGGGTCGGGAAATTTGATGGTGAACGTACCCACGTTTTTTGTCATCAAATGTATGAAAATTTATTTTCTACTTTTTAGTCCACAAGAAAAACGTGGTTTTTTAAAAAGTTTTTTTTCAAGTATTTTATTTCTCTTTTTTACTTTCCAACACATTTTCACAATTTCATGTAATAGGCCTACATCTTTTGTTCCTTCCTGTAAACTCGCAAACTAATTATAACATTAAAAGCAGAAACCGACTCATATAGAGACTGACTCCTCATATAGGGACCCCGAATCATATGGGGTTCCTGACCCATATGGGGTCACCGACGTATGACGTTATGACGTAGCTCAGACCAACCAATGGCGGCCGTACGTCACTGTTGTAAGGTGTGTGTGTGTGTCTGTGTGTTATACTTACTTGGACATCGTTCGTCATGGTTCACTGAAGTCCGTTGCTTCATCCGTTTGTGTGTGCGTGTGTGTACGTGTTATGACTTGTTTATTTGTGGCTTGAAATTGTTCCCAGTTATCAGAACGAAACGCCTGGATTCACTGCTGGCTTTGGATTGTCTGACTTAAGTAATAGTTTTACGTGTATCATAGCCAGTAAAAAGTCATAGTTTTACGTGTATCATAGCCAGTAAAAAGTCATAGTTTTACGTGTATCATAGCCAGTAAAAAGTCATAGTTTTACGTGTATCATAGCCAGTAAAAAGTCATAGTTTTACGTGTATCATAGCCAGTAAAAAGTCATAGTTTTACGGGTATCATAGCCAGTAAAAAGTCATAGTTTTACGTGTATCATAGCCAGTAAAAAGTCATAGTTTTACGTTTAACATAGGCATTGAACAGTCATAGGTTTATATGTGACTTTAGCATAACAAAGTCATAGTGCTGACAGCACATAAAAAAGAAACCTTAATCCAACAGATTAAAAAAAACATTTTAATGAGAGATGAGGCCAATCCAAATTCATTCAAGTTGGCCAGATTAATAAAATAAACCGGGAGTGATCTCCCCTAAACTTTCTCGAATATTCTTATATAAAACAACAGGGGATGGGAACTCGGGCTATAGACATGATTTTTAATCCATTTTAAATACTTAAAGTTTTAAAAATAGAATAAAATCTCGTAGACAAAAGAATTGCACACCAAGTGAACGCCAAATAAAAAAAAGTGCATAATAGTGCGCAATATTATTAGTACTTTAAAAATTTACATTAGTTTTTTGAGAAATCGGAAGTAGCGTACATTAATACTTCCGGTCAACGGAAATTACTCAAAATTTTACAGAAGGTAGAGAATTAGATCTTATACTTACATGTGAAATTTCATTTATCTATCTGAAATAGTACTCAAGTTATAGGCTTTTGAAAAATTCAAAGTAAAAAAAGTACCACTTCCGGTTATCGGAAATCGCTCAAAAGTTGATACGGATCTACGATTTTGATAACATACTTATATATGAAATTTCATCAACCTAGCTGTAGCGGTACTCAAGTTATCGTGTTTACACACGGACACACACACACACACACAGACACACAGACATACGGACAGAATTGCAAAGCCCAGTTTTTCAGACTGGATTACGCATAAAACCTCTTAATTTTGATAAATCTGGATTGATAATTTTTGCCCGATTAAAATAAGTCCTCTATACTTCGGATGTGATGAAGGACTGAGATGTAATACGGTGAAAATTGTTAAAATTTCAAGTGATTTTTGTGCACGATTACAATACTTTCTCTATACTTCGTATATACGAGAAAGTAAAAAATGATCACAAATGAACAGAAAAGATCTAAGACATTTTTTCGAGACCACCATAAGATGGTTGATAATACAACTGTGAATGTTACCTCCCCTACCATTTATCTCCTGATCCAAGCATCCCGATTAAATCATTGTTATTTGTTTTATCCACGGGTTGTGGTTCCTGGTTTAATGGCCAACATATGGCGCGTGTTTGTAGCACGACTTTCTCGTTGATGGCGACACGCACCAGTTACAAGAGCACATCACAGGCTTCATACGTTCGTCCATTGGTTGGCCTTCCGTGTCGTGTATGTAGGTCCTACCGTGTCGTGTATGTAGGTCCTACCGTGTCGTGTATGTAGGTCCTACCGTGTCGTGTATGTAGGTCCTTCCGTGGTATGTAGGTCCTACCGTGTCGTGTTTGCAGGTCCTACTGTGGTATGTAGGTCCTACCGTGGTATGTAGGTCCTACTGTGTGGTGTCAGACATATATATATAGGCCCTATATATATATATATATATATATATATATATATATATATATATATATATATATATATATATATATATATTGCATTGTAGATTCAACAGTAAATGACCCCTGTATCACCAACATGACCCCTGTATCACCAACATGACCCCTGTATCACCAACATATTTACCCGTGTATCATCTACATGACCCCTGTATTTCCAACATGACCCCTGTTTCACCAACATGACCCCTGTATCACCAACACATTGACCTCTGTATCACCAATATGACCCCTGTATCACCAACATGACCCCTGTATCACCAACATGATCCCTGTATCACCAACATATTGACCCCTGTATCACCAACATGATCCCTGTATCACCAACATATTGACCCGTGTATCACCAACATGACCCCTGTATCACCAACATATTGACCCCTGTATCACCAACATGACCCCTGTATAACCAACATATTGACCCCTGTATCACCACCACGACCCCTGTATCACCAACATGACCCCTGTATCACCAACATGATCCCTGTATCACCAACATGACCCCTATATCACTAACACGACCCCTATATCACCAACATGACCCCTATATCACCAACGTGACCCCTGTATCACCAACATGACCCCTGTATCACCAACATGATACCTGTATCACCAACATGACCCCTATATCACCAACACGACCCCTATATCACCAACATGACCCCTGTATCACCAACATGATACCTGTATCACCAACATGACCCCTATATCACCAACATGACCCCTATATCACCAACATGACCCCTATATCACCAACATGACCTCTGTATCACCAACATGACCCCTATATCACCAACATGACCTCTGTATCACCAACATGACCCCTACATCACCAACATGACCCCTGTACCACCAACATGACCCCTGTATCACCAACATGACCCCTATATCACCAACGTGACCCCTGTATCACCCATCAAAACATCGCCGCAGGCTGTAGGGCTGCTATAAATATTTTCGCCGTCTAAAAATAGAATGACCTGTGTCCTTATTACGTCATATGCCGCATTTCGAGCATGTTTTGTTTATTTGAGTCGGGCAATCAGCAGTTACCTGCCTCACATGTCCTGCCTCACCTGACCGGTGGTTTAGTGACCAGGAAGTGTCACTGTTGTCTTACCTACTAAATAAAACGTACACATTTTTTAGGTCACGAAATGTGGATGTTCTCAGTGACCGTGGTAGGTGTCGTTATCATCTTCTGTAGCATCGAATAGCTGTCTAATGGCTGGTTTCACACATTTGGTGTGGGGTGGTGACATATTTGGTGTGGGGTGGTGACCCATTCGGTGTGAGGTGGTGACACATTTGGTGTGGGGTGGTGGCCCATTTGGTGTGGGGGACGGGGTGACACATTTGGTGTGGGGTGGTGAGGTGACACATTTGGTGTGGGGTGGTGACACACATTTAGTGTCGGGTGGTGACACATTTAGTGTGGGGTGGTGACACATTTAGTGTGGGGTGGTGACACATTTAGTGTGGGATGGTGACACATTTAGTGTGGGGTGGTGACACATTTAGTGTGGGGTGGTGACACATTTAGTGTGGGGTGGTGACACATTTAGTGTGGGGTGTACTCAGCTTAAGTGCTTGATTGAACCTGTTAGAATGATTGAACAATACCGGCTAAACCAAAGTGTTTGCTGTCTGTCTGTCTTGTCTTCTGTCGGCCAGTCTATGATGTATGACAGACAAATTTCTCCTGTGTGATGTATGACAGACTCTCCTGTGTGATGTATGCCAGACTCTCCTGTGTGATGTATGACAGACACATTTCTCCTGTGTGATGTATGACAGACAAATTTCCCCTGTGTGATGTATGACAGACAAATTTCCCCTGTGTGATGTATGACAGACTCCCCTGTGTGATGTATGACAGACTCTCCTGTGTGATGTATGACAAATTTCTCCTGTGTGATGTATGACAGACTCCCCTGTGTGATGTATGACAGACTCTCCTGTGTGATGTATGACAAATTTCTCCTGTGTGATGTATGACAGACTCCCCTGTGTGATGTATGACAGACTCTCCTGTGTGATGTATGACAAATTTCTCCTGTGTGATGTATGACAGACAAATTTCCCCTGTGTGATGTACGACAGACAAATTTCTCCTGTGTGATGTATGACAGACTCTCCTGTGTGATGTATGACAGACACATTTCTCCTGTGTATTCCCAGGACGATGGCACGATGGAGGACAGTCAAGCGACCAACGAGGGAAGTCTGAGCCATAGCGATGACGGCAGCATCAACAACAACAACGGTCAGCACAACAACGGTCAGCACATCAACGGTCAGCACAACGGCAACTCTTCGGATTGTAACGACGTGGACAGTCGCGACTCTATACTGGTCAGTACATTCACGTTACCATGCATACGTGTACACACACACACACACATACACACACACACACACACACACACACACACTCACACACACACACACCTTATTCTTAGTCCAAGATTTGCCCTTTAAAAAAACATCAGTTGTAACCTTGAACTTGATTCTCCCAGCTGACCCTACCTTACTGTTTGTCCCCTTATGTTGTTCTCTCTCTGGTCTCAGCGAGGCCGTCGCCCATGTATTAAACCACCAACACGCTCTGAAAGTATATGTTCTTTTATGTTTATGGTTTTTTTAATTTTCATGTGTAATATTAATAATACAAGGTGTAGTTCCAATACAAAGTTAAATAAAATCAACACAGGTAATTAATGTTGCTGTTCTAATGTGTGGTAATACAAAAAAAATTTTTTCCGCCTCAGACACGTAATTTATAGCGTCAGTTGTGTTCGCTTTAGTATTACAGTTTTCATCACCGGCTTGTGAGGACTGATACAGATTTACAATAGTAATATTTCTTTCTTACTTGTAGCCTACTTACATTCATTTAAGATGGTTTACTTATATATAGATCTAATACAAAACGTACCAAAATAACTCCATCTTTATCAAGAGCTAATCAGTTGGCCATTGTAATTGAAAGAAAATTTCTGACATTCGTATAGTTTATAGTTGAATAAAACTATGCCGTTTATGCATGTCATAGTTACCATTTGATTAAATCTGTGACATGAACAATGTATCGGTATCATCTAATACCCTCGCTTTCCACTTCAAGATTAACGTCCAAAGTTTTATTATCCTGCGGTAATAATTCGTCCGTAATACTACGTGTTATTCCCTACACACAACTTTAATCGCTGGATTATTTCCCTTAAATTGTTTTTCTCTCTTTTACCTCCCTTGAACAATATTTACATTCCTTTTTCTCCCGCTGTAAGATGTTTAGTTACCGCTGTTTATATGGGACATAACTCAGTTTCATACGCTTTAAACAATCTTCCTTTGTCCCGCGCACATATGTGCAGCTACATAAACGTTATGTGCCCTACTCCTGTGGCATGTTTGTTTACTTTTGATTGTTAGCCCCCCCCCCCCCTACACACACAAACACAACGCCTATACGACTTGGTCCCTTATCAGCAAAAAACCAATGGCTCTTGTTGTCAGCCCGTTTGTTGTGTTTTGACTAAAAAAATTCACATTGAAATCAAACTTTGACCCCATATTCGAACTCCACCCAGTCTGTCTGTTTAGTGCACGTCCAGATTGACGTCCACATCTTGGATACGTCAACTGTTGCAGACGTCAATCTAGGTAATCAATTACAGATAAATGTACAGTTCTTTTGGTCTAGTTAGTAACATGTTTGCGTGTCTGACCCTAATCCTAACCCTAATCCTAATCCTAATCCTAACCCTAATCCTAACCCTAATCCTAATCCTAACCCTAATCCTACCGCATCAAAAGGTGGCAGCACGTGATTTGACTCGCCCTGACCATGTCTAGGTTCACCACTGTCCGAGGTTTTTTTCAGCAGAAAGTAAATGTTAGGTGGGAGGGGGGGGGGAGGGGGAGGGGTATTTACCCTAACTGTAAGCCCACTTGTTCTGATTCCACTACCCAATCATATTGACATGATATCAAACATTCCACTACCCAATCATATAGACATGAGATCAATGATTCCACTACCCAATCATATTGACATGAGATCAATGATTCCACTACCCAATCATATTGACACGAGATCAAACATTCCACTACCCAATCATATAGACATGAGATCAAACATTCCACTACCCAATCATATTGACACGAGATCAATGATTCCACTACCCAATCATATTGACATGAGATCAAACATTCCACTACCCAATCATATTGACACGAGATCAATGATTCCACTACCCAATCATATTGACACGAGATCAAACATTCCACTACCCAATCATATTGACACGAGATCAATGATTCCACTACCCAATCATATAGACACGAGATCAATGATTCCACTACCCAATCATATAGACATGAGATCAAACATTCCACTACCCAATCATATTGACACGAGATCAAACATTCCACTACCCAATCATATAGACATGAGATCAAACATTCCACTACCCAATCATATTGACACGAGATCAATGATTCCACTACCCAATCATATAGACATGAGATCAAACATTCCACTACCCAATCATATTGACACGAGATCAATGATTCCACTACCCAATCATATTGACATGAGATCAAACATTCCACTACCCAATCATATTGACACGAGATCAATGATTCCACTACCCAATCATATTGACACGAGATCAAACATTCCACTACCCAATCATATTGACACGAGATCAATGATTCCACTACCCAATCATATAGACACGAGATCAATGATTCCACTACCCAATCATATAGACATGAGATCAAACATTCCACTACCCAATCATATTGACACGAGATCAAACATTCCACTACCCAATCATATAGACATGAGATCAAACATTCCACTACCCAATCATATTGACACGAGATCAATGATTCCACTACCCAATCATATTGACACGAGATCAAACATTCCACTACCCAATCATATTGACACGAGATCAATGATTCCACTACCCAATCATATTGACACGAGATCAATGATTCCACTACCCAATCATATATAGGCAACCTGTTATCGATCATGACAGTTTGTTCAACCATCACTTTCTATTTTCTCCCAAACTTCAAAGCCCCATCTGCCACCCCGTGTACATGGAACAACATATGATCGGATCATCTTAGCCACAGATAGCTCTGCCAGCATTATCTAATATCTGCCAGCATTATCTAATATCTGCCAGCATTATCTAATATCTGCTAGCATTATCTAATATCTGCCAGCATTATCTAATATCTTCCAGCATTATCTAATATCTGCCAGCATTATCTAATATCTGCCAGCATTATCTAATGTCTGCCAGCATTATCTAATATCTGCCAGCATTATCTAATATCTGCCAGCATTATCTAATATCTGCCAGCATTATCTCATATCTGCCAGCATTATCTAATATCTGCCAGCATTATCTCATATCTGCCAGCATTATCTAATATCTGTCAGCATTATCTAATATCTGCCAGCATTATCTAATATCTGCCAGCATTATCTAATATCTGCTAGCATTATCTAATATCTGCCAGCATTATCTAATATCTGCCAGCATTATCTAATATCTGCCAGCATTATCTAATGTCTGCCAGCATTATCTAATATCTGCCAGCATTATCTAATATCTGCCAGCATTATCTAATATCTGCCAGCATTATCTAATATCTGCCAGCATTATCTAATATCTGCCAGCATTATCTAATATTTGCCAGCATTATCTAATATCTGCCAGCATTATCTAATATCTGCCGCGATTGACGACGACAGCGATAACTACCTGTGCACCGTCAAAGTAACAGTTACCTGGTGGGGTGGGGGGGGGTGCGCCGACTCTTGGTGCGATTTGTGGTGCTCATGCATGACGTCGATGGTTCAACTTAAGTTTTGTTTGTGTGACAGTTAACAAAATTAGTAACTAATTACCCCCAATTAAAGCATCTCCTAAACAAATCATTCATCTCACGCGCCACCCGCCAGCTCGCTCATCCTCTACTCCAGCTTTTCAATTAAAAAATAAAAAAAAAATTGGTGAACATTTTCGTTTTTAATTTTTTTTGTAAACCCTATCCAACCTATAATAAGTATTAATGAATGCATATTCGCAGTTGTGTATTGTTCGCATGCAGTTATTTATGTGAAAAGTTCGCATACAGTTGTTTATGTGAATTGTTCGCTTCACGTGTTCGTCGCTTCAACCAAATTCGTAAGTTGGTCTCCATCTTGTTCGGCGTCAACAGCTGCTAATGACAGCCGACTGAGTTTCACGCCCGTCAGGTCAATTATCAATGTTTGTCAACTGATTATTTTTAACATAGCAATTAGATTGTGTATTGTCGTGGTGTTGCCGAAAATATTGCTACGTGGCGATATCGATTACCAAGTAATCGTTATTTCAGTTATTATTTAGCCGATTATAACTTGCTCTTTAGAAGCACTCGCTGAGAGATGACGGAGTTTTATAGGGGGGGGGGCATCTTTAGAGTTTTACAGAGGGCCATCTTTAGAGTTTTACAGAGGGCCATCTTTAGAGTTTTACAGAGGGCCATCTTTAGAGTTTTACAGAGGGTCATCTTTAGACTTTTACAGAGGGCCATCTTTAGACTTTTACAGAGGGCCATCTTTAGAGTTTTACAGAGGGCCATCTTTAGAGTTTTACAGAGGGCCATCTTTAGAGTTTTACAGAGGGCCATCTTTAGATTTTTATAGAAGGCCATCTTTAGAGTTTTACAAAGGGCCATCTTTAGAGTTTTACAGAGGGCCATCTTTAGAGTTTTACAGAAGGCCATCTTTAGAGTTTTACAGAGGGCCAGCTTTAGAGTTTTACAGAGGGCCATCTTTAGAGTTTTACAGAGGGCCATCTTTAGAGTTTTACAGAGGGCCATCTTTAGAGTTTTACAGAGGGCCATCTTTAGAGTTTTACAGAGGGCCATCTTTAGATTTTTATAGAAGGCCATCTTTAGAGTTTTACAAAGGGCCATCTTTAGAGTTTTACAGAGGGCCATCTTTAGAGTTTTACAGAAGGCCATCTTTAGAGTTTTACAGAGGGCCAGCTTTAGAGTTTTACAGAGGGCCATCTTTAGAGTTTTACAGAGGGCCATCTTTAGAGTTTTACAGAGGGCCATCTTTAGAGTTTTACAGAGGGCCATCTTTAGAGTTTTACAGAGGGCCATCTTTAGAGTTTTAAGCCGTGGCGTTAAGAAATGTGTCCAAACATACTGACCACAATCTTCATTAAGGTAGCGTTTAGAGCGGTCAGTTCAAGCATTCTAAAGTCAAGTGTCGTATGACTTTGTCTTTAGCGGCACTACGTTACCGTAGCCCACCCTCTCCCCCACCCCTGTTTCAGTCCCGACCCCAACTCGGTATTGACCTAAGGCACGGAGACATCTGTTGGTTTAAAACATTAGTTTCAAACACTTCCCCTGTGACAACATCCCAGCTACTAAAACAAGTGACTTCTCTTAGTCACATCCCGGGTTAGTCCCCATGTTGACTTCATTAAGTCAGGAGACGTGAGGCAGACCCTCCTGCTCATTCTCCTGGACCTAGAATCTGATCAGCCGGGACCTACAACCCTAGAATCTGATCAGCCGGGACCTACAACCCTAGAATCTGATCAGCCGGGACCTACTAGAATCTGATCAGTCGGGACCTACAACCCTAGAATCTGATCAGCTGGGACCTACAACCCTAGAATCTGATCAGCCGGGACCTACAACCCTAGAATCTGATCAGCTGGGACCTACTAGAATCTGATCAGCCGGGACCTACAACCCTAGAATCTGATCAGCTGGGACCTACAACCCTAGAATCTGATCAGCCGGGACCTACAACCCTAGAATCTGATCAGCCGGGACCTACAACCCTAGAATCTGATCAGCCGGGACCTACAACCCTAGAATCTGATCAGCCGGGACCTACAACCCTAGAATCTGATCAGCCGGGACCTACAACCCTAGAATCTGATCAGCCGGGACCTACAACCCTAGAATCTGATCAGCCGGGACCTACAACCCTAGAATCTGATCAGCTGGGACATACAACCCTAGAATCTGATCAGCCGGGACCTAGAATCTGATCAGCCGGGACCTACAACCCTAGAATCTGATCAGCCGGGACCTACAACCCTAGAATCTGATCAGATAGGAACTACAACCCTAGAATCTGATCAGCCGGGACCTACAACCCTAGAATCTGATCAGCCGGGACCTACAACCCTAGAATCTGATCAGCCGGGACCTACAACCCTAGAATCTGATCAGCCGGGACCTACAACCCTAGAATCTGATCAGCCGGGACCTACAACCCTAGAATCTGATCAGATAGGAACTACAACCCTAGAATCTGATCAGCCGGGACCTACAACCCTAGAATCTGATCAGCCGGGACCTACAACTCTAGAATCTGATCAGCCGGGACCTACAACCCTAGAATCTGATCAGCCGGGACCTACAACCCTAGAATCTGATCAGCTGGGACCTACTAGAATCTGATCAGCCGGGACCTACAACCCTAGAATCTGATTAGCCGGGACCTACAACCCTAGAATCTGATCAGATAGGAACTACAACCCTAGAATCTGATCAGATGGGACCTACAACCCTAGAATCTGATCAGATGGGACCTACAACCCTAGAATCTGATCAGCCGGGACCTACAACCATAGAATCTAATTCATTCGTTTTAACTTGAACATTTAACTTTATCAAAACATTCGCCAAATAGTCTTGCTGTCAGGTTTGTTTTATGTCAGCCGTACTTGAACAAAAGCACCCCGCCCCCTCCAACCCACCCACCCACCCAAACTTGATTCGTTGAGGGAGTTTGTACCGTGACGTCTACTGGATAGAATGCAATGTTCTGTGTTCTAAAATAGAACACACACAAAAAAATGTGTTGATGTTTATGAAACAACTGGATGACATTTACAACTTAATGATTATTAACCATTGTAAATAAACCCTTCTTGGCCGACAACCATCTTTGAATGGAGCAGCTAAGAAATTTAAATCAGTCAAGACTCCCCTCAAATGTTGGATTGCTATGACTATATTTAGATTCGGGTTTACCCACAAGAATTTCCGGCGCGTCTTTTACTTTTAAGTTTCGTTTTACCGTAGATGGAGATAAACATCCGTTTGTTTTTTAAAAAAGTTTTCTCGTTTTATAAAAAAAAAATGCAGCCGATTTGATTGGTTGCACATTTGATAAACTTGGGCCTTATTTGTTTTTCTGTGCAGTCGCTTCCTGTCGCTGAGTAATACGATGAAAGTAAATTCTCGCGACACCAGATTTATAATGGGTTTTTCTCAACAAATACAACCTGATATCTCGTTTCATTTACTTCTCCATAAAAATGAAATTTTTATTTATTTTTGAGATTCAATTTAAAATCAATTGGTCGCCTCCCTGGTGGGGTGGGGGTGGGGTGGGGGATTTCTGCCCCCCCCCCCCATACCGCCTGCTTATTTGGTTTATGGACGGTGTGGCCCCCCTCCCTCTTGCTTTCTTACCGTCTTTTTTTCATCTGTATCCCTCCCCCACCCCATCTGTATCCCCTACCCCACCCCATCTGTATCCCTCCCCACCCATCTGTACCCGTCCCCCACCCAGCACCGGGTGGATGACAGGACAGTATTTGTATGAACTCAACAATGTGCGTGTGTGTGTGTGTGGGGGGGGGGGGTGTTATTTAAAATGTGGAAGTTGATGAGCCGGGACTGTGAGGGGGACGTCTTTGGATGGTTGGCGGTTGTCTGAGGTCTGTCTAACCCTGTCTCATGGTTCTGGCTGGATGATAAATTGGACGTGACTGTCCTGAGCTGTCTAGAAACTGTCTCACAGTGCTGTCTATCACTGCTGCTTGCTGCTGATGCATTGGACTTTCATGTCGGTCAGCCTGCTGCCCTACCCCCCCCCCCCCCTTACTGTCCACCAGAAAACTTAGTATTCTGAAGTGTGTGCTGTACCCACTGAAGTTCTTTGTCTCCCTAGCAGCGGTGTCTGTTTATCGTTCACATTGTGTCCAGTTGTTTGTGTTGTCGCAGTTTGATGTGTCACACCTTGTTTGTGTTTGCGTTTGTGTTTGCGTTTGTGTATGTGTTTGTTTTTGCGTTTGTGTTTGCGTTCGTGTTTTTTGTTCAAATTTGCTTTAGCGTTTGTGTTTGCTTTTATGTTTGCGTTTTCGTTTGCGTTTGTGGTTGCTGTTTGTGTTTGTGCTTTTTTTGTTTTGGTTTTAGTTTTGGATTTGGTTGTGGTTAGTTGTGGTTGTGGTTAAGTTTAGGGTTAGATTAGGTTTAGGGTTATGTGTGATTTTCTCAAACGTCCATTTTTTTCAATTAAACATTTAACTGGAAAAGTAATAATTTCCCACATCCGGGCAATGCCGGGTATATGCTGCTTAATAAACACACATTTCACGGTCCTTCAGAGATGGTTTTTTTTTTACATGGGCCAGTCCATAATGTAGCGATCAACACTTTTTGTTATTTAAATAGTAGTGTATTTCTATATATTTCAAGAAAATCATTTTTTTTTTTACTTTTTAGTGCATTATTACATAAAAGTCTGTTATTAAAACTTTTTTTATGCATTTTTTTTTGACATTCTTTTCCCTATGATATTGCAAATGTTTACGCCTGGGCCCCGCCCTCTCCGGATATGACGTCAGAATGCTAATTAACATACAAACGTTTGCATCTAACTACCGCCAAGACTGTATAGTGACAATAATGCCTTGTTTGAACAATCGCTTTACAGACATTTATATGGTTTAAATAACCCAACATTTTTGTCGTGACTAAATCTTTGAACATCAAAACATCAGTGTTTCTTCCAGACTTTTTTCTCCGGGGGGGGGGGGGCACTTGAAATTTTCGGGGAGGCGGTAGACTTTCTTCGGGGGGGGGGGGCGGACACTGTTAAAAGTATATATTTTCTATATAAATTATATAAATTTCATTTCGTTCGGGGGGGGGGGGGCGGTAAAATTTTTTCGGGGGGGACCCACCCCCCCGAAGAGATGCCTGGAAGAAACTCTGCAAAACATTGAGTTTAAATAACCCAAAATTTTGTCATTACTAAATCTTTGAACAACGAAACATATTTTTCTCAAAGTTATAGAGTTTAACAATGTGAATGATTACATTGGCGTGTCTTGGCTGTCTATTATTTACTGAATGGTGAAATGAACCGTGGAGAACTTCCATACTTACACACAGAGTGTCCTCACACACACACTACTCATACACACAGTAGGCCTACTTACACTGCTCACACACACAATCCTCACACACAGTACATACACACACTGCTCACACACACAATCCTCACACACACAGTACATACACACACTGCTCCCACACACAATGCCCTCTCGTACACACACAGATACTTATGTTAAAGATATCTTTTGATCACTGTCCTATTGATCAATTTCGATTTATCGCTTACCTCCCCTCGAGTGCGACATTCATAAAGAACACCAGAGAGCATGTTACATCCTTAGTGGCTAGGAGAACTGTATAAAACAGGATAGAACCATATATGACATAAGGTTGTCGTCTGTCTCATAGATGACACCAGATTGTCATCATAATATCTCCTACGTGACATCTAGCTAAACTCATCCCCACACGATAAATCGCACCCCTTCTAGTACCCCCACCCCCAAAGAACCGCCCCCCCCCCCCCCCCCATGTGTATGATGAGCGAACAGAACGGTTTATCTTCTCTGCACTTTCTGTTGCCGGCATGCACGTTAGCAGATTCCCCGGCCACTTTTGAGACCCGTCCCCCGTTTGAAGAACGGTCTCCCAGCCTTTTAATGATGTTTTCTCTGTCCCATCTTCATCCTTTTGTTGACCAGAATGTCATCCAGCCTACCCATAGACGGGCTGTTTGGTAGCCCGGCCATTTGATACATAAGTCAACACACGCCGACTTCTTCTGCCGCGGCGTAAAGTAAACAAGCACCCGAAAATTGCGACACACAGAAGGGGGAGAGAGCCACAGAGGAGTAGAATAGTGTGTGCATTTTATTTCTGTACAGGGCCAAGATGGCGGAGATGGGGGTTGAATTTTTTGATGAGGTGGAAGTGAAAGTGAGTACTTGAAATGAATAAATACTGGCCCGAAAATCGTGGAGGGGAAAAAAAGGCGAAAAGAAAACACAACAGTACAAGGATCCTTGCTGGGAAGTCGTGTTGAAGTCTGGGTGTCGTCTGCCTGGGTTCCAGTCTGTTTTCTGAGAAGACAAAAAAATGGCGCCCACCGGAAGTGCATTTTGCCGGCATTAGCATTTTTATGTTATGTCTGGCCACGGGAGATCTCATGCATAAATATTGAAATAAATATATCTTTAAGATGGCCAGGCCAATGGACGTGGTCGTGGGGAATGTTTGCTCCGAGTGGGATCCGATGGACTAGTCTTTGGCGTCGCTGTTCCCCTGGTGTGAAGACGGCGTCCTACCAAATCAAGTGACCAAAGGGTCCACACTATCGTGGGTATAGAATCGTTTCGTCTCGTTTTGTCTCGAATGAGATTAGTAACTGGCTCTAAAGCGCGTCCATTTTTTTTACTTTCTATCTAGCCCGAACCTCATCTTTTTTCATCGTCTAATTGTGTCTTAAACTTTAACCTAGCCCAAACCCCGCCTGTGCTGGTCTAGTTGTCCCTGTAACCCGCCCCAGTCAAAGACAGTTTCCACCAAACATTTGCCTCTTTAATGAATCGATTCCATTGTATCGAGGCTTGTTAAAATCATTAGACGCTTAGATGGGCTTGGAAGGTGTTGGGCGCTGTTAGTTTAAATGTTAACTGTGGGTTTAAATGTTAACAGTGGGCTTGGCTGTGGGCTTGGCTGCCCTCTTATTTAGAGGGCACGTTCCCAGTTCCATCGATACCAAAATTGCGTACTCGATTATTTGTATTTGTTAACTCGCCATTTAAAAGTAAAAAAAAATGTTGGTTGGTTGGTGAGTAAAAAAAAATGGTCGGTTGGTTGGTCTAAGTGTTTGAGTCAACTGAGTATAAAATGGCGGGTTGATGAAGTCTTGAGACGACTGGATCCAACAAACACGTGACACAATGGTGACTGGCTGCCATTGATGTCCCGGTGGTCTCCGGCTGGTGTTTGTCTTCTTGTTTATCTGGCACTCGGGTGGGGCTGGAGCGGTGGTGCGTGCTGAACAGGGGAGGGGGTATAGGGGGGCCAGGGTGCTGGGGAGGGGGTGTTTGGGGGGTGCTGGGTGGGTGTTGGGGAACCGGGGGGCTGGGAAGGAAGTTTGGTGGAGGGGGTGCTAAGTGGAAGGTGGTGGTGGAGGGGTGTAAAGGAGAGGGTGGTGGTGGATGGGGTGTTAAGGAGAGGGTGGTGGTGGATGGGGTGTTAAGGAGGTGGTGGTGGATGGGGTGTTAAGGAGATAGTGTTGGTCAGGGGTGGTGGTGGAGGGGGTGCTAAGTGGAAGGTGGTGGTGGAGGGGTGTAAAGGAGAGGGTGGTGGTGGATGGGGTGTTAAGGAGGTGGTGGTGGATGGGGTGTAAAGGAGAGGGTGGTGGTGGATGGGGTGTAAAGGAGAGGGTGGTGGTGGATGGGGTGTAAAGGAGAGGGTGGTGGTGTAGAGGGTGTTAAGGAGAGGGTGGTGGTGTAGAGGGTGTTAAGGAGAGGGTGGTGGTGTAGAGGGTGTTAAGGAGAGGGTGGTGGTCAGTGGAGGTGGAGACGAAGAGAATGCGATGGAAGAAGGCAACAATGGTGAGAGAGAATGATTATTAACCGAGACGTACACGGAGGTAGAAAGGAGGGGGCGGGGGGAGGAGAGAGAAATGAGGAGGGGAGGAAGGAGAGAGAACAAAATATGTGGAGGGAGGTGCTGAGGAGATTTATTTTTAACGGTAATAACCCCACCCCCACCCCAAGAAATCGTACATGATATCGAGAAACCCATTTTATAAAATGCTCAGGCATTACTCACCATTTCGCCTGGTGTTCGCCAGTAGCCTGAGAATTCCCCTGTAACCTTACTCACTGCTTACCTGTAATGTTCGAGTGCTCAACTGTAACCCTAGACATGTATTTTGTTTACACGTTATGTACACGTGTACACAACTTTTTAACAAGTTTCAAAATTGTAAAAATACTTCAAGCAGAAAAAAATCAACAAAAAAAAAAAAAAAAAAAAAAAAAAAAAAAACAACGAAAAAAAAAACGAAAAAAAAAACAACGAAAAAAAAAAACCAACGAAAAAAAAAACCAACGAAAAAAAATGGATTTTTTTCTATTAATGCTAAAGGGCGGCAACTCGCTTGTTTTAAACCTGGGTTGCGTCCCTTTGTTCATGAAATATACAGGCACGAGATTCTTAATTTCTATTTAACATTTTTGTACACCCCAATCAGAACCCCCGAGGGCATGGGCTAAGGGAGCGAATCACGAGAAAGAAATCAGGGGCGAATTACTCCGTGTGTCGGAGCGGCCAGAAGATATTGGCGTTTCAGTGGCCGGTGTCAACGAATGGCAGCTTGTATCGGGAGGTAGGGTAAACAAACTGGGGTGGGGGGGTGGGGGGGGTGGCAACAACGGTAGCGGGGTGGTGGAGGGGAATTTTTTTTGGGGAGGGTAGGAGAGTGGCTGGTGTTAGTTAATGATGCTGTGATTCACAGCTGTGGGCCACTGTGTTAGTAGACGGCGGTGCTCAGGGTTTTCTTGTGTCGGCCCCCCACCCCCCCCCGTCCATGTGCCAGTCACTTCGGTCACCCGCTGTTGACTGCATCCGTCTCAGTCAGCCGCTTATGACTGCACCCACACACGAGGCGTGACGGTTGGTGTAACAATTGTAAGAAAGTTTTCTCAGGAATTTTCTCAAGTTTTTTTTTATTCAGGACTATCTTGTGTGTGTGTGATCATTCGTACACGGCGTGGGAACAATACAGTGATGTTTTAGTTCGTATTCATTGTGATATAGATCTGTTTTAACTTCTTTAGTCTACACACTATCTTATTTATTTGAATACGTTATTAATTACAAATAATTTATTTAATCAGTCTAGGATCTCGTTCAAATAATTTATGAAAATAAATTTCACCACGAGAAATATATTTATTTTTAGAAAGTAACTTATATATTTAATTAAGCTGGTGATCTACCTGTAATTAGTTGAGTATCGACTACTTTATGGACTCGATTCGTCCCCGTTAAGTAGGTTACAACAAACATTCAACTTTTTTCTTTCTCGCTACTCGACAGGAATAAGCCACTAGGGATAATCCAGTAGTGGATAAACCCCGTTAAGATTATCCTAAATTTAGAACAACTGCTAATCGCTTCCTGGTGACGTCTGTTTCTCGCACCTGTATCCTGTCAGCCGTGTCATGGATGTTACGTGTTTGAGAGGTCACTTCATGGTCCGTGTTAGAGAGGTCACTTCATGGTCCGTGTTAGAGAGGTCACTTCATGGTCCGTGTTAGAGAGGTCACTTCATGGTCCGTGTTAGGTCACTTCATGGTCCGTGTTAGAGAGGTCACTTCATGGTCCGTGTTAGAGAGGTCACTTCATGGTCCGTGTGAGGTCACTTCATGGTCCGTGTTAGAGAGGTCACTTCATGGTCCGTGTTAGGTCACTTCATGGTCCGTGTTAGAGAGGTCACTTCATGGTCCGTGTTAGAGAGGTCACTTCATGGTCCGTGTTAGAGAGGTCACTTCATGGTCCGTGTTAGAGAGGTCACTTCATGGTCCGTGTTAGAGAGGTCACTTCATGGTCCGTGTTAGAGAGGTCACTTCATGGTCCGTGTTAGAGAGGTCACTTCATGGTCCGTGTTAGGTCACTTCATGGTCCGTGTTAGAGAGGTCACTTCATGGTCCGTGTTAGGTCACTTCATGGTCCGTGTTAGAGAGGTCACTTCATGGTCCGTGTTAGAGAGGTCACTTCATGGTCCGTGTTAGAGAGGTCACTTCATGGTCCGTGTTAGAGAGGTCACTTCATGGTCCGTGTTAGAGAGGTCACTTCATGGTCCGTGTTAGAGAGGTCACTTCATGGTCCGTGTTAGGTCACTTCATGGTCCGTGTTAGGTCACTTCATGGTCCGTGTTAGAGAGGTCACTTCATGGTCCGTGTTAGAGAGGTCACTTCATGGTCCGTGTTTGTTAGATTGTGACGTCATTTCACGGTCCATTAAACACATTCTACTGATGGTTTAATGAGCGGTCCATGGACCCAACACATGTTTTCTTGACACGTGTCTTGTCGCATGTAGTAACGGCACCTTGACCCGACCTTATAGTGTGTCATATGGTGCCGTGTCGTATGGTGCCGTGTGTCGTGTCGTATGGTGCCGTGTGTCGTATGGTGCCGTGTGGCCCATTATTGCAGCAACTAACTGCCAGCGTATAGCCCAAGTAACAGCATACATTCACCCCGTCGATTGTTTTAGTGTGGGGGTCGAGCCTTCACGAGCCTTCAACACCCCCCGCCCCTTTCCCCCCACCCCCTTGCACACAGACCTCCTCTGTTTTAAAGTCCCCCCTCCCCCTCCCTTACATACAAGACCTGAACTCCTTAAATTAATGGCAATCTTTCAGTCAGCTTTTGACATATCCGACTTGATCAATTAGAGCTAAACTTGATACAGCGTGCTGCATATCATTCCCTCGCTAGAGATTGATCATTCCCTAATAAATGTAGCCATTGTCCCAGCTATACACGACGTGTAGCTACTAGTAGCTAGAAGCTATTGCTAGAACCAAACAATACATAGACTATATTATATTTGATATGAAAACAGGATAGTCTGAAGGTGCTGTATTTCGTAAACTCTTTTAATATAGTTTTAGTTTATTTTAATTTTAAACAGCTTTTATTAACTTTACCAGTATCGTCGCGATAACCCCCACCATAGGCGTAAACTTGCGACTAGAATAAGTTTTAGGCTCATCTACCCAACTGATTTGTTTCAAACTTGATACCTGGGTCAAATAGTTTGACGTAAACTTTGAGACAATTTAGTGATTAATCTTAACTTTTGAGGTGCTTAAGCCCTATTTAATTTCTAAAAAAATCATATTTGATGGATGTATAAGAAAAGCAAAGATCGCTTATAAAATTAAAATATGTCATAGGATGTTCAGTCGCAAATAAATTTTAAAATTGTATCCACTTTTAGTTGTTGTAGTAGTTATGTGATAAAAATAATTTTCCTATTTATATTAAAGATGTGCCTATAAAAACTCATTTTAATACACATCATAGCCAAACACGCTTTTCAATATTGGTGTATTTTTAGAGAAAATTTATTTTTCTCCTGAGTTTATGTAATTACAAAAACGTGGTGTTGTTAATGTTTTGATATGTATTTTTTTAAAGGAATGACGTCCACTTTTGTGATGTCGGCGACTTAAAAAAATTAGGAAAATATAGGTGTTTAAACACTTGTACTATCTTGGTATTGATCGAGTCTTTAATTGTCTTTAAAAATAGTGCAGTCTATTTAATTATTGTACTTTGTATTTTTACTTTCTGATGACTTAATTGAAATAAATCACTCGATACACATCTGCTAACCGTCATAGATTTTTCAAGTTTAATTACCGTTTTAAACTATTAGCCAACATTTTTTTTTAAATAGTCTACAATAAACTACACAAAGTTTTTAAGGATGTTTCTTTAGTGTGCTAGAGTTAAGACAAAAAAGTTTCAAATATTTCCCGTTTTAACTGGTTGCAAGTAGTTTAAAAAAAATATTTATCGGACATCGGTTTAAAATCTCCCACAGTTACGTAGTGATGAGCTAGGCCTAATTAAGTATTGTAATTTTGTCAAAACAGCTTAAGACATGTTGCTACTGCACATCTCTGTCCTGACATAAAGCCGTGATTTGAACTCGGTTCATTCGATGTGATTTATTTGTGTCGCTTCAACACGGATGTGATTTATTGATGACGTACGATTCTCTGTGACGTACGTGTTGGTATGACGCGGTGATCTGATTTATTGATGACGTACGGTTCTCTGTGACGTACGTGTTGGTATGACGCGGTGATCAGTGCCAGGTTGTATTGCCACGAGAGAACGAGGGCCACACACAAGTGTCAAGATGTACATTGGATAGACTCGGTCATCACAAACAGCTCACAGCACTAACAGCAGGGATACGGTTGGAAAGTTACCTGCTCTCCTGGTCACGTACGTAGACCTGTTGGATACTTGCATCCATAACCTGGATACTTACATCCATTGACCAGAGGCTGGATACTTACATCCATTAACAGAACCTGGATACTTACATCCACTGACCATATGCTGGACACGTATATTGACCAGGGATGTGGGTCTTGAGACATGCATGAATTCCTCAAGATGCAGTGCTATCCTGATTTCACGGTAAGGCCACCATCCCTCTAATTAAATCTCTACCAAGCAATCAGTGAGAACTGACCTGTAGGAATCTGTTACACATATTGTATGTGTAAACATGCTATGTATTGTATTCATGTGAGGTGTGACATAAATAACAACATACATGACTTGTAAGGTATATTTAACTCACTGGGAATGCTGTTATGGTTTAATTTGGGGGTTGGGAGTTTGTAGGTAATGGTTATTATGGTAATGGTCAGCTTGGTAATGGACAGCTAGGTAATGGATAGCTAGGTAATGGCTAGCTAGGTAATGGCTAGCTAGGTAATGGCTAGCCTGATAATGGTCAATCAGTTGATGGTCAGTCCGGTAATGGTCTGCTTGGTACCGTATGTGTGGGGCACATGGGCTACCTTATGTGTGGGGCACATGGGCTACCTTATGTGTGGGGCACATGGGCTACCTTATGTGTGGGGCACATGGGCTACCTTATGTGTGGGGCACATGGGCTACCTTATGTGTGGGGCACATGGGCTACCTTCCTGGTGTCGTCTCGTGCACGTGGTCCAACATGTTTTGTTTACAGATCCGTATCTATGGCAACTGTCAGATTTGTATCGCGTCTGCTTACAATAAACATGAGTGGGATTGTGGGATTGCCTCCTGTTATTTCCATCTGTCGATTCTAACCTATAACCTAACCTGAGGAATCTTTCAGAGGTACAAGGGAAGTGACATCATCACCCCCCCCCCCCTCCCTGCTTGTAAAGTGACCATTCTAAAAATAGCCCTAATGCCAATACTACACAAATAAATACTCTCTGCTCACAAACCGGAAATGGGTATCGTGTTTTGTTTGTAAATTCTGTTTGTGTAAGTATGTTTATGTGTGTTGTATGGTGTTTATGTAATCGTACATGTCTCTCAGTGTCTATGTGTATGCGAGAGTATGTGATCCTTGTGATAAACAAATCAAGTTTGGTCAAAATGAAGTTATCACCGCCCAGCAAAAATAGATGGTGTTGTTGTTGATCTAACGCTGGTCAGACGATAGTGGACTGCTAGTCTGTCGTTAAACCAGCTAAACCCAGTGTGTTGATATCAAGCTTTAATTACATGGCAGTCTATCTTTGGTGTTGATGTATTCATTAGCTAGGTGGTGATGTGTTGATAAATCGACTTTATCAACATCCCCTTTTCAACAGCCTGTGTTTATATGTTGTCTCACAACATCAACCATCTGTGTACAGCTAACGGTCTTGACTCCCCCCCCCCTCATCATTTGTTATTGCAGTGACAACAGGAACGGATATGACCCTCATTAAATGACCCTTGGAATTAGCATTTTAATTGCCCTATAATGACTCAGTTAGGCCGTTTCATAAGAAAGAAAAAACATTAATAAATTTTTATTATTTAACACTGACACAACAATCAACTACAATATACATTCCCCCTCCCCCTCCCCATATATATAAAGTTGTAGCCCTGTTTATACAATCTCATACAATCTCACTGATGTACACAAGACACAAGCACATCATCTGTAACAATTACACCTCCCCGCCTGTACAGGTAATCAACATATCACCTGTACAGGTAATCTACATATCACCTGTACACCATGTTACAATCACACACCCCCCCCCCCGCCTGTACAGGTAATCAACATATCACCTGTAACAATCACCCCCCCCCCCCCCCCCGCCTGTACAAGTAATCAACATATCACCTGTACACCGTGTTACAGATAGAATCACCTGTATATTACCTGTCTCCCCACACATATTTCTAACATGGCTGTAAGCTATAGGTCGTCCGTTTTTTTTGTTTATTCTCCTCCACCTATTGTCCACCCCCCCCCCCCCCAATGTTTCATAAACTCGTCATTTTTATTCTTCCTATGATTTATTTTTTATCTTAAATCCCTCGAGTTTTTTAAAGCTAATTTTAAACCTGGTTTATCTAATTGCTGACCTCGTATAACTTTAGTAGTGTTATAATTTCTTTATGTTTTATAATTTATAAAAATCTGAGTTGTGTGTTTCCCTATTAACGATTGTGTAATAAAATAAAAATAAACGCCTACAACACAATTTATGTTACCTGATTTTTTTGACATACTGGGTTTGGGCGCTTGTTAAATGGTGATCGGTCAGATTGATTTTGGTTTTAAAGTTTTTGTGACATTATTTTCAAACTTGTTTTATAAATTTTAAAATGTGTTTTCACTTTGTTACTTCTGGTTGAATTAAAGTCCAACTGAGTTTATGGCCGCTTTATAAAATACAACTTTTTTCATCTGATGGTTTGACTTCAGACTTTATTCATCTTATGGTATAACTTTATTTACCTGATGGTATGACTTAAGACTTTATTTACCTGATGGTATGACTTAAGACTTGATTCACCTGATGGTATGACTTAAGACTTGATTTACCTGATGGTATGACTTAAGACTTTATTGACCTGATGGTATGACTTAAGACTTGATTCACCTGATGGTATGACTTAAGACTTGATTCACCTGATGGTATGACTTAAGACTTTATTCACCTGATGGTATGACTTAAGACTTGATTCACCTGATGGTATGACTTAAGACTTGATTCACCTGATGGTATGACTTAAGACTTGATTCACCTGATGGTATGACTTAAGACTTGATTCACCTGATGGTATGACTTAAGACTTGATTCACCTGATGGTATGACTTAAGACTTGATTCACCTTAAGATAAGTCCGATCAGCCCGCCATCTTTCTTGCCCTAAATAAACAACGGATTAAAGATGGCTATCTACTGGGGTCACATGGTGCGACCGACTCAAATCGTTGGGCATACGATGGGCTTTAGGTTAGGTCTGTTAAACTTATCCGGCTAAATATAGCCCAAAATACATTTTTTTTGGTTGAAGTCGTTTTCAGACCAGCATCTTGGTGGTCATGCTTAGAGGTCAACAACCCCTGTGTGTGCCCCCCCCCCCCCACACACTGTTCTACTTGTTAGTCTAACCCTATATCCTGAACTACCGTCGAAACTTTATTTAAAAAGCAGCTTATAAACCACTTTAATTAATTGCTTTCTTGTCGTCAACTTTCGCTATTAAGCTGCTAAAAATTGCTATCTATATATGGATTAATGCCTGATTATAATTTTTTAAATTTTATTTTGGTTTATATTGTCGTTTATCAAACGGGCAATCAACAAAAAGAATAGTTTCAAGAAAAGGTTGTAAAAGCTAATCCACCCCACCCCCCCGGCTAACACCCTCCAAATATCCATACGGTTAATCCATAGCTTCGAGGATTAACGATCTAATCTGACCCTTAGTCCTCCTATATGGCTGACTTTTTGTTTGTGTGCTGACTCTACTGGTTACCTCTGGATGACCTGACATGGCCTCTTCGTTCTTGTGTGACCGGCAGTCCTACAGGACCTTGTCACCGTCCGACGAACGGGCGTCTACACACGGGTCCCTACAGAACGAGACAGACAGACAGACACACACACAGACACACACACACACACATACGCCGCCTCACACACAACCTGACAACAAGATTGTCGTGACACAGCTGTTGTGACACTGTGACAAGTTACCCTAGCTCGTCTTATTGCCTTGGGGTGTGGGGGGGGGGGGAGAAGGGAGACAGAAGGGTGTTAAATGGAATGTTACACTTCTCACCCATATATGTATGTATATCTTTCTATTGCCATAGGGCAGCAGCAACACATTGTCACGTGATCTGATCTGTTTGTCAGACAACAACTTTGTCAGATGACAACTGTGTCAGATGACAACTGTATCAGATGACAACTTCCCTACAGATGACAACTGTGTCAGATGACAACTGTATCAGATGACAACTTCCCTACAGATGACAAAGCCAGCAAAACTTGTATGACTGACGGCTTAATGCGGTATGGACGGGGTATACAAGGATTGTAGTGCGGCCATTTTGTCGCCGGCCTAAATCTGCTGAGTTTGATTGGGTGGACGCCGGATAAAAATAGCTGCGTCGTTTGTCTGGGCCGTGTGGTTGTCTGTGGGCCCATATCTGGACATGGTGGTCACTCTTGTGGCCGCCGTGGTGGTGGTGTGGGTAGCCACAAGGTATGGTCATTTTATTTTTTTATTACCATATTGTCGGTGGCCATAATGTTGATGGCCATGTTAGCTACACTGATGTAAATCGTCATAATTTTTGGCCACGTATTTACTCCTCTAAAAATAAACGCATGCTAATTACAGAGTTGGGCCCAAACGCGGAAAAACTGCTGTATCCGTCTAGCATTAAATGCGTGATAACTTATATCCCTCGAATTGTCCCCCTTGGAATAATTCAACAATTACCTGTCCCGATGAAAGCGATGCTATAAATACATACCAATAAAACGTTAAACAAGGAAGAAGAAAGCAGTGCATCATGGGCACTAAATCTGCCATTGCGGGGTTTTTGGACGTGTCTAAATTTAAACCAGTGGGCCGTTTCTCTTGTCAGTCAGAGGAGAAACATTTTTCTCGGGATACGACAGGCAGATAAACCGTCCGGACTGTCAACATTTCATGCACACGTTAACTTTTTCATGTCAACATTTCATGCTCAAGTTAACTTTTTAAAACGGTTCACATTTCACACAGAAATAAACATTTTAGTGTCAACATCTCATGCACACGTTAACTTTTTCATGTCAACATTTCTTGCTTAAGTTAACTTTTAAAAAACTTTTCACATTTTACACAGGAATAAACATTTTAGTGTCAACATTTCATGCAGAACTTTTTAAAAACCTTTCTTCTTTTGTTACCTACTTCCACTTGTGAAGCATGGTACCAGCTTTGTAACTGTCAATTATTGTCTTTTTTAAAAAATAAGGTAATCAAACATCAGGTCACCAGATTTCGTGCTGTGAAATACGTCTTCAGATGAAATTGTTTAACTGATGACAATGGTCAGTGTTAAAGAAATAATGATTTGATTAAAGTTTAATTAGAAGGTCAGCTGGGAACACCTTGACCCAGATATCTCCGTCATGTTACCTCTCGGCTGCTACAGTTTGGGTTACCATGGCAACATGGACGTTGTGATGACGCTAGTGTATGGTCAAGTTACGGTCGAATTATCAATTTCGAACTGTCAACAAAACGTGAATATAAAACATGACCCTTCCCCCAATCTCCACACACGGTTATTGTTATTGATCAGTGCTACACTATTGTTACACTTTCTCACCTCTCCCCCCACACCTCTCCCACAACACCATATACAGACATTCTGTGACGTCCTGTGTTAGATGTCACTGACATATATCTTAGTCATTGTCTACCACTTGATGCATGTCCCTCCCCGCATGAAATGTGAAACTGCAGCCAATCAACACCCTAACTAACATCAAACATAACGGTCAGTAACATCAACTTCAAAGTTTTAGGGTTAACCTTATCTTAACGGCCAATCCAAAGTTTTAGGGTTAACCTTATCTTAACGGCCAATCCAAAGTTTTAGAATTAACCTTATCTTAACGGCCAATCAACTTCAAAGTTTTAGAATTAACCTTATCTTAACGGACAATCCAAAGTTTTAGAATTAACCTTATCTTAACGGACAATCCAAAGTTTTAGAATTAACCTTATCTTACCGGCCAATCCAAAGTTTTAGAATTAACCTTATCTTACCGACCAATCAACTTCAAAGTTTTAGAATTAACCTTATCTTAACGGACAATCCAAAGCTTTAGGGTTAACCTTATCTTAACGGACAATCCAAAGTTTTAGAGTTAACCTTATCTTAACGGACAATCCAAAGTTTTAGGGTTAACCTTATCTTAACGGACAATCCAAAGTTTTAGAATATTTATCTTACCGACCAATCAACTTCAAAGTTTTAGAATTAACCTTATCTTAACGGACAATCCAAAGTTTTAGGGTTAACCTTATCTTAACGGCCAATAAAATCAAATTCAACGTGTGTGTGGATGTGTGTGTGTGTGTGTGTGAGATTTATGGATGTGTGTTTGCTTGTATGTGTACGATCTATGTTGGCTTTGTATTATTCTCAAAGTGATCATATCTAATTCCAGAATAGTGTACTTGTGTGGTGGAGGGGAGGTGCGGCGACCACACTTAAAGTTGACGTCTTGATTGTCCGTCCGTCCCCCGTCCCCCGTCCCCCCCCCTATTCCTTATTCTAACAATGACGATTTCATGTGTGAGACAATGCATTATTTTATTGAACGGTCGATTGGATCTAGGACACAAACATTATTGTCTCAAGTCCCTTAACTCTAACGTCGGAACATACAATGGTCCTAGACCCTCCCCACCTCCCCACTACCCCAGGACAACAATGTCCTAGTCCTACACCACCTATGTCAGGACATACAAACATAACGCCGACCCCCGTCAAACATTACGCCGACCCCCGTGATGCCATCAACATGACTAGAATCAAATTTCCGTCTATGAAGTTTTCAAATCTCTGTCCCAATCTCAACAAAAACTCTTTTGTCGTCCGTTGTTTACGTGTCTTGGTCTGCCCGGACACGGTTCAGTGCTCACCGTACACACATACCTGTGGGGTGGGTGCTAGGCTTGTTAGCGGGTCTGGCACCCCCACCCCCACCTCCCATTGTCATGTTGTATCATAAGTGTTTGGATAAATTCTTGTTGATGCTATCTATACTGCCCCCACCCCCGGACATTGAATGAAGGGGGACTGTTGCTTCCAGTTTCTGGAACTGTTACTGTTACGACATGCTGATGTTCTCCGTCCACTGGATTGGTGAGGTGGGGTGGGTTTTTGTCTAGAGGTTGTGGTGGGTTTTTGTCTAGAGGTGGTGGTGGGTTTTTTTGTAGAGTTTGGGGGTTTTCTGTAAGGATGTGGTTTGTGTAGATGTGGGGTTTGGTATTTGGGTACTTGGCTTAGTGGGTAGGTTTTTGTGTAGGGGTGGGGTTTGGTATTTGGGTACTTGGCTTATGTGTGTTGGCTTTTGTGTAGAGGTGGTGCTTTTTTATTTTAGTGCAGGTGGTTTTTGTTTTAGAATTGATTTTTATATATCGGTGGTATTGTGTTGGGTGGTTTTTTTTAAATTATTTTATGAGCCTAACTTGTGATTGTTGAGATCCCAGTGTGTTGTGGATGTTAAGATCCCTGAGATCCCCGTGTGTTGAGATCCCTGAGATCCCCTTGTGTTGAGATCCCCTTGTGTTGAGATCCCTGAGATCCCCTTGTGTTGAGATCCCTGAGATCCCCGTGTGTTGAGATCCCCGTGTGTTGAGATCCCCGTGTGTTGAGATCCCCGTGTGTTGAGACCCCCGTGTGTTGAGATCCCTGAGACCCCCGTGTGTTTGTGGTTGTTGAGATCCCTGAGATCCCCGTGTGTTGAGATCCCTGAGATCCCCTTGTGTTGAGATCCCCTTGTGTTGAGATCCCTGAGATCCCCTTGTGTTGAGATCCCCTTGTGTTGAGATCCCTGAGATCCCCTTGTGTTGAGATCCCCTTGTGTTGAGATCCCTGAGATCCCCTAGTGTTGAGATCCCCTTGTGTTGAGATCCCTGAGATCCCCTTGTGTTGAGATCCCCTTGTGTTGAGATCCCTGAGATCCCCTTGTGTTGAGATCCCTGAGATCCCCTTGTGTTGAGATCCCCTTGTGTTGAGATCCCTGAGATCCCCGTGTGTTGAGATCCCTGAGATCCCCTTGTGTTGAGATCCCCTTGTGTTGAGATCCCTGAGATCCCCTTGTGTTGAGATCCCCTTGTGTTGAGATCCCTGAGATCCCCTTGTGTTGAGATCCCTGAGATCCCCGTGTGTTGAGATCCCCGTGTGTTGAGATCCCCGTGTGTTGAGATCCCCGTGTGTTGAGACCCCCGTGTGTTGAGATCCCTGAGACCCCCGTGTGTTTGTGGTTGTTGAGATCCCTGAGCTCCCTGAGATCCCCGTGTGTTGAGATCCCTGAGATCCCCTTGTGTTGAGATCCCTGAGACCCCCGTGTGTTGAGATCCCTAAGATCCCTGAGATCCCCGTGTGTTGAGATCCCTGAGATCCCTGTGTGTTGAGATCCCTGAGATCCCTGTGTGTTTGTGCACGTCTATTCAGTGTATCACGTCTTATCTGTGCCTGTTATCGGTTTGACGTTTAACCGACCCCCCCCCTAAACACCTCACCTTTTGAAACATCATCCTCACCACCCAACCATGACGCGTTACAATACCTCATTTTAGTTTTTGTATTCATGACCTCCAAATAAAAACATTTGTGGTATTACCTGGGTATACATTTTTGTGCCCCCCCCCCCCCCCGCGACAATTCTATTTAGTGCTGTACTTGGTTCACTGCGTAAGATCAAAGTTGAAGGAGAATGACAGTCACCTTAAGACTACAGTAAGCAACTGTACGTCCTACTGACATGAGGTCATCGTGTCTAAAGCTTGCTGCCCAGGTCCTGATGATTCTAGCGGCGAGTTAAGTGTGGGTTTATGTCTGATGATTGTTTACTGGAGAACTGTATCTTGTAATGTTGAGTGTCTGTAGTATGTTTTTGTTGTAGACGCACAAAGCGTCTGTCGGACTACACTCATCTAGTTAGGGTAGTAGATTGACTGACCATTGTCCGGCTACCCTTCTGTTTGGACTACTACCACCCCAACTATCTACGTTTGGTGAGGGGGTGGGGGGGATAGGACATGATGCCGCTTACAACATAATTGTTGGCAATAGAGCAATAAATAATGAGTTTTTGCTAATTGCCAAGCTTTGGCTTGCTGCCACACTGTCACGCCTGTTCTTACTGTCACGTTGTCACGCCTGTTCTTACTGTCACTTTGTCTCGCCTGTTCTTACTGTCTCGTTGTCACGCCTGTTCTTATTGTCACGTTGTCACGCCTGTTCTTACTGTCACGTTGTCACGCCTGTTCTTACTGTCACGTTGTCACGCCTGTTCTTACTGTCACGTTGTCACGCATGTTCTTACTGTCACGTTGTCACGCCTGTTCTTACTGTCACGTTGTCACGCCTGTTCTTACTGTCACGCCTCTAACACCCCTGTTGATGCCACTTGTTGCCTAGGGAAAGATTCCACACCATTAACAATATAGCGTCAACTTAGCACTGTACCAGTTTGGTGGGGTGTTTATTCCGTCTTGTTGTCAAATTACAATGGACTTGTGAGATCCCATGAAACAGCCCTCATCAAAAGAGATGAGCGCTATTTCATGTTCACCATTTTATGAAGGGGTGTATGAGAGACGTGTATGATGTAATGATGTAAAAAAAAATCGGCAGAAACAAAGATTTTTTTTAAAATCGTGATTGAGAATCGTCTAATTGGTTTTCGCTCCGGGTGTGAGTGTGTTTAGAACCCAGGTCCCCTGGCCGGCGGGAAGCGAAAGACAAGCGCTTGTTTGTCTGCTCTAAGTGCGTGTACACGGCGGCAATCATCGCAGTCTGACATTTGGGCGAGTTGACCTGCGCGCGCATCTCCAGGCAAATGTCAGGGCAGGTTCACCAGGTACACACGTAAGTGGCGGGGTCACTGGGTGCGGGTCTTTTGTGACCCACGGGGGGGGGAGGGTCTTTTGTGACCCACGGGTGAGGGTCTGTTGAGGCTCATTCCAGTCTCCCAAAATATGGATTATTTTAGTCCAGTAGTTCCGTGTGTTCGCCTTATGCGTGTTCACCTTATGCGTATTCACCTAATGAGTTCCCTACTAATGACGCGTGCATCACCTGGCCAATGGAATGAGCTGATGATGTTATGGGATATGAACGCTATAGACGAGATACACTGCGCCATCGATGAGATGAACATCTTGTGTTTGTGTACAGACATCAGCCACCCCACAGCATCGATAGTTTCAGTTAACCCAACATCCCCCCCCCCACGTAAACCCAGCCAATACCCGAGCCAGCTCACCACCTTAAAGACGCCATGTTATTGGTGATGATTAGACACCACTGCGTACCCCCCCCCCCCCCCCTCGTGACATGTCTCTCTTAAAATAACCCTCGCCACACGTCCCGACCTGTAGCTGGTGACGGTGTACATCAGTGATGGCGGTGGCTCAACTTTAGCCAGCCCACAATATGCTATACTCTATAGTAGTCTATAGCCTCCCTGTAGTCAGCCCACATCTAGAGCCTTAGTGTAGCCAGCCCACATCTAGAGCCCTCAAAACTTGCTTGCTGCTGTTTCCATACCGTTGTAATGTCTTCTGACGGAGACGTCATGTCGAAACAGTCACCTCTGACCCCTGAACTCCTGGACTGAAATAGTATGGCCGGTGTGTTGGTAAAGTTCACGTGCTTGATTCTATTGACGCGTCATTTGAAGCCGACAAATACACTAATTATTTAATTAGCGTATTAGATCAATCAAGGTGGATAATAAGCAAAATGTTGCTAGTCCTATTTGAGAATTTGCCATATTTTAGTCCGATAAATTGTGTGATAAACTGTGCGATAATTCTTCCATACTAGCGATGAACTTTATCATTCCGTCAAAATATCATTCAGGCTGTGTTTCTTGAATTAATTGGGTTAAAACACCAAATTAGTCAATTGTACAAATTGGTAATCGCACTCTTGTCGTTGAGACAGATGAAGTAGAGTTGGTGTGGCCACATCATAGGGAGAGGGTGGGGCGGACCATAAAACGTCCATGCTTGAACGTCATCATTTGATATACATTTGTTTTAGATAATATAGCATAGCCTATAAATTGTGTGTACTCATTTCTGATTAAATAGATGGGTCGAGATTTAGAATTGCTTACATGTATCAGGAAGTTAAAAATGATCTGAGTGTTGGCGCCTTATTTGTCACGTGTCGCAATGACTTCTGCTGACCAGACAGTCCTAACTGACCTCTGCTGACCAGACTGTCCTAACTGACCTCTGCTGACCAGACTGTCCTAACTGACCTCCGCTGACCACCAGGACCAATCAACTGGTGTCATACATCTCACGTCCATTGTTGCTGGTGTTGTTTATGTTTGTGTCAGCTGCCCGCAGACGATGTTGTTGTCCGTTTCCTTGTTAGTGTTTTGTTTGTCTGTTGAATGATTCGAGGAAACAGCCCGTCGCTGCTCGTGACACCTGTCATTTGTCACCCTGACATCCCACAGCTCCCCCACCCCCTGTCTGCTCGCTTTTCACACCCATCCTATTCTGGCTTGAATTTTGTCAAGAGTAATAAAGAAAGGAAATTAGCATCTTTAATTAATTAATTTGATTACCTGCACGATTTTTTTTGATGACCTGCATATTTACCTGTGTGATTACCTTTATAATCTCCTTGCATAACTGTATGATTACCTGCATATTTACCTGTGTTGTTACTCCTATAATCACCTGTATAACTGTATGATTACCTATATGCTAACATGCATATCTGTGGATTACCTCTCTAATCAACTGTATAACTGTATGATGACCTGGATATTTACATATGTTATTACATGATTTTTAATCCATTTTTACTTTCTCGTATATACGAAGTATAGAGAAAGTCTTGTAATCTTGCAAAAAAAAAAATCGAAATTTTTACAAATCTCGACGTTTTACACCTCACTGATACGGAAAAACATAATTTTGCAATCTTGTCTGTATGTCTGTGTGTGTGTATGTGTGTAAACACGATAACTTGAGTACCGTTACAGCTAGGTTGATGAAATTTCATACATAAGTATTTTATCAAAATCGTAGATCCGTATCAACTTTTGAGCGATTTCCGATAACCGGAAGTGTTACTTTTTCTACTTTGAATTTTTCAAAAGCCTATAACTTGAGTAATATTTCAGATAGATAAATGAAATTTCACATGTACGTAAAAGATCTAATTCTCTACATTCTTTCGAATTTTGAGTAATTTCCGTTGACTGGAAGTACTAATTTACGCTATTTCCGATTTCTCATAAAACGCGTGTGAATTTATTAAGTACTAATAATATTCCGCACTATTATACACATCTTTATTCGGCGTTCGCTTGGTGCGCAATTCTTTTTTTTTTTATGAGATCCTATTCTATTTTAAAAAGTTTAAGTATTTAAAATGGATAAAAAATCATAACTATATCCCAAGTTCCCATCCCCTGTTGTTTTATATAAGAATATTCGAGAAAGTTTAGGGGTGATCACTCCCGGTTTATTAAATTACTTACACTTATTAAAATACAATTGAATCTCGTAGAAAAAAGAATTGCACACCAAGTGAGCGGGAAGTTTGTGAGTGTGTGTGGGGAGGGGGGGGGGTTGGAGGTGTCTGGTTCTCTGAATATATTTAATGTTTATAATTACCTCAAGAACACCTTGCTACCCCCCACCCCGTCGAATGACATCCATAAGAGCAATTATCATTTTTTAAATGTTGGCGTCAAAACATTGAAGTTTTGCAGTGGTCTTGTCTAGACAGTGTCAAGGATTTAATATCGTCGACACACAGATGGAAATGGTGGCGTCAAAACCAAATCTTCTAAAAAAAATTGTGACTTATTTTAATATTTATCTTGTCAGATATTCTGCCCAACAGTTGATATGACTGTCTACACATCTTCTTGTGTCAGTAGTTGTCCTACACTGTTAGTCCAACATCTGTCAGCAGTTGTCCTACACTGTTGGTCCAACATCTGCCGTAAAAACGTGTTGGATGTTGTCGACAGTCTGACAAAAAAGAGGAGGGGGCGGGGGGTTACAATCATCTGTTGCTGTGATTTCAACGGTGCAACAATTAACCAAAGTGTTGGCGGTAAAAACGATTACACAATACTCTGATCCCCCCTCCCCCGTCACGATACAGTTGATACAATAGATAGATCCCATAGATATTAGCTACACACAATCAACACACAGTGTGTCCTGTAGTGGATACAATAGATAGATCCCATAGATATTAGCTACACACAATCAACACACAGTGTGTCCTGTAGTGGATACAATAGATAGATCCCATAGATATTAGCTACACACAGTCTACACACAGTGTGTCCTATAGTTTATACAATAGATAGATCCCATAGATATTAGCTACACACAGTCTACACACAGTGTGTCCTATAGTTTATACAATAGATAGATCCCATAGATATTAGCTACACACAGTCTACACACAGTGTGTCCTATAGTTTATACAATAGATAGATCCCATAGATATTAGCTACACACAGTGTGTCCTACAGTGTGTTGGCGTAGTGTAGGATTGTGGTAACCTTATGGTGTATAAGGTTTGTGGTGACATTGTGTCGTATGTAGGATTGTGGTTTAACCATGTGAAGCCAGCTTGTTGTGGCTGTGGTTGAACCATGTGACGTCAGCATGTTGTGGCTGTGGTTGAACCAAAGCCACATTGAACAATGACCGTCCCACGTATGACTGCGATAAGATCTTGTATGATGTGCGCCATTGTTGCATGACCTGACTGTCACCCGACCAGCGATCCTTGAATGTCGTCAACACCCAACCTGTTGTATCAGAACTGGCTATTGTTTGTTCATGTGTCACGCTGTCATTGGTTCACAATATTGTCAACAACTGCTTGGTTCTGCTGGGGTTGGTCTCGCTAGCTCCTCTCACTTTAGCTCAGTGCCATCTACTAGACGGTCCATTGTTATCAAATATAATTTCACATGAGTTAACCAGTCGTTTTCAGCCCCCCTCCCTCCCCCCCCCCCCACAACATGTCACTGACCAAGTAGTTAACCAATCAAATCTTGTCGTCCCCCCCCCCCCCCCAATATGTCCCTGACCAAGTAGTTAACCAATCAAATCTTGTCGTCCCCCCCCCCCCCCAATATGTCCCTGACCAAGTAGTTAACCAATCAAATCTTGTCGTCCCCCCCCCCCCCCCCAATATGTCCCTGGCCAAGTAGTTAACCAATCAAATCTTGTTGTCCCCAGCCCCCCCCCCCAACATGTCACTGACCAAGTAGTTAACCAATCAAATCTTGTCGTCCCCAGCCCCCCAATATGTCCCTGGCCAAGTAGTTAACCAATCAAATCTTGTCGTCCCCAGCCCCCTAACATGGCCCTGGCCAAGACGAACCCAGTCCTGTGTGGGGCGGCCAAACGAAAGGCCAAGTCCATCGACTCGTCTGCTGCCCAGATCCAGCAACAGAACCTCCTGATGATGGTTGCCCAGCAACAGGGTCAGCTCCAGCAGTCGCTCCAGCATCCCGGCCTGCCCCGCGCCCTGCAGGAGATGATGCAACAACACACGATGGCAATGCAGCAGGTACACACGTTTTATCTGGCCAATATGGCACTACATACACATTTTATCTGGCCAATATGGCACTACATACACATTTTATCTGGCCAATATGGCACTACATACACGTTTTATGTGGCCAATATGGCACTACATACACATTTTATCTGGCCAATATGGCACTACATACACGTTTTATGTGGCCAATATGGCACTACATACACATTTTATCTGGCCAATATGGCACTACATACACGTTTTATGTGGCCAATATGGCACTACATACACATTTTATCTGGCCAATATGGCACTATACACATAACTGGCCAACTGGACACTTTATACACAGAGCATTATCATATTTAATCCATTAAGCTTAGTGTAAGAATAAACAAAATTAGTCTCTTAACCACTAGTTGATGTTGATGCCTTTAAAAATGTAGCTGACGTTGGTGCCGTGTCTTCCCCCCCCCCCCTCTCCCCCACAGCAACAAGACTACCAGACCCTGAGCGAGCAGCTGCAGCTGAACATCATGCAGCAGGCCCAGATGATCAAAGACAGCAGCTCGGGGAAGGGCCTGAAGCCCTCCCACAGCAGCCAGAGCTTCCAGACCCTGCTCCTCCAGCACCAGCAGCTCATGCAGCAGATGCAGCTCTTCCAGCGGCCGTTCGCCCTGGCCGCCAGCATGTTGCCGCACCTCGGTCTGCATCAAGGTGAGTACATCTGCTCTCTACACACGTGGTCTCTGGGATCTACAACTTTTGATTCTACCCCCACCCCACTCATTTAACCCCTCTACACTGTCTGGACTACACTACACTTAACCCCCCCCCCCCCCCACATCAAAATATTTTAGCATGGATGACCAGACCAGAATCACGTGACCAGACAGGTTTGACGATCCACCCCACGTGATCAGCTTGACACTTGGACCACTGTTGGTCAATTTGACCAGTTAGCCTGTGTGTGTTATCTCCCAGTGGTTATTTAGTCATCATCCGTCCTTTGGCGTTGATTTTACTAATTTTTTAAAACCTAGTTTGGGTAAGAAAAGCTAACTCTCGTACTAGTATGGCTATGTAAGGGAGAGAAATCTTGCCGTAATGTTCCGTTACAGAGTTATCGTTATTTGTTGGTTGAACAGACGATGCTGTCATGACGTCATTTGACTCAAGTCTCTCCTCAACAATTCGTGAGTCTCACAGCGAGGGGGTGGGGGGAGGGGGAGGGGTCCGTGAGTCTCATCGAGAGTGGGGGGGGGGGGGTAGTCTCGTACATTTGTGCAGTCTTTGTATACCATCGTCATGAGCTGAGATAAAGTTTCGATGAAAGCTGGTGGTAATTCCACATCGAGACAAAACATGTTTAAAGCTAGCTGACGTGTGCACCTAGTTGGTTATACTGTTTGTTTACATAGGTCATATCTTTAACCAGTTATATCGCAGGAGCATGTTGGGCCTAAGTTAATTAGAGTAAGACATTTGATGGGTAGTAGTGATTAGGTTGAGAATAACATTAATTTGTTTATTGAGTTATTTT
Source organism: Physella acuta (assembly GCF_028476545.2). Taxonomy (NCBI): domain Eukaryota; kingdom Metazoa; phylum Mollusca; class Gastropoda; family Physidae; genus Physella; species Physella acuta. The sequence goes on along the minus strand of NW_026732186.1, from coordinate 161,566 downwards.
CCACTGGAGTATTCCATTCCCTCCCTTCCCCCTCACCCCACCACTGCACTAAACCCCTCCACCCCTCACCTCCACCCCTGCACTAAACCCCTCCATCCCTCCCCTCCACCATTACACTAAACCCCTCCACCCCTCCCCTCCACTACTGCACTAAACCCCTCCACCCCTCCCCTCCACCATTGCACTAAACAGTTTCCAATAACCGATGACGTGGCGGACGCCATGAATGGAATGACGTCAGTCTTCGTCCTTATCGATGTCGCCACTGTTTGCCGATACCTTTAGAGTGCCCCCCCCCCCCACACACACCGACACTAGCACGTTATTAATTTATAATTATATTCCCCCTCCCTCCCTCCCCCCAACATCCGTGTAACACAACTAGTGTGAGAAAATTGAGTTCAACTTTGCTATTTGACATCTACCAAAAAGCAAAAAAATAGCATCACCCCCCTTCTCCCCTCCCCTTTAAATTTTCACTTATTAGATAAGCATAGAGTACGTGTTGTGTTGCAAACAGTCGTTAGTTTGATATTAGAATAATTCTCTATTATTTGTGGCCTCGTTTTGAAAGGGCATATCGAATAAGTCCTGGCAGTTGGCGGGAAGCGTGACATGAACGGGAGCAGACGAATTTCTGCGTCGGTTGTCTAGCGCTGTGACTACCAGTCTACACGTACATGACCGGAGATTTTAATGGGGAGTTGTCTGCCCTTGGTAGGGGAGGTCACTACGTCGATTGGGGCGCCAGTTAGCGCGTGGACCTACATCAGGACAATTTACTCACTCGGTTTTTTCTAACGTCAATGTCTGTAGTCGGGAGGCTGTATCGCTTTTCTACCCAACCTGAATCCCACAACCACACCTACTATACACACTATCAACCGTCTGTGGCAGTTGACCAATGTGCTAGTTGACCAATTTGCTAGTTGACCAATGTGCTAGTTGACCAATATGGTAGTTGACCAATGTGCTAGTTGACCAATGTGCTAGTTGACCAATGTGCTAGTTGACCAATGTGCTAGTTGACCAATGTGCTAGCTGACCAATGTGCTAGTTGACCAATATGGTAGTTGACCAATGTGCTAGTTGACCAATGTGCTAGTTGACTAATGTGCTAGTTGACCAATGTACTAGTTGACCAATGTACTAGTTGACCAATGTGCTAGTTGACCAATGTGCTAGTTGACTAATGTGCTAGTTGACCAATGTGCAGCTGACCAATGTGCTAGTTGACTAATGTGCTAGTTGACCAATGTGCTAGTTGACCAATGTGCTAGTTGACCAATGTGCTAGTTGACCAATGTGCTAGTTGACCAATGTGCAGCTGACCAATGTGCTAGTTGACTAATGTGCTAGTTGACCAATGTGCTAGTTGACCAATATGGTAGTTGACCAATGTGCTAGTTGACCAATGTGCTAGTTGACCAATGTGCTAGTTGACCAATATGGTAGTTGACCAATGTGCTAGTTGACCAATGTGCTAGTTGATCAATGTGCTAGTTGACCAATGTACTAGTTGACCAATGTACTAGTTGACCAATGTGCTAGTTGACCAATGTGCTAGTTGACCAATATGCTAGTTGACCAATGTGCTAGTTGACCAATGTGCTAGTTGACCAATGTACTAGCTGACCAATGTGCTAGTTGACCAACGTGCTAGCTGACCAATGTGCTAGTTGACCAATGTGCTAGCTGACCAATGTGCTAGTTGACCAATGTGCTAGTTGACCAATGTGCTAGTTGACCAACCTGATATTTGACAAACTTGATAGACCAAGTTGACCAGTCTGGCACCAAACTCACGGTATTAACTCAGCCTGTCCACCTCACCAAATCATCATGTTGAAAAACTCGACATTTATTTAGTTTTAGAGAAAAGGTCCCGTTCCGTCTAATGAACTTTAATTTCTCTATTGAATCGATTGACTTACTTATGCATATCAAGTTGTCAGTTAAGTCCGTCATTTCCTCGCCCCGCCTCTGTCACGATCTATCCTTCCCCCCCCCCTCCTTGCTTGACAGCGCTCTCAAGACCGTGTTTTTTCAACTTTTACTAGATCTTGACCACCGGTCAGTCGCGCTAAAAATACCCCCAACCCAGTTTTTAAAAAGTAACTCATCCTTTATGTTGATGGTGCGGTATAATCCTCGGTTCTGTCCCCTGGTGTGGGCGACTGGTCCCGGAAAAACAAACTGTTGGGTCCCACGAGCGGGAAATGAAGCCATCTCCATTCGAGGCAGGGGTGAGTAAACACTGAAAATAAATAGGGCTAGGATTCTCTCGGCTAATGCCAAAGTTAATTTACGGGTGGACAGGGGTCAGTTGTTGTCCCCCACCCCTCCCCCGCTCTGTCCATCTCTGTGTTATTCTAAGGCTGACCACCCCACCCCTAGCCAAGTACAGCGGTTGTGTGGAACAACAACCTAGACTGGAATCTCGTGAAGTGGTGCCGACAAGTTTTTAGAATTTTGTTTTTCTGGCTGGGGGTTCACACGTCTGATGGTGCGGGGTGTGAGGAGTTGGTGATGGCGGAGTTTGTTTACCTCAAATAATTGCATCTATTTTGTCTACCTCAAATAATTGCATCTATTTTGTCTACCCTATCACGTGTACACAATTAAAAACCTGCTATTATCTAATGTCATCTCACAACTTGGCCTACACCAACACCGCTAACATTGGCCCCATCAGGGTTGTACTACCTACACTATAACAACAATCTGTGTGTCCTTCTCTTGTAGACATGTTGGGTTATACCAAGCACCATCTAAACCCTATCCCCCCCCCCCCCCCCCCACACACACACCACCAACCTACTATAAAAAGTAGCATCACCCCCCCCCCCCCTCCTCCTCTAGTTAACTCACTACTCCCTAACTAGCGGGCCCTACCCCCAGTACACATGATCATGTACCAATTACCCGCCCCACCCCCGCCATGATGTGTCATGCAGGCCGGCACCATGATGGAACCTCTGGACATTGGGAGCAAATGAATGGCTTCTTGTCTGCTGGACACTGGCTAGCTGGCGTGTCAGTGGACTCACGTTCTGCCCGGCTGTTGGCACGTGTGTTCTGTCAATCTTAGGCTGGTCACTTTATTTATGGACAACTTTTGTTTCCTTGCTTGCTTGCGTTCTGATTATCTTAGACTACTGACAACTTACGGACAACTTTTTGCTAACATCTAGCAGCGCTATACCCACCTGATTTGTACCGTTTCTTTTTTTTTTTTCTCAATTTTTTTTCTTCTGCCAACTAGAAACAAATCTGGCATGTATTAACCAGTTCAAACCTATTGGCCAGATTTCTGCTCATGCGGGACGTCCATTTTGTAGAACTGTTTGTCCGCTGACCTAAGATCTATTGGCCAGCTGATCCAACCACGAGCGTGCATAAATTATCTGGCCAAGATGGCCACGGTGAAACTGTACACGCTGCCACAAACTGCAGACGAACTCTGTTGACAGCAGACGCAGAAATCTAGGATGGAAATTAACAGTCCATAAATATGGAGGGATCGCTTTTTGTTGACCGTGAAAACAACCTCACCCTCCCCCCCCCCCCCCCCACTTTCGCCTCGTCTTTGTCATCAGTTGCTACACAATACCGCCAATACACCCCCCCCCCCTTAGTTTTATTTTAATTGCTGGAACAGATTTCTTTAGTTACACCAGCACGAGATGATGGAGATCTGCTGATGGAATTCATTGGTCGAGTCTCTGGGTACTGGAGGGCTGGGTTTGACGCCACTACCATCCCCTTTGATATGACGCCACTACCAGCCCAGTTGCTATGACGCCACTACCAGCCCAGTTGGTATGACGCCACTACCAGCCCAGTTGCTATGACGCCACTACCAGCCCAGTTGGTATGACGCCACTACCATCCCAGTTGGTATGACGCCACTACCATCCCAGTTGGTATGACGCCACTACCATCCCCTTTGGTATGACGCCACTACCATCCCCTTTGGTATGACGCCACTACCATCCCAGTTGGTATGACGCCACTACCATCCCAGTTGGTATGACGCCACTACCATCCCCTTTGGTATGATGCCACTATCATCCCAGTTGGTATGACGCCACTACCATCCCAGTTGGTATGACGCCCCTACCATCCCAGTTGGCATGACGCCACTACCAGCCCAGTAGTTATGACGCCACTTGGATCAGTGGTTTTTTTTTTTGATAAACACCAAACTTGACCTCTGTCCATACCGAGGCACCCGACATACAAACACCCGACATACAAACACCCGACATACAAACACCCGACATACAAACACCCGACATACAAACACCCGACATACAAACACCCGACATACAAACACCCGACATACAAACACCCGACATACAAACACCCGACATACAAACACACGACATACAAACACCCGACATACAAACACCCGACATACAAACACTTTGAGTCGTCGTCCACTGAAAGATCACAGATTTCTTCGTGTGAGGTCTCGCCCCCCCCCCCCACCCCCCCGACACATTTAAAATAACATAGACTACTAATACCTATTAGAGAAATTGAAACCATATTATATAAATTATTAGTCAATAGAGCACCATTTTACATGCACGCACTGATTAAGAGACTTGATTGATTCCGTTAAAAACCCGGCTATTCAATGGTCATTATTTTTTTTTTAACTAATTAGTTTGACCGAGAAAATCGTTTACATTTCATAGCGTACGTATTGGTGCGTAGATTTATAGAGTCCAGATCTAAATCAAATTGAATGAAATAGTTCATTTCTTTATAATCTAAAATCGGAAGATGACGCCATTAGTGTTGTGTTCTTTCCGTAGTTTAAACATGTGACATGTGACGTCATTGTTTATTGCGTTCTTTTCACAACAATAAAAGCTTTTCCGGTTGCATAATTAAAAATGTGTTTCTACATTCGAATATGCTTTTATTTTTATTTTTCTTCATTAAATAAAAATTAATTTATACATTTAAAACGTCTAACATATTATTTTCAACAAAAGTCTTATCAAGTTCTCCATATATCGCTGAAAATACTGACATAGCCTGTGAACATATTTTGCGGACAGAGATAGATAAGTGCGCACATGGGCTTTTATATATTAGGACACCCAGCCGGTCAGTGAAATAGCTGAGTCAGTATTGTGGGTGTTGTGGTAATAATGTAAAGGTGGCAGGTTATTTGGATGGAAGTAACAAAGTAATTCAAAGTGACAAACTAACAAAGCAATTCTAGATTTGATCGAAATGAAGATAAATAGCAACAAATAAATTTAGCATTCTAGAAATTGGGAGTTTGGTGTGTTTTTGGGGTGTTGGTGGTTCGAGTGTTGGGTGCTGGTGTTTCGATTGTGGGTGGGTGTGGGGTGGGGAGGGTTTGGGGTGTTGGTGGTTGTTAAAAACTAACGATCGGCGGAGGGTGGGATGGGGGTGAGGATGTTTTCTAACAGGGCGTTTCTTGCCTCCCCCACATCTTCCCCGCCGCCAAGAATGTTTTCTCATCCCTGCTTTCTGTGCTCCTAATCCACGGGCAGATAATTCATTAAAACGTGTTTGTTTTTAATATTTTCTCCCCTTTCGTCCCGATATTTTGGCAATTCTCTAAAAGGGTTTTTATTGGTTAGGATTTGCCAAGGGATAAATAGAGCGCGCGCCGGTCACGTGATGCGGGTACACAGACTCTCCAGGACCTTTCCACCCCAGTCTGACTAGATAGATTTCAGACTGGATAGATTTCAGATTTTTTTTTTGATAAATAAACTTTGGCCCAAGTTTCTTATTGGGGCATGCAAGAACTTCAATTTTTTTTCTGTTGTTTGACGTTTTTATATTGTTGGAGATTTTTTTTTCTGTTGTTGTAGATGAGATAATTTATAGTTGTTGTTGTAGAAAACAACTTCTAGATAGACTTGCTACTTGTTGGACGCGCGGTAAACACGTCCCATAGATGTCGGTGTTGTTGTTGTTGTTGTGGGGTGTGTTGCTGTCGTTGTGTTGGTTTTGTTGTGTGACGTAAGAGGATACTTGTAAAGACGGTGGAAAAGTTGACCGAGTCACTTTCTGTGTAGCTGGGAACTTTTTGCGGTTGTCGGACCCTGCTGGGTTATATTTTATCACATCAAATAGTCGTTTTTTTTTTTTTTTTTTTTAGATTTTATCTCCGTAAAGTTGCTGCAAAAGGTAAAACAACTCATAAAAACACTTTTCTTTGTCCATGTCCAGATTTTTAAAGTTTTGGTTTGATGAAAATAGATGCTCAACAAACGATTTTGAATCGATGAAAAATATTTAATATTTAACGAAATCACCGCCGTGTATTGATTCGTTTTGCGTCTAATCGATTCCAATAATACTAGTTGAAATACATCTGGTATCGATTCCCCTGACCAAATTGTGCGCGTTGTGTAAAAGAAAATGTCTAAAAATGTGTTTGTTGGTCTCTACGAAGTCTGCATTGTGTTTGTGGGCATTCTGTTTGCCTCTTCCATCATGGCCGGCACATTTTTTACCAGAACAAGCCGCGCGTTTTGTGTGCACAGAAAAAACAAACAAACGACCAGCGAACTGTGAGCGGTCTGTCTAAGTAACTGTACTCGTCTTTCGTTTACCTGACGACGTGCTGGTGATCGTGTGTTGGGGACTTGTGCCAACATGACGTGATGGGTCCCGACACGACGTGATGGGTCCCGACATGACGTGATGGGTCCCGACATGACGTGATGGGTCCCGACATGACGTGATGTGTCCCGACACGACGTGATGGGTCCCGACACGACGTGATGGGTCCCGACATGACGTGATGGGTCCCGACATGACGTGATGGGTCCCGACATGACGTGATGGGTCCCGACACGACGTCCCGACACGACGTGATGGGTCCCGACACGACGTGATGGGTCCCGACACGACGTGATGTGTCCCGACATGACGTGATGGGTCCCGACACGACGTGATGGGTCCCGACACGACGTGATGGGTCCCGACACGACGTGATGGGTCCCGACACGACTCGAAACTGAGGCTCCGACACTCTACTTCTTCTTGTACGTCTCCAGAGTGCGTACACTTCATGTACCTACTTCTCGTAGTATCTGTTACACGGAGCTGTTGTTTTCTGTACCCGAGTTTTGGGGGATGTCGTCACAGGGAGTTGTTGTTGTGGTGGTACTAGATGGTGATGATGGTGTAACATGGAGTTGTTATTGTTGGTGTACTATGACGGTGATGATGTGGGGACTGAGTTGTTGTTGCTGGTGTACTATGACGTTGATGATGTGGGGACTGAGTTGTTGTTTTTGTACTATGACGGTGATGATGTGGGGACTGAGTTGTTGTTGTTGGTGTACTATGACGGTGATGATGTGGGGACTGAGTTGTTGTTGTGGTGGTACTAGATGGTGATGATGGTGTAACATGGAGTTGTTATTGTTGGTGTACTATGACGGTGATGATGTGGGGACTGAGTTGTTGTTGCTGGTGTACTATGACGTTGATGATGTGGGGACTGAGTTGTTGTTTTTGTACTATGACGGTGATGATGTGGGGACTGAGTTGTTGTTGTTGGTGTACTATGACGTTGATGATGTGGGGACTGAGTTGTTGTTTTTGTACTATGACGGTGATGATGTGGGGACTGAGTTGTTGTTGTTGGTGTACTATGACGGTGATGATGTGGGGACTGAGTTGTTGTTTTTGTACTATGACGTTGATGATGTGGGGACTGAGTTGTTGTTGTTGGTGTACTATGACGGTGATGATGTGGGGACTGAGTTGTTGTTGTTGGTGTACTATGATGGTGATGATGTGGGGACTGAGTTGTTGTTGTTGGTGTACTATGACGTTGATGATGTGGGGACTGAGTTGTTGTTGTTGGTGTACTATGACGGTGATGATGTGAGAGTTTAAATTCAAGCCACGTCACGGTGGACTGATGACTCAGGTTGTACCGAGACACAAACAGCCAACATTTTGTACCTACTTGCCCAACATTTTGTACCTACTCGCCCAACATTTTGTACCTACTCGCCCAACATTTTGTACCTACTCGCCCAACATTTTGTACCTACTCGCCCAACATTTTGTACCTACTCGCCCAACATTTTGTACCTACTCGCCCAACATTTTGTACCTACTCGCCCAACATTTTGTACCTACTCGCCCAACATTTTGTAGCTACTCGCCCAACATTTTGTACCTACTCGCCCAACCACGATCTTCTAAACAAACAGGCGCGGGTAGAAGGGAGACCGCAGCGTCTCACGAGAGACCCGTGTCTTATTTACGTGGGGTGGGGGGTGGGGTAGGGGCTCCGCTCCCGAAAGACAAATAGCGTCAGGGTTAAGAAAAACATTCGATTGATAGCTTTACATATTTAGTTCTAACTCAAACTAGGTGGGACCATGACGCTTTCTTGTGAGGTCGTAGTGGGGATAGAGTGGACTACCCCCCACCCTCACCTCCACACACACACACACACACCTTCCGCGTGTGTTAGTCTATACGTCACATGTACCCATGTAACCCGTATGTGTAAGTGCAGAAGAGCCTCTAGACTAGGATCCTAACAGCCTTGAACACCTTCTAAGGTTGGCCAAAATCTAGTTTCTATCAAGTTTCAGTACGACCAGGACTTAAACGTACTATGTGCAACAATCAGTCAATCCCATTTCTTCAACCAAATTAGCTTCCCCTTGTACGTTCGCTGTCAACTATAGATGTAGTGTTCGATGATTTCATCGTTCAGATATTTTCTTGTTTTACCAGTGTTGACAAAATATTCTCTGCTACCACCAATGTCTGAAGGAGAAATGATACAGACCATAACTTCATGGCTTAGATATGTTGCGCACCGAACTTTCGCACCAACGACGTGTGTAACCAAATCCTAACCTACTGCCACATGTAGACACTGGCTTACTATCTAGAAAGCTAATTAATTTCTGCTAATTTGGACTAAACAAATATTGTTGGATCTCGTTCTTTACTGACACGTATCGACGGTATAAAATGACCGGGTATCCCGCCACACAAGTCTGTTGACTTTGTATACCTTTTTGTATACCTTTTTGTATACCTTTTTGTATACCTTTTTTTTGACGTCTCGCTTTACCTAGCCAGGCAAATATTGACTTAAATTTGTTGTTCTGGTCTGGGGGAGTGTACTCAGTGGGGCGTCAATAGCAGTCACCTTCACAACTTGGCCATCGGTACAGCGGTTCTTAGGCTGTCTTGGCCATCGGTACACCCGCTCATAGGCTGTCTTGGCCATCTTTACACCGGTTCATAGGCTGTCTTGGCCATCTTTACAGCGGTTCATAGGCTGTCTTGGCCATCTTTACAGCGGTTCTTAGGCTGTCTTGGCCATCGGTACACCCGCTCATAGGCTGTCTTGGCCATCTTTACAGCGGTTCATAGGCTGTCTTGGCCATCTTTACAGCGGTTCATAGGCTGTCTTGGCCATCTTTACAGCGGTTTTATAGGCTGTCTTGGCCATCTTTACAGCGGTTCATAGGCTGTCTTGGCCATCTTTACAGCGGTTCATAGGCTAACTTGGCCATCTTTACAGCGGTTCATAGGCTGTCTTGGCCATCTTTACAGCGGTTCATAGGCTCACTTGGCCATCTTTACAGCGGATCATAGGCTAACTTGGCCATCTTTACAGCGGTTCATAGGCTCACTTGGCCATCGTTAGTACTATTGATAAGCTGACTTGGCCATCGGTACATGTGGTAAAACTGTACTAAAGCTACGCTGGCCATCAGTACACATCACTAGTTCACCTATCCTGGTCTTACACTAATCCCATATTTTCTTTAAAGATTGTTTTAGTTTTTGTATTGTACTATTTGTGAGTGGCATGAAATAATTGTGTGTAGGTTGAGAGAAATAATTGTGTGTAGGTTGAGAGAAAATGTGTTTTGTTTGTTGCTTGTCCCACCCTGCAGTCAGTTTGAACCAATGGCCGTGTTTACTCTAGGGTAGACCAGAGTGTAAGCAACTCCCCCCCCCCCCCCCCCAAGTAATGGACTCGGCTCTGTCCTTTGATGACGGCCATTTGCCGAATACTTTCTACCGCTTGTTTACGCCGGAGGAGTTTTTGAACTGAGGTTTCTGTTGGTTTAAAACTGACTCACCATCAGCAGTAGACATGTGGAACAGCAACATGTCTCAAGTTTTCTGTTGGTTTTAAACTCTCACCATCAGCAGCAGACATGTGGAACAGCAACATGTCTCAAGTTTTCTGTTGGTTTTAAACTCTCACCATCAGCAGTAGACATGTGGAACAGCAACATGTCACAAGTTTTCTGTTGGTTTAAAACTGACTCACCATCAGCAGTAGACATGTGGAACAGCAACAAGTCTCAAGTTTTCTGTTGGTTTAAAACTGACTCACCATCAGCAGTAGACATGTGGAACAGCAACAAGTCTCAAGTTTTCTGTTGGTTTTAAACTCTCACCATCAGCAGTAGACATGTGGAACAGCAACAAGTCTCAAGTTTTCTGTTGGTTTAAAACTGACTCACCATCAGCAGTAGACATGTGGAACAAGTCTACCCGCTGGGACATTGGTCAGTTTGTTAACTTTGGGCTAGTGTTTTGGTACAACTTGACCTCCTGGTTAGGGCCCATTACCTGTGGGCTGTCTCCACTTTTCGTGACGTCACTTCAGCCACTAGCCATCAGCTTATGGTTTAAAAGATTATTGATTGAGAGTTTAGATTAACGCATTAAATGTGTTTTTAAAAAAAGGACACGACTGGTAGCCATTTTGTCTAGCGTGTTTTTTTCGAGTTGGTCAAGTAAAAAAAAATATGTCGATGTGTTATTGAATATGTCGATGTGTTATTGAATATGTCGATGTGTTATTGAATATGTCGTGTCTGGTTTGTTTGGTTCCTGGGCTGGCATTAATCACTGTTTGATGTTTACTTATTGACTCAACGCCGTGCTAGTGGCCGAGTCTTTGGGACCATCTCAGGCGGGCTTCACAATCACATGGTGTTGTTTTAGTGCGGATCTAGTTTCTCATCAAGTTTTTTTTTTTTGGATAGGGCTCATGTTTTTATAGAATTTGTAAATTTTTGTGTTGGGCTCAAGTTTTTATCAAATTTTTCATTTCAGTTTTTCCAAACAAAACAAAAAAATCCCCCCCCCCCAAACATGGGCCATGACTCCACCACCCCCCCCCCACGGCACCAGCTCCCCCCCCCCCCCCCCAACATCCTGTGTACAACTCTAGAACCACTATCTGCCTGTGTTTGTCCACACATGACCCCGCCTGTCGACCGATCAAACCTTTACAAACTTGTAAACATTCCATTTGGCCCGTCACAGATAAGCCGTACACAAACTATTGTTGGGCTTGTATGTTGCTACCCCCCACCCCCTTGTTGTATGTTGCCTACCCCCACCACCTTGTATGTTTCCCACCCCCCCATTACCTTGTTGTATGTTGCCTACCCCACCCACCCCCCTTGTTGTATGTTGCCTACCTCCACCCCGCTTGTTGTGTGTTGCTACCCCCACCCCCTTGTTGTATGTTGCCTACCCCCCCCCCAATACCTTGTATGTTTCCTACCTCCACCCCCTTGTATGTTTCATACCCCCACTCCCTTGTATGTTGCCCACCCCCACCCCGCTTGTTGTATGTTGCCTACCCCCCCAATACCTTGTATGTTTCCTACCTCCACCCCCTTGTATGTTTCATACCCCCACTCCCTTGTATGTTACCTACCCCCATCCCCCCTGTTGCCTGCCCTTTGTTGCCCACCAAACGGCAAACACTGATAAATGGCCTGTTTGTTTGATTTCCCAGTAAATTCGACCAGACCAGGTAGGGAGGGGGGGGGGGTGGGTGGGTATGTTAGGGATTCTCATACCGTTCTTATCCAGCACATCCCCACTCCTCCTCCAACTTTCTATGTGCATGTCTGAGGGGGGGGGCTAGCAGCCTTGGCGCTGAATTAAAAATGGAGGGACTCGAATTTGGTCTACTGGCACTAACCTTCTTCCTGCTTCTGGTTGAATTAAACCACCCCACCATTGGTCAACATTCTACCACCCCACCACTGGTCAACTTTCTACCATCCCACCACTGGCAATCCTTGCCACACTCTACCATCTTGTATATGCCAAAGGAAGCCAAAAGATGCGCCCCCCCCCCCCATCAGACAAAACACGTTAGCCGTTATCTTGTTCACATTGAAAGATTTTGTAGCCGCAACTAGCGGCGCCACCTAGCGGCCCGAGTTTACAAACATAGGTGGCGACACTGCTCGTTTCCTCATCCGGGTCCCGGCGCGGGGCACACATCAGAGACTTGTCATTGCAAGTTCTCCAAAATATCCTGTCTCATGTTGCCCACAATTCAAAGCTCCATCCCGGAACTTGCGCGGAAGATGATGCGCATGAATTAGACCGTCCTTGATCTGGACATACAAGACGCGCATGTGCAACTAGACAGAGAGAAAAAACCTGGATGGGTCGGGCTATGCTTAGCTTTACCTTCCTCCCTTGTTTCTTCTTTATCTCGCCATTCATCTCATTTATCTCATCTTTAACATATATATATGTATACACACACACATATATATATATATATACACATACATACATATATATATATATATATATATATATATATATATATATATATATATATATATATATATATATATATATATATGTATATATATATATATGTATGTATGTATATGTTTATGTATATGTATATGTAAAGAATTAACGTGCTAGTTTTACGAGAGACTGACAGCCATGACTATAAAGAAGAACAACTCTGCCCCACAAAAAATCATAACCAAAGCGTGGCAAGTGGTGGACGAACAAGGGCAAATAATTCACATTAAAAATGTCGGATTATTCACCCCTCCCACTCCCCTCAGTTCTCCCACTCACTCCTCATATCCGGTGAGTGGCGAGGGGGTGGGGGGAGGGCCGGCCTATATTTATAATTGATTTGTTTATGCGTGTGCGTCGGGCTGGGTTTTGTTTACTTTTGCCCCAGCTGGTAGGTTGCCACTTTGTTTACCGAGGACAAGTGTAAACACGTAGTGCTTAGCTTTGCCTGGCAACTGAGAGCCGGGCTCTGTGGGGCGGGGTGGGGGGGGGGGGGCTGAAAGTAAACAACCCGACTAAAGCTGTATTGGTTATTATAGAATGTTCGGTAGCTGCGTAGTTTTTACAGACCTGCCGGGCGATACAAGACCTTGTGGGTTTACACGGCTTGAACCTACCCTGACGGCTTGAACCTACCCTAACAGCTTAAACCTACCCTGACTAACGTGTAAACCTACCCTTAAACCTACACTGCCTCTAAAGATACGATTTGCCGCATACAGATCTGTCACACCCCAACTCTACTCCAACTACTCACATTCTGGTAGTGAGTGATTCACTTGTGTGATACTTTAAAAAGTTTTTGTTTTAAATTTAAAAAAATTCACTCATCGTTTTCATGTGTCAGGTCCAACTCTATAGGTGGGAGGGGAGCACTCATTCTTTGGTCTGTGTGGGCGTGATGTGAGGGGGTGATGTGTTTGTGGACTGAACATGATGTGTGGGGTGAGAATTGTGTGAGTGACCAGTGTGGGGGAGTTCAATAATGTGTGTGAGTGAGAGGTGTGTGAGGTGAGAAGTGTGTGAATGAGAAGTGTGGGGTGAGAAGTGTGGGGGAGTTCAATAACGTGTGTGAGTGAGAAGTGTGTGAGTGAGAGGTGTGTGGGGTGAGAAGTGTGTGAGTGAGAGGTGTGTGGGGTGAGAAGTGTGTGAGTGAGAGGTGTGTGGGGTGAGAAGTGTGTGAGTGAGAGGTGTGTGGGGTGAGAAGTGTGTGAGTGAGAGGTGTGTGGGGTGAGAAGTGTGTGAGTGAGAGGTGTGTGGGGTGAGAAGTGTGTGAGTCAGCCGTCTTGTGCTGTCAACAAAGCCGCCACTCACTGTTCTTGTGGAACTTGACGCTTTCTCACAGCTTCGTCATGATTGGTTGGATGTGACTGTCACACCCCCCGGATGAGATTGTCACACCCCCCGGATGAGATTGTCACACCCCCGGATGTGATTGTCACACCCCACGGATGTGATTGTCACACCCCACCTCCCCACCATTGAGTGGTCGCTATAAACTAGTACAGAATATGTATGAACCCCCCCCCCCCCCCCCCCGCCTTCACACGTTATAACTTTGAACTCTCTGGGTCAGTACTTTTAGTGCCGTGTTCATGAATTTATGCACGTGCAAAAACTATACCATGTTTATATTTAATATTAGCTGAACAATTAAGGCGGCTGATTATGCGATACAATTTTATTGGACTGAATGTAGAACATATTCTCGTTATAACCTTTGTGTTGATATATTTCCAGCTCCTGCGTGCTTTCTATTTTTAGCTTGTGTGCGATCAAAGTGAGGTAACTCAATAAATAATTTGAATTTTTCAAATAAAGAGTCATGCTAAGAGCTCCTGGTTTACCGGCCCTGGCGATTCTAGTCCTGCCGGCCGCAGGGAGCCGGCTTGCCGGTAACCGTAAAATGTTGGAAACATTGAACGTCTGTTGACACAGTCACGGTCTAAGTTTTGTAAGGCTTATGTCACATGGCTGTATGATATACCACTCATTAATGATCACATTAATCCCAGTAGCCAGATCATTAATGATCACATTAATCCCAGTTGTCGGATCATTAATGATCACATTAATCCCAGTTGTCAGATCATTAATGATCACATTAATCCCAGTTGTCGGATCATTAATGATCACATTAATCCCAGTTGTCAGATCATTAATGATCACATTAATCCCAGTTGTCGGATCATTAATGATCACATTAATCCTAGTAGTCAGATCATTAATGATCACATTAAACCCAGTGGTCAGATGAACACGACACCAACAAGTGTTATATCGTCTACCGCGAATAGCGCGGAAAAATTCATGACGTCACGCAGCGTTTATCGCGAGATAAGGGGGGGAGGGGTGTGGTGGAGGGGGGGGGGGTCACCAGGGACGAGAGATAATTATTGAGAGAAAAAAAAGCTGCCGTCCCGCAGTTGATGTTTATTTCCTTAGGTGGTCGCTGTATCTAAACAAGGCTCCCCCCAGCACCTGCAGTCGGCTGTTTTCTCAGGCGGGATACTGGGGAAACTATTTTCATTCAAACGTCGCCCGACCCTCAGTCCGCCACGTCAGGGAGTGCGACTGCTTCAGGTGCTGATGGGATCCGAACCCGGTGCGCCGGCTCATCATTTGATGGGACTGTGGGTAAACATAACACTTGAGGCAACAAGCGGAACTCGTTTAGAAGGTCATCGTGTCCATCTCCCCACCCCCTCGTTTTATTTGGTTTCTACAGTCACGTGATACATCGGCCTTTGTTGTTTGTTCGGTCACATGGTATATCGGCCTTTATTCATTGTTGGATCCAGTCCCATATAATTACCCAACATAATATGTATCTCTCTCGCACACAACCAAGTGAAAAAAAATTCCGCGAAGTTTAGTGCATTCGCGATATTCTAGCGACCCATGACGTCACCCCTCTGTAGTTTGATTGGGCCACTTGATGGTCGGCGCGTGGCTTGATACAGACGCCATTTTGGTTGATACAAGCCAATTTAGATGTCAATTTCCGGCGCAGCTTGGAACTATGGGACGACACATCTTACAGGTGCAACTCGGGTCAACTGAAACAAGTTTCCAGACGACGATGGCGTAGGGTGTGGGGGAGGGGGGGGGGGTGGGTGAGTCTGTTCTGACTTGTTTGGCGGTGATTAGTTTATCAACATTTCTTACTAGTTGGCCTAAGTGGCCTGCCTGTGTTGCCCTCATCTGCTGCACCTTGTGCTACAGGTAACAGGAATATGAATTCTGCCACACCTTACAAATACGAGATCAAAGGACGGAAACGTTGGCTTCAAGGGAAACCACCCAAACATTGCCTGAAAAATAATATCCGAGCGAGAGTGAAGAAGGGGCTGATATTTAACAGCTTGTTGACAAAGACGGGAAGTGGTTTACTTACTGACGGCTCTGTTGGGCCAGGTGCACACGAGGGGCTGTTGGCTGGGGTTGCCATGGAAACAACAATTAGTTCAACAATGTTGCAGCTTGATGCGAGTGCGTCACGGCGTTTCGGAAAACCCCGAACGCGGAAGGACGCGCAATGGAAAAGGTGCACTAAAACCATCCGGGTAGGGGTGGAGCTAGGGGCAGCACATGTGGGCGTTTTATATTTGCCCGATGTGGTTTGGGGGTGTTGTGACGTCACGGGGGCGGAGCGTTAGATTGACAGTTGTACGGGTAGATTCTAAATATAGTAACATGTAGCGTATGTGGTCAGGAAGAAAAACAAGTTCAGTGTCAAGTACCACTGGCTCATACTTGCTGATATTACTTCAAAGTTATCAAAATATGGTGTGTGATTGGGTTTTGTCAAGCATTTGCTGAAGTGTGTGTGTGTGTGTGGGGGGGGGGTCATTGAATTAGTTGAATACATAATAAATATACCAAGTGTATCGCTCATTGGCTGTTTCTGAGTGCTTATCCGCTTTTATGATTATCAATTAGTCACCTATGACTACAAATTAAAACATGAAAATTATGGAAAATGATCCAATTGAAATACCATAGAAACTGGATATCGCCGCAGCCTGCGAGGGGAAGTAAGCGTTCGCTGCGCGCCAGTTTGAACTCGGGACTACAGAAGTAGTGCGTGTTAGCCGCACAGTAATATCATTGTGACACCGCTGATGTTGTTCTTTATTTATTTTTTTCTCCTAATTAGCCAGGGTTAACTGTAATTAATACATTATTTCGGTAGGAGGGTCAACTCATTTTGAATACGTTTCAAACGTCAGATTAAGGCAACACCACAACAAGTTCATGTTAAGTCGGTCCCTTTACATTCTCGGCATTTTCCGCCCTACTCATCGCCACAATTTACAACATATCTGCCCCCTCCCCCAATCTTCAACTTAATTTACAAATTATAAATTCTAAACCACCCCCCGCCCCCACCCAATACATCAGAATGTGACAGTAAACATCATATTGTAACCCATAGTTTGTTATAACTGTAATAAGCTACGCCATACTGGAGCAAGCCCTATACCTGACACAATCAAACATGATGCACAATCACACAATCGACTCACAATCAATCACACAATCGACTCACACCCAATCACAAAATCGACTCACATCCAATCACACAATCGACTCACACACAATCACACAATCGACTCACACACAATCACATACTTAAACCTGACACAATCATACATGACAGTCACACATGACACAATCACACAATCACGTCTGAAGTTGAAGCTGTGTCCCACAAACATCATTAAAACGCATCACGCGCATGACGTCATTGGTCATGATTGACCAAACAATCACGCCACTGGTTCATAACTGACCAGACAATGACGTCATCGGGTCATGATTGGGCAGACAATGAAAGCAAACAGGCCATGTAAATATGTGTCCCGACATGGGTTTGATGAAGACGTTTTACTGCCGGCCAACGTGCCCCCCCCCCCCAGTTTGATGAAGACGTTTTACTGCCGGCCAACGTGTGCCCCCCCCCCCCCCCCCCCCCCCGCCAGACTTTGTACACCGCCTTTGATTATGCGTACTTAAATTTGATGTCCCCCAGTTTTACGTGGGGCCACGACAGAAGGCAGCTGTTAGCTGTCACCATTCGGCTGTATCACCACTCGTGTCACCACAGCGTGTAGTGGGGGGGGGGGGTGAGGGGATGGCTGGTGGCATTCTTTGTCCACTCTCTGACATGGAAAACGGCACTATTGGGTTAGCCGTACCATATTAATGTTAAAGCAATATGTGGTTCACACCAACGCCATTGTGTTCCCCCACCCTACTCCCCCCAGAGATGTTTGGCCTCTCCCCCCACCCTGCGCCACACCCCACACCACCCTGTTCTCCTAACACTGCTGTTCCTCCCTCCCCCTCCCCTCCCTGCCATACCCACCCCACCAGTTCCCCCTCCCTGCCCACCCCACCCCACCAGTTCCCCCTCAACCTGTTTGCTTGTAAACATGTACATCAAGTTACCTGCAGGTGAAAGCCCCATTTGATCAACACAAACGTGTTTGTTGCCCCCACCCTAGGGGTGGCTGTCCAGCTGTCCCGTGGGTCACTTGTAAACCTGGAGTCACGTGGGTCAGCCCCACCCTCACGTTCCGCCATTTTGTCTCCGCCCAAAGCTCACCCATCTCAATGAGCAGGCGCTGTCAACATAATGTAGGTCAATCTTTTTTTACTAATTACTTTTTTCTTCTTTCGCTTAATCATACTGGTCGCAAACAGTAAACAAATTTATTAATAAATACGGTAAGACAGCGGCAAGTTGGCGCGAAATAAATGGGCAGGTCAGGCGGGACTTCCGTCATCAAAACAACTGGTTCGTTAACCTGGGCTCGTTAAGAGGCAGGGGCGTCGTCTGTTGCTTTCTTTAGGGGGATGCAGGGGCGTCGTTTGTTGTGCTCGTTAGGGGGTCAGGGGCGTCGTTTGTTTCTCTTGTTAGGAGGTGCAGGGGCGTCGTTTGTTGTGCTCGTGAGGGGGTGCAGGGGCGTCGTTTGTAGCTCACGTTTAGGAGGTAGGGGCGTCGTTTGTTGCGCTCGTGAGGGGGTGCAGGGGCGTCGTTTGTTGTGCTCGTGAGGGGGTGCAGGGGCGTCGTTTGTAGCGCACGTTTAGGAGGTAGGGGCGTCGTTTGTTGCGCTCGTGAGGGGGTGCAGGGGCGTCGTTTGTTGTGCTCGTGAGGGGGTGCAGGGGCGTCGTTTGTAGCGCACGTTTAGGAGGTAGGGGCGTCGTTTGTTGCGCACGTTTAGGAGGTAGGGGCGTCGTTTGTTGCGCTCGTGAGGGGGTGCAGGGGCGTCGTTTGTTGTGCTCGTGAGGGGGTGCAGGGGCGTCGTTTGTAGCGCACGTTTAGGAGGTAGGGGCGTCGTTTGTTGCGCTCGTGAGGGGGTGCAGGGGCGTCGTTTGTTCCGCTCGTTAGAAGGGCGTCGATTGTAGCGCTAGTTACAGAGTAAGCAGGGGCGTCGTTTGGTGTGTGTGGGTGGGGGTTTATGGGTGGTGGCTCTATTGGATGGACAAGTTGTACAATTAAGCTGTACCGACTATTGCCAGTTGTACCGACTATTGCCGGTTGTACCGACTATTGCCAGTTGTACCGACTATTGCTAGTTGTACCTACTATTGCCAGTTATCCCGTCATGTGCCAACAATTGACAGTTTTACAGTCCCACCGTCGTCCAACAAGTAAACAACTTATTCCCGCTCACGCCTCTTGTTTACGTCTGCTCAAATAAATAGCTCATTGATCCACGCCTTCTGCGTCGTTTGCTCCCTCCTCAAATCGTCTGCTAGACCCTACCGTTTCTCACGTCTGCTACAATTTGTTACACATTTAATCGCCATTTTGAAATAATGTCAAACTCAACTTGATGCTGCTGAACAAGTTTGATACGAACACACCCCCGGAAGGGACGATCTAAAATATAATCAACAGTATCGGTTGGAAATAGAAACACCCATTATGAGTCAGAGGGGCGTCAGGCTTGTGTTTACTGTGTACCAATCAAATTTGTTTGTTTGAAGTGAACCAAGTTTGTATTGCTGTAAAAATCTTTTGTTTTAACCACATTTCAACTCAACAAAAATTAGGGTTGTTGACAAATGTAGGCTTTTATTTCGTGTTTTTGACATTTTGCTCTTAAAGCTTTTATTTAATGTTTTTGACGTTTTTGCTATTGAAATGAGTTTTTGGTTTAAAATTCTATTTTTCTTTAAAATTAGCACAATGGCGGGTGTTGTGGTGTTAGCCATATGTGTGTTGTCAGGTGTTATGGTGTTTATGTTTGGAGTTTTCGTGACGTCAGCGATTGTCTTATGGGAGTGGTATTTTCCATAATTGTCGCGAGATTGAGCTGGGACTTTCTGCCTGGTTGCTGGTGGGTGGTTGTTGATGGCTGGTTGCTGGTGGGTGGTTGTTGATGGCGCTCGTATAGGCACCACAGGTGGTGGCCATTGGTCAGCTACCTGCCAGCGGCGGCCACCTACCTTCTAGTGGCGGTCAGCTACTTCCATCTGAGGGCAACTGTATAATATTACGACAAATATATCGCTACCGTAAGCAACTGTATAACAACAGTAGGAAATACGAAGGGGTGTTGTTTGGTAGATAAAATACGAGGGGGGGGGGGGGGGGGGGGGTTGCCATCATGAACCACACTGGCGTAGGTGATGAAACATCACGTGATTGGTGGCTCCATGAGGTCTGACCACTAAACAATAGTGCTGTGAGAGTACTAAACAAATATCTGATGACCACTAAATAAATATCTGACCACTAAACACATATCTGACCACTAAACACATATCTGACCACTAAACAAATATCTGACCACTAAACAAATGTCTGTCCACTAAATAAATATCTGACCACTAAACACATATCTGACCACTAAATAAATATCTGCCCACTAAACAACTATCTGACCACTAAACAACTATCTGACCACTAAACAAATATATGACCACTAAAAAAATATATGACCACTAAACAAATATCTGACCACTAAACAAATGTGGTCAATAGAACGAATCGATCGTCAACATCGATAAAAGTGGTACACAAACAAATCGTCTACAGAGAACTGAGTTAGTGGGTTAAAGATCGCCACCACAGGGGGGGGGGTGTAGGTTATGGTTAGTGAGGGCAAAGTGGGGGTAGCGGGGTGTGGGGGTCACTGGGGTGTAGGTTAGGGTTAGTGAGGGCAAAGTGGGGGGTAGCGGGGTGTGGGGGTCACTGGGGTGTAGGTTATGGTTAGTGAGGGCAAAGTGGGGGGCAGTGTTGTGGGTGTAGGGGTTTGAGGGCCACTGGGGTGGGTGGGTTACTGTGAGGTGTAAGGGTTATGGTTGGGCTACTAAGGGTTAAGGGTTATGCTTATAGATAACAGCTACCTCATTGAACATTCATTTAATTTGCTTACGGATACATTTGTGCAGAACTGGTATCATCACCGTTACTTTTATTCTCACCAGCGACGGGTCAAATGTTCCAGGAAACTTGGTTCAAACAATGTATGTAAACAAAACCAGTTGTACAATTGTGTTGAAAACAATGTTAACAAAACAAGTTGTACATTTGTGTTGAAAACAATGTAAACAAAACCAGTTGTACATTTGTGTTGAAAACAATGTTAACAAAACAAGTCGTACAGTTGTGCTGAAAACAATGTTAACAAAACAAGTCGTATAGTTGTGTTGAAAACAATGTAAACAAAACCAGTTGTACAGTTGTGTTGAAAACATTGTTAACAAAACCAGTTGTACATTTGTGTTGAAAACAATGTTAACAAAACAAGTCGTACAGTTGTGTTGAAAACAATGTAAACAAAACCAGTTGTACATTTGTGTTGAAAACAATGTTAACAAAACAAGTCGTACAGTTGTGTTGAAAACAATGTAAACAAAACAAGTTGTACAATTGTGTTGAAAACAATGTTAACAAAACAAGTTGTACAGTTGCTTTAAAAACAATGTTAACAAAACAAGTTGTACAGTTGTGTTGAAAACAATGTTAACAAAACAAGTTGTACAGTTGTGTTGAAAACAATGTTAACAAACTGTTTTCAGCCGTTAGTTCCTGAAGATGTGTGTAAGAACCCCACCAGTCTCCACCGAACCCAGTCAAGAACCCCACCCGTCCGCACCGAACCCAGTCAAGAACCCCACCCGTCCCACCGAACCCAGTCAAGAACCCCACCCGTCCCACCGAACCCAGTCAAGAACCCCCCCCGTCCCACCGAACCCAGTCAAGAACCCCCCCGTCCCCACCGAACCCAGTCAAGAACCCCACCCGTCCCACCGAACCCAGTCAAGAACCCCCCCGTCCCCACCGAACCCAGTTACACCTAAACTGTGCTCAACTAGTTCACTTTAATTTGGACCTTTAAGATGATCTCGAATGCCATACAGTCAACACGTACAGTAGATGGTGTGCAATTTTGCGCATATTGACGCGCAAATCTGATAGTTTTCACATTGTTAGCGCGGTGTATTTTAATGCGCGCCTTTGTGCACAATAAGAAAGTGTTGCTTCCATTCTATTTTGTTTTTACATGGTAGCAGATACTCAAAGAGGCTGGAAATTATTTACCTTCTTTCATATATTATGTACTGAGAAAGTATGTATTTTTTCTATCAGTGAGTCTACAGGCTTATTTTAATTCCGTGGTTTAGTAAGTGACGTTTGTTGTTTCATCTGCCGACAGACTACCCAACAAACAAACTAGAGCTTGCCTAGATCTTGTTGCCGACCAACTAGCTGACTAAAAAATGTAAATAAACTAGAACTTGCCTAGTTGCCGACCAACTAGCTGACTAAAAAATTAGAAATTGTCTAGTTGTCGACTAACTAGGTGACTAAATAAACTAGAACTTGCCTAGTTGTCGACTAACTAGCTGACTAAATAAACTAGAACTTGCCTTGTTGCCGGCTAACTAGCTGGCTAAATAAACTAGAACTTGCCTTGTTGCCGGCTAACTAGCTGACTAAATAAACTAGAACTTGCCTTGTTGCCGACCGACGCGCCGACTAAAAAAACAATTAGAACATGTCTAGGTCACCACGAATGGTGTTGATCAAATCTGACCACAACACAAATATTTTTTGTTTTGTTTCCATAGTGACACATGAACTGTGCCAAATTTTGACATGTCGTGTTTTTCTACTGACGTCAACACGAGTGAGCCTCCAAGGCCGCCATGGGCCATGTCAGTCTGTCATGTTGGTCTGTCATGTTGGTCTATCGTGTCAGTCTGTCGTGTCAGTCTGTTAAGTTACTCTGTCTTGTTATACTGTCTTGTCAGTCTGTCATATTAGTCTGTCATGTCACTCTGACCATGCGGCACTGTTGTCATGTCCGTACGTTGATTACGACCATCTCTATACAAAGTTAGAAACTCACGTTTTGCTACAACATTTACATCAAAGTTGAGCACAGGTTGTCGGGTTGTCGCATGCTTGGGCAAGGCTAGCCAACCCACAGTCTAGCCAACCCACAGTCTAGCCAACCCACAGTCTAGCCAACCCACGATCTAGCCAACCCTAATCCAATAAACTTAACGTGGCGATTGAGTGTGGTTGTGATGGCTTTTGACTGTTGTACCGCAGTGTGGAGGGACGTGTGTGTGTGTGTGTTAGAGCAAGTGGTTTTTCCTGCAGAGCCCCACCGTTGGTTTCACTCACACTTCACACCATGACACACGCACTCACCAACACCCGTACATGGTATTCAACTTCCGGTACGTATGTTCGATTGTTCTTAGATTCCCTAACTACGCCCTGTCCCTCCCCACCGAATACAAGCTGGATGCTTCAATGGTTCCTGGAAACACTGAAATGGTCGAGGTGATCGTGGTTGATTGAAGTGGATAGGACCTGACTCATGCTCACCACGCCCTTGGTCTCAGTCACTGCTCATACAATAGGTCGACCTTGTGTTTAGACTAGTGTTTGTGTAGCTGGTTGTTTGCGCGGCAAAACTAATTAATTAATTAATGAACGAAGAATCTGTTTTAAGTCGGTCTTTACCCTACCCCCCTATGGCCGTACTGGAACTTTCGGGCACGTGACACCAACAGTGCTCATCGTATTTTCTTACCGTGCTGTTGTCAAAGCTGTGTCACAGAGTAATGGAACTCGACCGTTTCAAACCGATTCTCCCAACCTTCATATATACAACCTACCCCTAGTGTATGTCCTATGTGTTCAAAAGATCATCCCATCTAACGTGCAGACAGCACTGTTCTGTGATCTACAAAAGTTGAAAGTCTTAATGGCTCAAAAAGTATCAAGTTTGTATCCCTCAATTTGTTGAAATTAATGGTCCAAAAGTTTGTACCCACAATGTCTAGTACAGTCTTGAAAAGTCTATGTAATCATACTAAATTTTTGAAAAAAAATCTTTTTAAACAAATGGCAAGCAATAAAATTATAGTTACATTTGTAAAAACTAAAGCCGTTTGGGAACCGTCGATTACACTCAGTTTTATATTTTTGTATCGAATATAAGCCGTTTAGAATTATGTTATCAATTCAAATAGTTTCAAAAACTGCCCTCTCCTTGAAGTCAACCCGAATGGCCAGGGAGAGTAAAACAATAAAAGTTAGAACAATTATTTTCCATTAATGTGTAGTGTAGGATTGTATGTATATAAATAATATAACATCCCCAATCACCACAACACCCTGATCTATTATCGAAATTAAAAATAAAAGTGTTCGCTAAAATACTATTATATTACTTCTAGTATTTATTTGTTGAACTATTTCTAGCTTTAATAAAACCGGAATTGATTTTGTACTTATTACACAAAAATTCAATTTTGGTTTTAAAATATGATTTCTGGCAACAAAAATTTGGAACCATTTGGAACCAGCGTTTCATGCCTATTAATGGTCCAAAAGTGTATACCCACAATGTCTATAATGAATGGTAGCCATCGTGTCAGATGGTAGCCATTGCTACTGTCAGATGGTACCCATTGTGTCAGATGGTAGCCATTGCTACTGTCAGATGGTAGCCATTGTGTCAGATGGTAGCCATTGTGTCAGATGGTAGCCATTGTGTCAGATGGTAGCCATTGCTACTGTCAGATGGTAGCCATTGTGTCAGATGGTAGCCATTGTGTCAGATGGTAGCCATTGTGTCAGATGGTAGCCATTGTGTCAGATGGTAGCCATTGTGTCAGATGGTAGCCATTGTGTCAGATGGTAGCCATCGTGTCAGATGGTAGCCCTTGCTACTGTCAGATGGTAGCCATTGTGTCAGATGGTAGCCATTGTGTCAGATGGTAGCCATTGCTACTGTCAGATGGTAGCCATTGCTACTGTCAGATGGTAGCCATTGTGTCAGATGGTAGCCATTGTGTCAGATGGTAGCCATTGTGTCAGATGGTAGCCATTGTGTCAGATGGTAGCCATTGCTACTGTCAGATGGTAGCCATTGCTACTGTCAGATGGTAGCCATTGTGTCAGATGGTAGCCATCGTGTCAGATGGTAGCCATTGTGTCAGATGGTAGCCATTGTGTCAGATGGTAGCCATTGTGTCAGATGGTAGCCATTGCTACTGTCAGATGGTAGCCATTGCTACTGTCAGATGGTAGCCATTGTGTCAGATGGTAGCCCTTGCTACTGTCAGATGGTAGCCATTGTGTCAGATGGTAGCCATCGTGTCAGATGGTAGCCCTTGCTACTGTCAGATGGTAGCCATTGTGTCAGATGGTAGCCATTGTGTCAGATGGTAGCCATTGCTACTGTCAGATGGTAGCCATTGCTACTGTCAGATGGTAGCCATTGTGTCAGATGGTAGCCATTGTGTCAGATGGTAGCCATTGTGTCAGATGTTAGCCATTGCTACTGTCAGATGGTAGCCATTGTGTCAGATGGTAGCCATTGTGTCAGATGGTAGCCATTGTGTCAGATGGTAGCCATTGTGTCAGATGGTAGCCATTGTGTCAGATGGTAGCCATTGCTACTGTCAGATGGTAGCCATTGTGTCAGATGGTAGCCATTGTGTCAGATGGTAGCCATTGTGTCAGATGGTAGCCATTGTGTCAGATGGTAGCCATTGTGTCAGATGGTAGCCATTGTGTCAGATGTTAGCCATTGTGTCAGATGGTAGCCATTGTGTCAGATGGTAGCCATTGTGTCAGATGGTAGCCATTGCTACTGTCAGATGGTAGCCATTGTGTCAGATGGTAGCCATTGTGTCAGATGGTAGCCATTGTGTCAGATGGTAGCCATTGTGTCAGATGGTAGCCATTGTGTCAGATGGTAGCCATTGTGTCAGATGGTAGCCATTGTGTCAGATGGTAGCCATCGTGTCAGATGGTAGCCATTGCTACTGTCAGATGGTAGCCATTGTGTCAGATGGTAGCCATTGTGTCAGATGGTAGCCATTGTGTCAGATGGTAGCCCTTGTGTCAGATGGTAGCCATTGTGTCAGATGGTAGCCATTGTGTCAGATGGTAGCCATTGTGTCAGATGGTAGCCCTTGCTACTGTCAGATGGTAGCCCTTGCTACTGTCAGATGGTAGCCCTTGCTACTGTCAGATGGTAGCCATTGTGTCAGATGGTAGCCATTGTGTCAGATGGTAGCCATCGTGTCAGATGGTAGCCATTGCTACTGTCAGATGGTAGCCATTGTGTCAGATGGTAGCCATTGTGTCAGATGGTAGCCATTGTGTCAGATGGTAGCCATTGTGTCAGATGGTAGCCATTGTGTCAGATGGTAGCCATTGTGTCAGATGGTAGCCATTGTGTCAGATGGTAGCCATTGCTACTGTCAGATGGTAGCCATTGTGTCAGATGGTAGCCATTGCTACTGTCAGATGGTAGCCATTGTGTCAGATGGTAGCCATTGTGTCAGATGGTAGCCATTGTGTCAGATGGTAGCCATCGTGTCAGATGGTAGCCCTTGCTACTGTCAGATGGTAGCCATTGTGTCAGATGTTAGCCATTGTGTCAGATGGTAGCCATTGCTACTGTCAGATGGTAGCCATTGCTACTGTCAGATGGTAGCCCTTGCTACTGTCAGATGGTAGCCATTGTGTCAGATGGTAGCCATTGTGTCAGATGGTAGCCATTGTGTCAGATGGTAGCCATTGTGTCAGATGGTAGCCATTGTGTCAGATGGTAGCCATTGCTACTGTCAGATGGTAGCCATTGTGTCAGATGGTAGCCATTGCTACTGTCAGATGGTAGCCCTTGCTACTGTTAGATGGTAGCCATTGTATCAGATGGTAGCCATTGTATCAGATGGTAGCCATTGTGTCAGATGGTAGCCATTGTGTCAGATGGTAGCCATTGCTACTGTCAGATGGTAGCCATTGTGTCAGATGGTAGCCATTGCTACTGTCAGATGGTAGCCCTTGCTACTGT
The DNA here is from genome assembly GCF_028476545.2 of Physella acuta. Classification (NCBI taxonomy): domain Eukaryota; kingdom Metazoa; phylum Mollusca; class Gastropoda; family Physidae; genus Physella; species Physella acuta. Next base: position 134,573 of record NW_026732186.1, on the reverse strand, counting down.
TAGATGGTAGCCATTGTGTCAGATGGTAGCCATTGTGTCAGATGGTAGCCATTGTGTCAGATGGTAGCCATTGTGTCAGATGGTAGCCATTGTGTCAGATGGTAGCCATTGTGTCAGATGGTAGCCATTGTGTCAGATGGTAGCCATTGTGTCAGATGGTAGCCATTGTGTCAGATGGTAGCCATTGTGTCAGATGGTAGCCATTGTGTCAGATGGTAGCCATTGTGTCAGATGGTAGCCATTGTGTCAGATGGTAGCCATTGAGTCAGATGGTAGCCCTTGCTACTGTCAGATGGTACCCATTGTGTCAGATGGTAGCCCTTGCTACTGTCAGATGGTAGCCATTGTGTCAGATGGTAGCCCTTGCTACTGTCAGATGGTAGCCCTTGCTACTGTCAGATGGTAGCCATTGTGTCAGATGGTAGCCCTTGTGTCAGATGGTAGCCCTTGCTACTGTCAGATAGTAGCCATTGCTACTGTCAGATGGTAGCCATTGTGTCAGATGGTAGCCCTTGCTACTGTCAGATGGTAGCCATTGTGACAGATGGTAGCCATTGTGTCAGATGGTAGCCCTTGCTACTGTCAGATGGTAGCCATTGTGTCAGATGGTAGCCATTGTGTCAGATGGTAGCCATTGTGTCAGATGGTAGCCATTGTGTCAGATGGTAGCCCTTGCTACTGTCAGATGGTAGCCATTGTGTCAGATGGTAGCCCTTGCTACTGTCAGATGGTAGCCATTGTGTCAGATGTTAGCCATTGCTACTGTCAGATGGTAGCCATTGTGTCAGATGGTAGCCATTGTGTCAGATGGTAGCCATTGTGTCAGATGGTAGCCATTGTGTCAGATGGTAGCCATTGTGTCAGATGGTAGCCATTGTGTCAGATGGTAGCCATTGTGTCAGATGGTAGCCATTGTGTCAGATGGTAGCCATTGTGTCAGATGGTAGCCATTGTGTCAGATGGTAGCCCTTGCTACTGTCAGATGGTAGCCATTGCTACTGTCAGATGGTAGCCATTGTGTCAGATGGTAGCCATTGTATCAGATGGTAGCCATTGTGTCAGATGGTAGCCATTGTGTCAGATGGTAGCCATTGTGTCAGATGGTAGCCATTGTGTCAGATGGTAGCCATTGCTACTGTCAGATGGTAGCCATTGTGTCAGATGGTAGCCATTGCTACTGTCAGATGGTAGCCATTGCTACTGTCAGATGGTAGCCATTGTGTCAGATGGTAGCCATTGTGTCAGATGGTAGCCATTGTGTCAGATGGTAGCCCTTGCTACTGTCAGATGGTAGCCATTGCTACTGTCAGATGGTAGCCATTGTGTCAGATGGTAGCCATTGTGTCAGATGGTAGCCATTGTGTCAGATGGTAGCCATTGTGTCAGATGGTAGCCATTGTGTCAGATGGTAGCCATTGTGTCAGATGGTAGCCATTGTGTCAGATGGTAGCCATCCTGTCAGGAGGTAGCCATTGCTACACTCAGATTGTTTCACCTGTCTTACACACACGTGTCTGTTAGATGAATCTGGAAAGCTCGCTAACAATTTGTAGATGTTAGTCGTCCCATTCCACCCCCACCCCTGGGATAATCTCCCCCCCCCCCCCGTGCAAGTTCTTCTCTCCCAATGTATTGCCAGTGTTGTCAAAACACCATCAGTGACGACCGTATGTCAAACACCATGTGCCCCCCCCCCCCCCCCCCTACAGACTGTGCCTCACACCGCTCCCCTTAGCGACACCACAATGTAACCCCATATCACCACCCCCCCCCCTACAGACTGTGCCTCACACCGCTCCCCTTAGCGACACCACAATGTAACCCCATATCACCACCCCCGACTCCCTCTAAAAATACCCCCCCCCCAACCCCGGTAAACAAGGCAGCAACCCATCAACACCCTACCCTCGTGTAAACAATCAATACCGCCATCTTACTTTCGCCGCGCGCCGGCCCGGCTGTGTGCGCGCAAGATGGGCGGGGCTTCAGCCTTCACTCAACCAACGAACAACAACAACAATAACTAGGCAGTAAAGCAGACTCCACAAAACAACAATATCCCACCTTTTTTTTTGTTTGTTTTTTTTTTACTCCACCGTCCGGCGTTTGGCGCTGTTGGATTCTTACATTCGTCCAAAACATTTCTTTCTTCTTCTTTGTTTCAACATTTGGATTCTTTAGTTCATTGTTTTGGATTATTTGCCCTGGCCGTCCATAGTTTAACTCAACTGGCCGTCTATAGTATTATATTGGATTTATATAGATCTATACAAATATGCCGTTTATAGTAGTATGACTGACCATTCAGGCCTTCTATAGTATTATGTTGGACTCAATCGGACGTCTATTGTAATAATAGTATTATGTTGGACAACTGGCCGTCCATAGTATTATGTTGGACAACTGGCCGTCTATAGTATTATGATTGACCATTCTGGCCGTCTAGCCGGCTACACCGAATTCATGGCACTACTGTACAACTCGTGGAGGGCCAAGATGCGTAAGTTGTCTGGTTTTGTAATCAATTTATCTTACTCGTGCACTCATTGATTGGACTAATTAATGTACCCAACCATGTCAGAATGAATGAAAAACTTGAGTGTAGATGTAATTAAACACTTGCCTGTTTGTCGCATGTGAGAAAACGAAAAGTTGGATAAACTTTTACAAACCAGTTGGACCACGTGACGCTAGATTTGACAGCACAATTGTGACGTAAGTTAAGAACTGACTTTCTTAGCTCCATCAGCACAGTCATACAGAAGAGTTTAACTTAACTCAGCTTACCGTCAGTGTAGCTAACCCTCTCTAACCCTTTTGGGTGTGGGCGGTGCTAACCTGATGGTTTTGTCATATTAAACTTGGTGACCCCAGGTTCTTACCCCGAACCCTGTCACCCAGCGGGACGTTATGGGGGGGGGGGGGGGGGGGGGGGTTCAAGACATACATCTTTCTGTGTGAGGGGGTGGGGTGTATAACACGTTCACCCTCAGCTTATGGAAGCAGCACTCTGGTGCCATAACCCTAACAGAAGTCATTAGCCGTGACATACAGAGATCGAACGCCAATCAGATTGATAAATTCCCTAACACCTCGTCAACATAGGTGGCGCGTGTAACCCTTCCTTTCGCTCAACTAAAACATAACCTTAACCTGCTAGCTAAAACATAACCTTGACCTACCAGCAAACTCAAACATAGCCTTTAGCTGCTAGCTAACTAAATCATAACCTTTACCTACCAGCTAGCTAAAATATAAAGTTAAACTTAACCATCAGCTACAAAAAATGTTTTAAAACTTTGTGAATCTTTTTGTAGAGCAGAATCTCTCACAATTATTTTGTGGGTTGAGATGGGGCAGGTATTTGTGGTGTTTGTATACAACATCAAAATAATTGTCATAACTCGTTTTTCAATTTGCTCGAATGATAACTTTTCAATTTGCTAGAATGATAAGACGAGAAAAATTATTTATTTGTAACCGGAGCCTCCCACTCGACGCTCGTAAACAATTTGTTGTCCTTGACCTGCTTCCTAGAGCAGGGGAGGGGAGGGGAGGACGCGACCGATGACCCCAAAAATAAGTGTTTCAATCTTCCGCCAAACGCAGGCGCTATTTTTAGCAACACGCACCCGCGCTTCCACCCCCACGCATTGGAATGAGTTCGTCTCGGTGCTCGGATGTGAGTGAAATCACTTTGGTGTACTTGGACTGTTCTTGTGACTAAATCGGCGGCGTGGGCGTACTGGGTGTGTCCAATATATGAGGTCAACTAGACTCAAACGGCAGTTGGTGTCGGCTAGTGTGTCCAATATATGTGGTCAACTAGACTCAAACGGCAGTTGGTGTCGGCTAGTTGGTTCACCAGATTGTCTAGGGAGAATTCTAGAATATGCGCTAACCTAGGAGATAGTTTGTTTTGGTTTCTTACCCACCCCACCCCAACCCCACCCCCATGTTGGTTATCTGATGCCCAGCGTTTATTGATTTCAAATTGATTTTTTTTTATGTTGTCGGCCGATGATTCGAGTTGTCAATGACACCACTTCTCCCCCCTCCTCTTCTTATCATCTTTGGTCGGTTTTATTGTGTTCTAAAACATAATCAGATGTACCTGAGTTTCTTCTAGGTATTTCCGGGGGGGGGGGGGTTGTCGTCGTCGGTTCCCCTTAGTTGTTTTTTTATTGACCCACTGAATGACCAGAATGTCTTTTGACCCACTCAATGACCCACTCAATGACCCACTGAATGACCCACTAAATGACCCACTGAATGACCCACTAAATGACCCACTGAATGACCACTGGTCTGTTCCCCAGGTATGATGTCGCCTGCCGACATCCAGCAGATGTGGAAGGACGAGCCGATGGCATCAGGACTTGACGACATCAAGGCCGTCAATGGGATGAGCCCAGCCACCACCTGCCACAGCAGCAACAGCTACACCAACAGCTACAGCAACAGCTACAGCAACAGCAACGGTCTCTCCAGCAAGCGGACATCGCCATCATACCATAACGGGGATATGAACGTCTTCAACAGTAAGTCTCTGTCTTCATCAGTAAGTCTCTGTCTTCAACAGAAAGTCTCTGTCTTCAACAGTAAGTCTATGGCCTCTAGAGTTAGCCTCTGTCCTCTAGACAGACATTAAGTCTGTCTGTCTGTCAGCACGTACATTCAAAATGTTTTTTTCCCTTATATTTTCTTGGGATGTAACAAATAACTTCACCCTACCCCCCCCCCCCCACGTACGGTGCCCCACCCCAGCGTTGGTGTCGTCTGATACAGCATGTTTACCTGCTCCATGTGGGGTGGGGGAGGGAGACACGTGTGTGTGTTATGTACACAGAGGGTCACAGATTACCTCCAGACCCCCACAGTTGTCTACCTCATGTAGCCTGTGTCATGGGGTGAGGGGGGGTTGTAACAATAATTTGATGAAAAACATTTACCATCCAATACTCAGCCATTGTTATTTCTCGTCTGGTACACACACTACCCCCCCTCCCCAACGATGTTTTGCCTGCACTGCCCCTCCCTCCTAACGATGTTTTACCTACACTGACCCCCCCAACGATGTTTTGCCTACGCTGACCCCCCCCCCTCCCCCCAACGATGTTTTGCCTACTGCCCCCCCCCCCCACCCCTCGATATTTTGCCTAGACTGCCCCCCACCCCACTCGATGTTTGGCCCGCCCTCCCCCCCCCTCCAATGTATTGCATAGACTCCCCCCCCCCCCGATGTATTGCCTAGACTCCCCCCCCCCCCCCGATGTTCTGCCTAGACTCCCCCCCCCCCCCCCCCCCCCGAAGTTTTGCTTAGACTACCCCCCGATGTTTTGCCTAGACTGCCCCCCTCGATATTTTGATGCCCCCCCCCCCACCCCACTCGATGTTTGGCCTCCACTCACCCCCCCCCCCTCTACCGGTGTCTTGCCTAGACACCCCCCCCCCCCTAATGTTTTGCCCAGACCGTCCTGTTGACCTCTGGAAATTGACGACCAGGAAATCAACACCATCCTCATCTGGACCAGCTTCCTCCACCATCTCGGTCCACCCACTCTATTTCCGGTACCACCCCACAGCTCCCCCACCCCAACACTAAACATGGCCCGGGCTTGTTTGTACATCGCCCCCCCCCCCCCTTAGATCTTTAACGACATCTCTGGTGCTCACCCTTGGCTCACACACACACGCACACACACACACATACACACACGCACACTGACAGTCGCTTTCTTTCGTATAGTTTATACCAGTATCATGGGTAATGAGTCTGTTTAGGTTCAACATAGACTGGGGGTGGAAGGTAACTTACATGGACTGAGGGGAGGGGGGAGTCACTTACATGGACTGGGGGGTGTAATGTCTTGTCTTATCTTTCCTTACCCCAGATATCAAGTCAGATACAACCTACTGTAATGTTTTGTATTATCTTACCCCAGATATCAAGTCAGATGCAACCTACTGTAATGTTTTGTATTATCTTACCCCAGATATCAAGTCAGATACAACCTACTGTAATGTTTTGTATTTCCTTACCCCAGATATCAAGTCAGAAACCAACGCAGTCGCCACAAACTCGTCATCGTCGTTATCGTCGTCGTCCAAAGATCATCTCTCAAACGGCACCAGTCCGTCCCCCACCCACCCCCTGTATGTAAACAACTGCTGTAAGTGGCCCAACTGTGACGCGCATATAACAGAGTTCAATGAGTTCATCAGGTAGGTTTCTTGTTTTTTTATCTGCATTCATGACTTGGTAGTCTCGTGAGACTTGTAGTTTCTCTCGTGTGATGTCCGTAAGTTGTTTGTGGCTGGTGTGAGCAGTTACACCACAGCTGATGACCAACGGTCAGTTCTGGCCAGCCGGTCAAACAAGTGTTTGGTAACGGTGCTCACGTTTGTAGATGCAATCATCATTTGAACAGACTGACCAAATAAACCTTGATATCCTTGACAGGACGACCTTACATCATGATATCCTTGACAGGACGACCTTACACCGTGACCTTTGACCCGAGCAGCCACTGATGACAGCCAGAGGCCGCTGGTCAGTGCTGGGCTATTTACCCTGGTCAGTTGGGGCTGAGTAATCAATAGCGTCAGTCGTGCTGGACATGTGGGGGGGGGGGGGGGGGGGGGCACTGGGCATTACAGTAATGGGCGGGAGGACTTAATGGCAGTGACAGAGGCGGGGGTGTTAGTTACTCAAGTTTGATTGGTTTGGTTTGTGTTGGAGTGGTGTACGTGTGTGTGTTGTTGTGGTGTGTATGTGTGTTGAAGTGGTGTGCGTGTGTGTGGAGATGGTGTGTGTATGTGTGGAGATGGTGTGTGTGTGTGTGTTGAAGTATCTGAACCTTGAACCACGTACCGGATGTAAAATGCGTTCGCCTTGCTCGGGATGAACAAAGAATGTTCATTATAAGAAGCAGCCTAGGACCTAGTCACTAGATGAAAACATTACAAGAAGCAACCTAGGACCTAGTCACTAGATGAAAACATTACAAGAAGCAGTCTAGGACCTAGTCACTAGATCTAGATCAAAACATTACAAGAAGCAGCCTAGGACCTAGTCACTAGATGAAAACATTACAAGAAGCAACCTAGGACCTAGTCACTAGATCAAAACATTATAAGAAGCAGTCTAGGACCTAGTCACTAGATCTAGATCAAAACATTACAAGAAGCAGCCTAGGACCTAGTCACTAGATCAAAACATTATAAGAAGCAGTCTAGGACCTAGTCACTAGATCAAAACATTACAAGAAGCAGTCTAGGACCTAGTCACTAGATCAAAACATTACAAGAAGCAGTCTAGGACCTAGTCACTAGATCAAAACATTACAAGAAGCAGTCTAGGACCTAGTCACTAGATCAAAACATTACAAGAAGCAGTCTAGGACCTAGTCACTATATCAAAACATTACAAGAAGCAGTCTAGGACCTAGTCACTAGATCAAAACATTACAAGAAGCAGTCTAGGACCTAGTCACTAGATCAAAACATTACAAGAAGCAGTCTAGGACCTAGTCACTAGATCAAAACATTACAAGAAGCAGTCTAGGACCTAGTCACTAGATCAAAACATTACAAGAAGCAGTCTAGGACCTAGTCACTAGATCAAAACATTACAAGAAGCAGTCTAGGACCTAGTCACTAGATCAAAACATTACAAGAAGCAGTCTAGGACCTAGTCACTAGATCAAAACATTACAAGAAGCAGTCTAGAACCTAGTCACTAGATGAAAACAACAGCTTCCGGTTATTCTATTTTTAGATGTTCAACCCGCTCTTTACACAACTCCACAGAGATGTCTGGCCCTGATTGACCTTCAATATTTACATGTCTAGGTATTGACCATCTCAGCCGGACTGACCACAGCTATCTAATTGATCAGATCGAACTGACCATGTCCACATTGTGTGCTCCACATTGTGTGGTCCACATTGTGTGCTCCACATTGTGTGGTCCACATTGTGTGGTCCACATATGTAGGACTCTAGTCTATTGTCCATCTGAATCTGGCCTAATGTTGACGTAGCCCTTATAGAAACTGTCGTCACAACATTTAAAACCATCGTATTTTGTTGTGCGGTCATTGCCCAGCTCTACATCCATGTCTTAGTGTGGCTGTTTGTAACGTTGGTACCCTGTCTTGTGGGACCCGCTGATAGTGGGGTCAAATCAGGGCCCCGGATAGAATATGGGACCCGCTGATAGAGGGGTCAAATCAGGGTCCCGGATAGAGTGTGGTACCCACTTATAAAGCTAAAGTTGGACACAAGAGCGCGCGCGGAACTGATTCGGTCACTGACCTGCGGGTCAAGGCCATGAACTTCCTGTTTTACGTCACTCACGTGACCTTGACGGATGTACGCCAGGCTATTGGGAGGTGTTGAGGGGGGGGGGGGGGGAATCCATGGTCACTCTGGAGTGTTTTAGGGAGGGTGGAGAGATTTTGATTCCCCCACCCCTCCCCATTCCATGTTGAGCGGGGTGAGACACTCGGATCTGACGTGTTGAGGATCTTCCAAGTTGGGGTGGGGGTACTCTGTTGAGTGTGGGGGTGGGGGGTACTGTGTTGTTGTGTGTCTGGTGAGTTACTGTGTTGTTATATGTGTGGGGGTACTCTGCTGTGTGTGTGTGTGGGGGGGGGGGGGTACTCTGTTGTTATGTGTGTGTGTGTGGGGGGGGGGTACTGTGTTCATTCGATAGGTCGGAGAACAAGTACCTATGCTCAGGTGGCCTTGGACTCTAGGCATTCCGTTCTTAGTTCACTGACACGTGATTTACACCTGCTGTTGGCCACTTGTTTGCTGGCCATCTATCAGTTGTCACCCATGAACCACCACCATGCCCCCCCCCCCCCACACACATACATACTGGCCACCCATCGATTACTGGCCTGGTCGCATCAAGTTTGTCATGGTTCGGTCAGACCTTGAGTCCATCTGTGCTAGGACCTGAATCAACAAGAACTGACCGCTTGACCACTCGCTGTCTCTGCTCGATCAATAACTGAGATGTGACCCAGGGGTCAGGCCTGTGTGTGTGTGTGAGTACTTGTATTTGTGTGTTAGTATGTGAGTGGGAAGTCAAGTCTGTTTGTGCACGTGTCTCTGTGAGTCACGACACCATAGATTCACACAACTCACCCGCACGACACCATAGATTCACACAACTCACACGCACGTGCGTGGTCACTAAATACACCCCCCCCCCCCTTCTCCATGTTCCATCTGCAGATCGTGTCGTTGTCCCCCCCCCCCCTGCATATACATGTGTAAAAAAGTCACCATCACGTGACTGATTTTCTAGAATAGTTGTTACATCATTCTCTAGCTGCAGATGACAGGAACAGATTGATTGAAGGTTGGGGGCGTGGCTAGTCCACGTCACGTGGTTCACATTTCAGATACGGTGTCCTCGTCGTCACCCCCCGTTTGTTTCTTACACACATCCCCCCCCCCCCATTCACTGTCACCCCTCCCGCCGCCCGCTGGGTAATGCCACCCCCTCCCACCGCCCCTGTGTAATGCCACCCCTCCCGCCGCTCGCTGGAAAATACCACCCCCCCCTCCCACCGTCCCTGGGTAATGCCACCCCCCCCATCCGCCCCTGGGTAATGCCGTGCCCCCGCCCCCAACCGCCCCTGGGTAATACCACCCCCTCCCACCGCCCGCTGGGAAATACCACCCCCTCCCACCGCCCCTGTGTAATACCACCCCCTCCCACCGCCCCTGGGTAATACCACCCCATCCCACCGCCCCTGTGTAATGCCACCCCCTCCCACCGCCCCTGGGTAATACCACCCCCTCCCACCGCCCCTGTGTAATGCCACCCACCTCCCACCGCCCCTGAGTAATGCCACCCCCACCCCCCCCAACCGCCCCTGGGTAATGCCACCCCCTCCCACCGCCCCTGGGTAGTGCCACGCCTACCCTGACTACCACCGAGTGTAGCAACTTGTAATTAAAAGTTGTCGCGTGAGGAAATTGTACCTGTGATGTCTTCTAACATTTCCACTGCTGTCATTAGCACCCCATCCAGCGCTGAGAGCCGGGTTAAATAGAAACAAATTTAAAATAAATAGCCGCCCCTGGGGGTGGGGAGGGGGAGTAAATGTCAGAGTCGTGGTGTCGTGCACGTGGACACTCCTGGGGCAGTTTTTAGGGGGTGGGTGGTGGTGTAGAGGGGGTGGGGTGGTGTAGATGGTGTGGGGTGGTGTAGATGGTGTGGGGTGGTGTAGATGGTGTGGGGTGGTGTAGATGGTGTGGGGTGGTGTAGATGGTGTGGGGTGGTGTAGATGGTGTGGGGTGGTGTAGATGGTGTGGGGTGGTGTAGATGGTGTGGGGTGGTGTAGATGGTGTGGGGTGGTGTAGATGGTGTGGGGTGGTGTAGATGGTGTGGGGTGGTGTAGATGAAATCAATGTTCTAAAAATAGAATCACATATATCGACAATTAAGTTGATGGGGGGGGGGATTTTTGTTGTTGTCGGCTAGTCTAGAAGAAAAGTCGTGGCTATTTTGGTAAACATCTTCAAAGGGAGGGGAGGGTCGATTTGTGCGCCGTTATTTGTCTACCCTCGAGCCGGCAGTAAACAAACGTGTGGATTATCGGCCTTTGGTGAGCCATTCCAACTAGGTCATCTGGTTTTGTTTTCCTGCACGTAGATGGCAAGTAAACAAACCAGGGGAGGTAATGGGACTTGTATAAACCAGGGGAGGTAATGGGACTTGTACAAACCAGGTGAGGTAATGAAACTTGTACAAACCAGGGGAGGTAATGGGACTTGTACAAAACAGGGGAGGTAATGGGACTTGTACAAACCAGGGGAGGTAATGAAACTTGTACAAACCAGGGGAGGTAATGGGACTTGTACAAAACAGGGGAGGTAATGGGACTTGTACAAAACAGGGGAGGTAATGGGACTTGTACAAACCAGGGGAGGTAATGGGACTTGTACAAAACAGGGGAGGTAATGGGACTTGTACAAACCAGGGGAGGTAATAAAACTTGTACAAACCAGGGGAGGTAATGAAACTTGTACAAACCAGGGGAGGTAATAAAACTTGTACAAACCAGGGGAGGTAATGAAACGTGTACAAAACAGGGGAGGTAATGAAACTTGTACAAACCAGGGGAGGTAATGAAACGTGTACAAAACAGGGGAGGTAATGAAACTTGTACAAACTAGGGGAGATAATGAAACATGTACAACTCAAATCACCGTGGAGGGTCATGTTTGCTTAAGTTGGTAGTTAAACCAGCAGACGTCGCACCCAACGACCCTTAGATTGGCACCTGCACTCATAGGTACACAGATGTCTTACAGGGACATAACCCAGTATGTTATTTTAAAGGGACACAACCCAGTAGTATGTTGTTTACACAACCCAGTATTTTGTTTAGCAGGGACACAACCCAGTATGTTGTTTAACAGGGACATAACCCAGTATGTTGTCTTACAAGGACATTACCCAGTATGTTGTTTACAGGGACACAACCCAGTATGTTGTTTAACAGGGAGACAACCCAGTATGTTGTTTTACAAGGACATTACCCCTGATGTTATTTTTATTGCTCTTGTTATTTTCACCGTAGGACGCAGCTAATCAATGACTTTGATTTCTAGGCCATTCTCTCCCTTTTGCTCTGCCTGCAATCACACGCATGTCCTCAATATAGCGGGGGGGGGGGGGTACACGGGTGGGGGAGCACAGGGTTAGGGTGGTGGAGGGCGGGCACTCACACAGTCGTGCCCCCCCCCCTCCTTGTTTGTCCGGCACGGTTGTCCCCCCCCCCCCCATTGATTGATGCGTGATGAGTTATTTGATAATGGAAGGCTGTCATGGCGGTGGGGGCGGGCTGGGGGACACACAAACATCTTAAGTATAATTTGATTAGAGCTACATTAGTAGTCGGGGGGGGGGGGAGGAATTGAAGATGGGTGTGGTCATGAGTCACAACATGGACGCTCTCATTAAGTTCATCCCCCCACCCCACCCCCATGGGCATTGCAGTTTTAACCCAACCATGTGTAGGTTTAACACGTTTATGTGTAGGTTTAACCCGTTTATGTGCAGGTTTAACCCGTTTATGTGCAGGTTTAACCCGTGTATGTGCAGGTTTAACGCGTTTATGTGCAGGCCTGTTCTGTTCAACCTGATCCTGCTAAAGATTTTCACCAAATTTTTTTGTTGACCCCACCCGTCGCAATATAAATTTTTTTTTACTGGCCACTAAACAACGCCGTGGACATTGGATACTCCCTCCCATCCACACCCATCGTGACCACCCCCCTCCGTCCCTCTACTCCCCCCACCCGTCCAGCCAGACTTTTGAAATGACGCACTAGAAATAACGTCGAACTTTGCCACGTTTAAATTAAAACCTAGTTTAACAGCAACCTTCAGTCAACATATTACTAGATTTATCAACAACTGAGAAAATAGTTTTTATTCCTTGTGCTAAATGTTTAGTTTAAGATTGTGCTGTTGTTGATTTTTGTTAACTTGTCTCGCGTTTATTTAATCAAGTCTAATTTTTAAATGGAGCTCTGGATTCGTCCAAATATCTGTAGTGACGGCACGTTTTATGGATACATGGGTTTGTGTCCATCGTCTACACCCACACATATCCACACCCACCCACCCACACGCCCACTCATCTCCACCCTCCTCTATCCCCAGACACCCACCCACACCCACCCACCCACACGTCCACTGATGTCCACCCTCCTCTATCCCCAGACCCCCACACACACCCATCCACTCCCACCCACACATATCCACACCCACCCACACGTCCACTCATGTCCACCCTACACTATCCCCAGACACCCACACACACCCACCCACACATATCCACACCCACCCACACCCACCCACCCACGTCCACTCATGTCCACCCTCCTCTATCCCCAGACACCCACACACACCCACACCCACCCACACGTCCACTAATGTCCACCCTCCTCTATCCCCAGACACCTGAACACGGAGCACCAGTTGGACGACCGCAGCACTGCCCAGTCACGTGTCCAGATGGAGGTGGTCAGTTCTCTCGAGTCACAGGTCAGTCAACACCTTCTATACCTACATGGCCAGCATCTCTAGTTGGCCACTGGATGGCCAGGGTTGTCTCTATTTGGCCACTAGATGGCCAGGGTTGTAGCTAGCATCTCTAGTTGGCCGCTAGATGGCCAGGGTTGTAGCTAGCATCTCTAGTTGGCCGCTAGATGGCCAGGGTTGTAGCTAGCATCTCTAGTTGGCCACTAGATGGCCAGGGTTGTAGCTAGCATCTCTAGTTGGCCACTGGATGGCCAGGGTTGTAGCTAGCATCTCTAGTTGGCCGCTAGATGGCCAGGGTTGTAGCCAGCATCTCTAGTTGGCCACTGGATGGCCAGGGTTGTCGCTAGTTGGGCACTAGATGGCCAGGGTTGTAGCTAGCATCTCTAGTTGGCCACTGGATGGCCAGGGTTGTCGCTAGTTGGCCGCTAGATGGCCAGGGTTGTAGCTAGCATCTCTAGTTGGCCACTAGATGGCCAGGGTTGTAGCTAGCATCTCTAGTTGGCCGCTAGATGGCCAGGGTTGTAGCTAGCATCTCTAGTTGGCCGCTAGATGGCCAGGGTTGTAGCTAGCATCTCTAGTTGGCCACTAGATGGCCAGGGTTGTAGCTAGCATCTCTAGTTGGCCACTAGATGGCCAGGGTTGTAGCCAGCATCTCTAGTTGGCCACTGGATGGCCAGGGTTGTCGCTAGTTGGGCACTAGATGGCCAGGGTTGTAGCTAGTTGGTCACTAGTTGGCCAGGGTTGTCGCTAGTTGGCCACTGGATGGCCAGGGTTGTAGCTAGCATCTCTAGTTGGCCACTGGATGGCCAGGGTTGTCTCTAGTTGGCCACTGGATGGCCAGGGTTGTCTCTAGTTGGCCACTGGATGGCCAGGCTTGTCCTTTGTTTGACCACTGGGCCCATGCACAAGTTGACCACTTCTCCGTAGTGGGTTTAGGACAACTCTAGTCAATGCCCCTCCCCCTAGTGTCTGATAGCCAGCCCCTCAATCATTGCCCCTCCCCCTAGTGTCTGATAGCCACCCCCTCAACCATTGCCCCTCCCCCTAGTGTCTGAAAGCCACGCCTTCAGTCATTGCCCCTCCCCCTAGTGTCTGAAAGCCACGCCTTCAGTCATTACCCCTCCCTCTAGTGTCTGATAGCCACCCCCCTCAATCATTACCCCTCCCCCTAGTGTCTGATAGCCACCTCACAGACATTGCCCCTCCTTGTAATGTCTGAACGAACGCCCCTGCGACCCCCCCCCCCCCCCCCCCCCAGCCTGTTAACGTGATGACTGAGACCATCAGCCGCAGTAGCCGGGACAGGAAATGTCTATTTTAAGACACAGGAAGTGTTGCGTCCCTAATTTATCGGGCCTAGTTTCGTTTTTTGTGAGAGTACATATGTGTCGCGTGGAGAAAGGGGGGGGGGTGTCTTTTAATGGGGTCAAGGTAACGCTCTGTGTAAATGGCTTCCGCAGGTAGCGCAAAATGTCGGCGCCATATAATTAGGGAGATTCCTAATGGCAATCTGAATTGAATTAAAAATTTTAATTATCAAGAACGTTATTCATTGTACTTGCATGAAGGTCTTTCGAATGTTTCATTGATGTGACTACTGACAGGACTCATGACCCCACCACCATGACGGTACCACCATGACCCCCCCCCCCCCCCGCCAACCACCATGACGTCACCACCATGATCCCCCCCCAACCACCATGACCCCCAACCACCATGACCCCCCCCCCCCCCCAATCCATGACGCCACTGACCTGACATAACCCATCCGTTCCCTGGACTCCGATGTTGTGTCTCGACCTCCTCGGTTGTTTGTGTCACGTGACTGACGAGACTGTCGTCATGTGTCACCTGACCGCCGGTCGTCTGCACGCACCGTGGGGCTGTTAACGAGCCGTCTCGCGCCGTCTGCCCGCGTTAGACTCCGGAAGTTCAACGGTCCATGTTCTGACTTGTGTTCCCTGTATGGACCATCGAACTCTGACCTCCAATGGTCCATGTTCTGACGTGTTCTCTGCATGGACCATCGAACTCTGACCCCCAACGGTCCATGTTCTGACTTGTGTCCCCTGCATGGACCATCGAACTCTGACCCCCAACGGTCCATTGTCTGACTTGTGTCCCCTGTACGGACCATTGACCTCTGACCTTCAGCGGTCCATGGTCTGACGTGTTCCCCGCATGGACCATCGAACTCTGACCCCCAACGGTCCATTGTCTGACTTGTGTCCCCTGTACGGACCATTGACCACTGACTTATGGGACTGGTGACACATTTTTTTGTTGACTTGTGGGGTAGGGGCCAACACGCTGAGAACCACCGTGTCTTGTATCCTGCAATAAAACCTTTGTGTCTCTGGTTATTTGCTTAAATTGCTCATTAATTATTTTTGTGGCCCTGTCACTGAAGATATTTGATTAGCATAAAAGGTTAGCCCCCCCTCCCCCCAGCTTAGCATCTTGTTGGCCTCCAACCAATCCCCTGCTCTTATGATGTATGTTTGGTTAGTGCTGACATAGCGACCCACATTAGACGATGTTTCCTGGTTGTTGGTAGACCGTAGTAGACGTGCTTTATGGCCACTCGCCTGTCTGCTGCATGGGTCAGTGGTCATCGGCCTAGTGGTCAGTTGGTACAAGGGCCAGTGGTCAGTTGGTACACGGGCCCAATGGTCAGTTGGTACAAGGCCCAGTGGTCAGTTGGTACAAGGGCCCAGTGGTCAGTTGGTACAAGGGCCCAGTGGTCAGTTGGTACAAGGGCCAGTGGTCAGTTGGTACAAGGCCCAGTGGTCAGTTGGTACAAGGGCCCAGTGAGTCAGTTGGTACAAGGGCCCAGTGGTCAGTTGGTACAAGGGCCAGTGGTCAGTTGGTACACGGGCCCAGTGGTCAGTTGGTACAAGGGCCCAGTGGTCAGTTGGTACAAGGGCCCAGTGGTCCATCTGGCCCTGTGGTCAGTTGGTACAAGGGCCCAGTGGTCAGTTGGTACAAGGCCCAGTGGTCAGTTGGTACAAGGGCCCAGTGGTCAGTTGGTACAAGGCCCAGTGGTCCATCTGGCCCTGTGGTCAGTTGGTACAAGGGCCCAGTGGTCAGTTGGTACAAGGGCCCAGTGGTCAGTTGGTACAAGGGCCCAGTGGTCAGTTGGTACAAGGGCCCAGTGGTCCATCTGGCCCTGTGGTCAGTTGGTACAAGGGCCCAGTGGTCCATCTGGCCCTGTGGTCAGTTGGTACAAGGGCCCAGTGGTCAGTTGGTACAAGGGCCCAGTGGTCAGTTGGTACAAGGGCCCAGTGGTCAGTTGGTACAGGGGCCCCGTGGTCCATCTGGCCCAGTGGTCAGTTGGTACAAGGGCCCAGTGGTCAGTTGGTACAGGGGCCCCGTGGTCCATCTGGCCCAGTGGTCAGTTGGTACAAGGGCCCAGTGGTCAGTTGGTACATGGGCCCTGTGGTCAGTTGGTACAAGGGCCCAGTGGTCAGTTGGTACAAGGGCCCAGTGGTCAGTTGGTACAAGGGCCCAGTGGTCAGTTGGTACAAGGACCCAGTGGTCAGTTGGTGATTGGGCCCAGTGGTCAGTTGGTACAAGGGCCCAGTGGTCAGTTGGTACAAGGGCCCTGTGGTCAGTTGGTACAAGGGCCCAGTGGTCAGTTGGTACAAGGGCCCAGTGGTCAGTTGGTACAAGGGCCCAGTGGTCAGTTGGTACAAGGACCCAGTGGTCAGTTGGTGATTGGGCCCAGTGGTCAGTTGGTACAAGGGCCCAGTGGTCAGTTGGTACAAGGACCCAGTGGTCAGTTGGTACATCTGGCCCAGTGGTCAGTTGGTACAAGGCCCAGTGGTCAGTTGGTACAAGGGCCTAGTGGTCAGTTGGTACAAGGGCCCAGTGGTCAGTTGGTACAAGGGCCCAGTGGTCAGTTGGTACAAGGGCCCAGTGGTCAGTTGGTACAAGGGCCCAGTGGTCAGTTGGTACAAGGGCCCAGTGGTCAGTTGGTACAAGGCCCAGTGGTCAGTTGGTACATCTGGCCCTGTGGTCCATCTGGCCCAGTGGTCAGTTGGTACAAGGGCCTAGTGGTCCATCTGGCCCAGTGGTCAGTTGGTACAAGGGCCCAGTGGTCAGTTGGTACATCTGGCCCTGTGGTCCATCTGGCCCAGTGGTCAGTTGGTACAAGGGCCCAGTGGTCCATCTGGCCCAGTGGTCAGTTGGTACAAGGGCCCAGTGGTCAGTTGGTACAAGGGCCTAGTGGTCCATCTGGCCCTGTGGTCAGTTGGTACAAGGGCCTAGTGGTCAGTTGGTACAAGGACCCAGTGGTCAGTTGGTACAAGGGCCCAGTGGTCAGTTGGTACAAGGGCCCAGTGGTCAGTTGGTACAAGGGCCCAGTGGTCAGTTGGTACAAGGACCCTGTGGTCCATCTGGCCCTGTGGTCAGTTGGTACAAGGGCCCAGTGGTCAGTTGGTACAAGGGCCCAGGGGTCAGTTGGTACAAGGGCCCAGTGGTCAGTTGGTACAAGGGCCCAGTGGTCCATCTGGCCCAGTGGTCAGTTGGTACAAGGGCCCAGTGGTCAGTTGGTACAAGGGCCCAGTGGTCAGTTGGTACAAGGGCCCAGTGGTCAGTTGGTACAAGGGCCCAGTGGTCAGTTGGTACAAGGGCCCAGTGGTCAGTTGGTACAAGGGCCCAGTGGTCAGTTGGTACAAGGGCCCAGTGGTCAGTTGGTACAAGGGCCCAGTGGTCCATCTGGCCCAGTGGTCAGTTGGTACAAGGGCCCAGTGGTCAGTTGGTACAAGGGCCCAGTGGTCCATCTGGCCCAGTGGTCAGTTGGTACAAGGGCCCAGTGGTCCATCTGGCCCAGTGGTCAGTTGGTACAAGGGCCCAGTTTTCAGTTGGTACAAGGGCCCAGTTTTCAGTTGGTACAAGGGCCCAGTTTTCAGTTGGTACAAGGGCCCAGTGGTCCATCTGGCCCAGTGGTCAGTTGGTACAAGGGCCCAGTGGTCAGTTGGTACAAGGGCCCAGTGGTCAGTTGGTACAAGGGCCCAGTGGTCAGTTGGTACAAGGGCCCAGTGGTCAGTTGGTACAAGGGCCCAGTGGTCAGTTGGTACAGGGGCCCAGTGGTCAGTTGGTACAAGGGCCCAGTGGTCAGTTGGTACAAGGGCCCAGTCGTCAGTTGGTACAAGGGCCCTGTGGTCAGTTGGTACAAGGGCCCAGTGGTCCATCTGGCCCTGTCGTCAGTTGGTACAAGGGCCCAGTGGTCAGTTGGTACAAGGGCCCAGTGGTCCATCTGGCCCAGTGGTCAGTTGGTACAAGGGCCCAGTGGTCCATCTGGCCCAGTGGTCAGTTGGTACAAGGGCCCAGTTTTCAGTTGGTACAAGGGCCCAGTTTTCAGTTGGTACAAGGGCCCAGTTTTCAGTTGGTACAAGGGCCCAGTGGTCCATCTGGCCCAGTGGTCAGTTGGTACAAGGGCCCAGTGGTCAGTTGGTACAAGGGCCCAGTGGTCAGTTGGTACATGGCCCAGTGGTCAGTTGGTACAAGGGCCTAGTGGTCAGTTGGTACAAGGGCCCAGTGGTCAGTTGGTACAAGGGCCCAGTGGTCAGTTGGTACAAGGGCCCAGTGGTCAGTTGGTACAAGGGCCCAGTGGTCCATCTGGCCCAGTGGTCAGTTGGTACAAGGGCCCAGTGGTCAGTTGGTACAAGGGCCCAGTGGTCAGTTGGTACAAGGGCCCAGTGGTCCATCTGGCCCAGTGGTCAGTTGGTACAAGGGCCCAGTGGTCAAATAGTGCGTGGGGTCAGTGGTCAATTGGTACAAGGGCCCAGTGGTCAGTTGGTACAAGGGCCCAGTGGTCAGTTGGTACAAGGGCCCAGTGGTCAGTTGGTACAAGGGCCCAGTGGTCAGTTGGTACAAGGGCCCAGTGGTCAGTTGGTACAAGGGCCCAGTGGTCAGTTGGTACAAGGGCCCAGTGGTCAGTTGGTACAAGGGCCCAGTGGTCAGTTGGTACAAGGGCCCAGTGGTCCATCTGGCCCAGTGGTCAGTTGGTACAAGGGCCCAGTGGTCAGTTGGTACAAGGGCCCAGTGGTCCATCTGGCCCAGTGGTCAGTTGGTACAAGGGCCCAGTGGTCCATCTGGCCCAGTGGTCAGTTGGTACAAGGGCCCAGTTTTCAGTTGGTACAAGGGCCCAGTTTTCAGTTGGTACAAGGGCCCAGTTTTCAGTTGGTACAAGGGCCCAGTGGTCCATCTGGCCCAGTGGTCAGTTGGTACAAGGGCCCAGTGGTCAGTTGGTACAAGGGCCCAGTGGTCAGTTGGTACAAGGGCCCAGTGGTCAGTTGGTACAAGGGCCCAGTGGTCAGTTGGTACAAGGGCCCAGTGGTCAGTTGGTACAGGGGCCCAGTGGTCAGTTGGTACAAGGGCCCAGTGGTCAGTTGGTACAAGGGCCCAGTGGTCAGTTGGTACAAGGACCCAGTGGTCAGTTGGTGATTGGGCCCAGTGGTCAGTTGGTACAAGGGCCCAGTGGTCAGTTGGTACAAGGGCCCTGTGGTCAGTTGGTACAAGGGCCCAGTGGTCAAATAGTGCGTGGGGTCAGTGGTCAGTTGGTACAAGGGCCCAGTGGTCAGTTGGTACAAGGGCCCAGTGGTCAGTTGGTACAAGGGCCCAGTGGTCAGTTGGTACAAGGGCCCAGTGGTCAGTTGGTACAAGGGCCCAGTGGTCAGTTGGTACAAGGGCCCAGTGGTCCATCTGGCCCTGTCGTCAGTTGGTACAAGGGCCCAGTGGTCAGTTGGTACAAGGGCCCAGTGGTCCATCTGGCCCAGTGGTCAGTTGGTACAAGGGCCCAGTGGTCCATCTGGCCCAGTGGTCAGTTGGTACAAGGGCCCAGTTTTCAGTTGGTACAAGGGCCCAGTTTTCAGTTGGTACAAGGGCCCAGTTTTCAGTTGGTACAAGGGCCCAGTGGTCCATCTGGCCCAGTGGTCAGTTGGTACAAGGGCCCAGTGGTCAGTTGGTACAAGGGCCCAGTGGTCAGTTGGTACATGGCCCAGTGGTCAGTTGGTACAAGGGCCTAGTGGTCAGTTGGTACAAGGGCCCAGTGGTCCATCTGGCCCAGTGGTCAGTTGGTACAAGGGCCCAGTGGTCAGTTGGTACATGGCCCAGTGGTCAGTTGGTACAAGGGCCTAGTGGTCAGTTGGTACAAGGGCCCAGTGGTCCATCTGGCCCAGTGGTCAGTTGGTACAAGGGCCCAGTGGTCAGTTGGTACAAGGGCCCAGTGGTCAGTTGGTACAAGGGCCCAGTGGTCCATCTGGCCCAGTGGTCAGTTGGTACAAGGGCCCAGTGGTCAAATAGTGCGTGGGGTCAGTGGTCAGTTGGTACAAGGGCCCAGTGGTCAGTTGGTACAAGGGCCCAGTGGTCAGTTGGTACAAGGGCCCAGTGGTCAGTTGGTACAAGGGCCCAGTGGTCAGTTGGTACAAGGGCCCAGTGGTCAGTTGGTACAAGGGCCCAGTGGTCAAATAGTGCGTGGGGTCAGTGGTCAGTTGGTACAAGGGCCCAGTGGTCAGTTGGTACAAGGGCCCAGTGGTCAGTTGGTACAAGGGCCCAGTGGTCAGTTGGTACAAGGGCCCAGTGGTCAGTTGGTACAAGGGCCCAGTGGTCAGTTGGTACAAGGGCCCAGTGGTCAGTTGGTACAAGGGCCCTGTGGTCAGTTGGTACAAGGGCCCAGTGGTCAGTTGGTACAAGGGCCCAGTGGTCAGTTGGTACAAGGGCCCAGTGGTCAGTTGGTACAAGGGCCCAGTGGTCAGTTGGTACAAGGGCCCAGTGGTCAGTTGGTACAAGGGCCCAGTGGTCAAATAGTGCGTGGGGTCAGTGGTCAATTGGTCGAAGAAGATTGTGCAACCTGTGCAGTTTCTAGCTTCCGAGTCATCGGAAGGCAGAAGCTATTTATAGCAGCGACATGTGATGGGTGTATGACAGATATGATGTATGTGATCATGTGACAGATGATGTATGTGATGGTCGGGATGGTTTACATCATACAACCAGCAACCTGCATCTCTAGCACGACATGCAGGCTGACCTTGACCTCATCTGTAGCACGATATGCAGGCTGACCTTGACCTCATCTGTAGCACGACATGCAGGCTGACCTTGACCTCATCTGTAGCACGACATGCAGGCTGACCTTGACCTCAGTGATTTCATGCTAGAACCAGCGGGCATTCATTGACACACATTCAGGGGGCTAAGACTTGACACACATTCCGGGAGCTAAGACGTTATAGACACTCACAGAGCTTAGACTTCATAGCCATTCAGGGGGCTAAGACTTGATAGCCATTCCGGGAGCTAAGACTTGATAGCCATTCCGGGAGCTAAGACTTGATAGCCATTCAGGGGGCTAAGACTTGATAGCCATTCAGGGGGCTAAGACTTGACACACATTCCGGGAGCTAAGACTTGACACACATTCCGGGAGCTAAGACTTGATAGCCATTCCGGGAGCTAAGACGTTATAGACACTCACAGAGCTTAGACTTCATAGCCATTCCGGGAGCTAAGACTTGATAGACACTCACAGAGCTTAGACATCATAGCCATTCCGGGAGCTAAGACTTGATAACCATTCCGGGAGCTAAGACTTGATAGCCATTCCGGGAGCTAAGACTTGATAGCAATTCAGGGGGCTAAGACGTGATAGCCATTCCGGGAGCTAAGACTTGATAGCCATTCAGGGAGCTAAGACTTGATAGCTATTCCGGGAGCTAAGACTTTATAGGCATGCACACAGCTAAGACGTGATGGACACACATAGCTAAGACGTGATAGACATTGCAGTAGCTAAGTCTCGATAGACACTTACAGAGCTAAAACTTTTTACTCATAGCGGGAGCTAAGACTTTTGGCAGACATTCAAAGACTTTTGGCATACATTAGTTGGGCTAAGAGCTCTCCCTCACACACTCACTGAAAGACAAACACAAGAACAACCCAACTGTTCGGTGGACTACATCTAAAAAATCTGATGCTAATTTTTTTTTTACTTCTAGGTGTTACGTTTTGTTGTTACTAAAATAGGCGCATCAAAAAGTGAAACATTTGAAGACCTCTAAACCCACATTTCAGTTTATGATGTATCTCCCCCACCCCCCTGCCCTCTCCCTGTGGGGAGAATCCCTTATGTCAGCGTGTCTGACCTAGGGACATCATAAATATTTTTGACGTGAATTTTGTGTGCAGGTTTAGCCTGTCATCGAAACGTCCCCGTTGACAAATAGACCACTTAGGCTATGTTTCGTGTTTGTGTTTTTTGTTTTATGTTGAAAGACGGGCGATTCAAGTTGTCGCCTCTGTTTGTTGACTGATGGTTTAACACCCCGGCACTTGATGGGGCGGTTCTCAAAGTCTCGCTCGGGGCCCATGGAATGAGGGTAGCCTGTAAGACAACTGGACCTAGGGTATCCTGTAGCTGGACCTAGGGTAGCCTGTAGCTGGACCTAGGGTAGCCTGTAGCTGGACCTAGGGTAGCCTGTAGGACAACTGGACCTAGGGTAGCCTGTAGCTGGACCTAGGGTAGCCTGTAGGACAACTGGACCTAGGGTAGCCTGTAGGACAACTGTACCTAGGGTAGCCTGTATGACAACTGGACCTAGGGTAGCCTGTAGGACAACTGGACCTAGGGTAGCCTGTAGGACAACTGGACCTAGGGTAGCCTGTAGGACAACTGGACCTAGGGTAGCCTGTAGCTGGACCTAGGGTAGCCTGTAGCTGGACCTAGGGTAGCCTGTAGGACAACTGTACCTAGGGTAGCCTGTAGCTGGACCTAGGGTAGCCTGTAGGACAACTGGACCTAGGGTAGCCTGTATGACAACTGGACCTAGGGTAGCCTGTAGGACAACTGGACCTAGGGTAGCCTGTAGCACTACTGTAGCCTGGTTATTTTGCTCCCTCCCCAGCTTGCATTCCAGAAGAAAGTCCTGAAGGCTATGACAGACCACCTGTGTCAGCAGACCACAGCTGCACCACCACAACCGTCTCACCCACAACCACAGCCAACCACAATACCCTCCCCCTTCTCTTCATCCATGTCTGTGACATCATCACAGTTATCACCCAAGTCACATGACATGAAGCACAACATAGCAATAGTAAGTCTCCCTACTAGTCTGTCTTTATAAGCTTAATATTTTGTGTTTCTGTTTGAATCGGCTGTTGTTCATTTGCTATAATTTGTTTTAAACATAAATAAAAAATTAGAAATGAATTACAGTGAGTTATTTTTTCTAAAGCAATACAAATTTGACACTGATAAATTGATGATAAATTTGATTGGACCATTTTTGCAATACAAATTTGACACTGATAAATTGTTGATAAATTTGATTTGACCATTTTTGCAGTCATCTTTAATGTCGAAGCCCTCCATGATCAACCCGTTCACCGGAACGTTCCTGCCCCCTGTCTCAATGGTCCCCAGCCCCATCATGCACCGCCCCCCTCCCATGGTCAGCACCCCAGTCACCCACCACACCTCCTCGTCTCTTCCACCCACCCCCAGCAGTGGGGGAGGGAGCAGTCGGGGTGGGGGTGATGGGGGAGGTCCAGTCAGGAGGAGAGTCTCAGATAAATGCAATCTTCCAATTTCTGCAGGTAATTTTTTTGCTAGATTTCTGCAGGTAATTTTTTGGGTAGATTTCTGCAGGTAATTTTTTGGGTAGATTTCTGCAGGTAATTTTTTGGGTAGATATCTGCAGGTAAATTTTTTGGTAGATTTCTGCAGGTAATATTTTTGGTAGATTTCTGCAGGTAATTTTTTTTTAGATTTCTGCAGGTAATATTTTTTACCTGTAATAGAATTACCTTAATACCTAGTTCTGAGAAAACATTTTTGTTGAAGTTGTGGAGTCATCTAGTGTCAAATATTTTCAGAAATCCAAAGAAACCGTGAGTTTTACAAAAACACAGACGTCAGACCACCGTTCACATATGCCTCTTTGATACGACAGGTAATTAGCTGATTAATTTTTATTTTTTTTAATTTCAATTTTTGTAAACTAATTAATTTTATATCATCAACACACATTTTTCATTGTAAGAAAAATCTTGTCGTCAAGTTGTTTCTGAAAGTAATTTATTCAGATAGAAAGTAAACAATTGTTACTTTGTGACCTTTGACTTGTGACCTTTGACCTAAACAATTGACCTTTGATTATTTCCCCTAGGCTATCATTGAGTCGCCCCACAGGCAGCTAACGCTGAATGAAATCTACCAATGGTTCCAGAACACATTTGCATATTTCCGACGAAACGAGGCCACATGGAAGGTACACCCAAAGTTTAATTTTTTTAATTAAATCATAAATAATTAGTTTTTAGTAAGTTAAAAATTTAAACTAGTTTGACCTTGAAATTTGGAATATTTAACATGAAGAAAGGCGAGGTTCTTCACCGAGAAAACATTTTGATGTTGTGTTCTGGTTCTAACAAGTGGTCTGCTGTAACCTTTCAGTGTGCATGACATCACATGTCACCCCCCCCCCCCCCCCCCCCACATCATGACTTCACACGTCACACCCCCCCCCCCCCCCCACATCATGACTTCACACATCACCCCCCCCACCATCATGACATCACGTCACCCCCCCCCCCCCCTTTATCATGATACCACATGACACTTGTCACTCCCATCCGCCAATATGATATGACACATGTGACATTGTCATCCCCCAATCCCATCATATCACATGTGTCATATTTCCCCCCCCCCCCCCCATTTTATGTCTTGCTTTTGTTTTTAATTTTATTTTTCAAATAATTTTTTTTTTAATTTAAAATTAAAATACCTAGTAGATATAGAAATACTGCAACCAAATCAGAAAGAAAAGTCAGATCTGATTGAATTATTTTGTTTCTGAAATGTGATTTGGGTTTTTGAATTCCTGGCATGATTGAAGTCATTGGTTGAGCAACCATTTCAGATCACATGGTTATTCTTGATATTTTTTTGTCTTTGTTAGAATGCTGTGCGTCACAACCTAAGTCTGCACAAATGTTTTATGCGCGTCGAGAACGTAAAGGGGGCAGTCTGGACAGTGGACGAGGTAGAATTCTACAAACGTCGACCGCAAAAACTGGGGGCAGGCCCTGGGTAGGTGCCTTAGCATAGTCTCTCATGGTCTCATCTAAAACAAACCCTTGCATTCATTTATGGTGGGTGGGGGGTTGTTGGCTGAAACTTTGGATTAGTTTTTGGTGGATAGGGGGTTGGGGGGGGGGGGGTTGTTGGCTGAAAAGAAATATTATCAGTCCAAACTTTGACCAACTTTATCAAAGGATTGTTTTTTGATGAGTTGACCATTCCTCACCACCTTGCTCTCAGTAGCTAAATGTAGATGCTTGCTGTTTGCTTGTTCACTGAAATGTTGCTTTACACAAATATTTCTTACTAACCTTGTAGCCAATTCTATGTAGCCTACTAATTTATTGATACAGTTCAATGTAGCACACTATATTATTGTATCAAATTATTTTAGCATTTCTTTATTTTTTTTAGCTCATTTATTTCACCTGTTGTGTGGTCCAATAGTTGTAGCATTGGAAGTTTTGTTAGCACAATCAACTAATGATGCATGCTCACAACATTTGGTTTATTTTTTCTTTGGTGTTGTCTGTTTTCTTGCTTGACCGTACATGTTTGGCCATCTATTTTTGGCCACTCCTCTCTGCATGATCTGTCACCAAACAATTTTTTTTTTATTATTTGGACCTCAGTGAAGAACTTCTGCCTTTCATTGACTTAAAGTGTAGAAAATTTGGTTTCAAACATGCTTTCAGAAACATAGAAATTCCATGAGTAACACTGCCTGAAAATTTGGATGGCAATATTTGAATAGAGAACTGGATAAGTCAATGCCATGTTCCAATGTCCCCAGAATGCTATTCGGACCAACCTATCTTTACACAGATGTTTTGTAAGATACGAAGATGACTTTGGATCTTTTTGGATGGTGGATGACTTTGAATATATCTGCCGTCGACAATTTAGTCGGGGTAGGCCAAGGTCAGGTTTATTTTCTCTTGAGTTTTCTGTTTGCTACATCAGGGGAGGGGGGGGGGGAGGGGGAGGTAGGTCATAGGTCAGTTTATTTTCTGAGATCACTGAGGAGGTAGAAAGTAATTTTAAAATATCTAGAAGGTTTTCCAGCATGTCAAGATATAAAGGGTTTAAAGAAGGGTTTAAGGAAGGGTTTAAAGCACCAAATGATTCACCAAGACATCTGGGTGTGGTGTTAAAAGTTGTTTCATTTATTTCAGCCTTGAAAAGATAAGATACAATAAAAGTTTAACGACACTTTTTGCCATGGTTGAATGATTTGAGCTCAAACTGCATCTCTGTGATGTGGCCTGCAGTCAAATATTTCTTCAAGTAGCCTTGATTTAGACATGATTTAACCAAGGTTCAACCATGATTTAACCAAGGTTCAACCATGATTTAACCACGGTTCATCCATGATTTAACCAAGGTTCAACCATGATTTAACCAAGGTTCAACCATGATTTAACCACGGTTCAACCATGATTTAACCACGGTTCAATCATGATTTAACCAAGGTTCAACCATGATTTAACCACGGTTCAACCATGATTTAACCAAGGTTCAACCTTGATTTAACCAAGGTTCAACCTTGATTTAACCACGGTTCAATCATGATTTAACCAAGGTTCATCCATGATTTAACTACGATTTAACCAAGGTTTAATCATGATTTAACCATGGTTGTTGACACACTATCTTTTGTCAATAACTGACTGTTATGCACCTAGTGACCTCATTGATCCCCCCCCCCCCCCACCAAGAAAAGCTCCAGGTATTGGTTGGTGCTATTTTTAGAAATCTTTACCTAATGGTTAGTCTTCTGTGTAACCTTTGTGTTCCATCTGTAAAGGTCAGAGTTGAAAGGTGACTCAGTCAAGTGTGACCATGTTAAGTGATGTGACAGACAGTTTAGCACCAGCCTTGTAGATTGTCTTGTAACAAGCAGATCTCTGTTCATTGATTGATGCAGGTTGATTGGTTTCATCAGTTCAGGATTCACTTCTGCTTCATTACTGACAGCTTCAACACAATCATTGCCTTGTTTAAAAAAATGTTTAATTTTAACACATTTTCACCTCACACGACCACCATTACAGGCCATTTCTTTCAGACATAGGGAAAAATAATATTTTAAATCCCAATATAAGTCGGGGTCTATTTTATTAAGTTTTTTTTTACATAAGCTTTGATAGAGGTTATGTAAATTGTTATCAGAGAAACAGATTGTCTTAAGGCCTAGCACCTGACGACCCCTTGTTCCATCAGTACTTAAAATTAAAGCCCCTCTTATCAAAGCTGTAAAAAAATTTGTTAGAGTAGTCTCCCTTGAGCACTTGGTTCTCCCCCCCCCTTCTGTCACAAAGGCAGGTGACAATTTGCCAGCAGGTCAGACCTAACCAGGACCTTTCACTGCCTGCAGGAGGCAATCAATAATCTTCAACTTAATTACTTAATTAGCAGCGTGCGCAGACAATCACATGCTGTATGACTGGCATGCTTCACAGAATGGCGCCTGTTGTTCTTGTCAGTTCTGCATGAATGCACCTAGCTCCATCAAACAGTCAGACAAGCTTGAAGTAACTTGGTCTGAACACAATTTGAGCAGAAGTTAAAATGCCAGTTGGCCATTGATGAATAAATAATCACAGTACAATGTACAGCTGTAGCCAGTATCAGTCACCTCTTACATCAGTTTTATCAATGAACAATTGGCTAAAGAAATGAATAAACTTCACATTATTCACATTTTTATAAATTTATATTTTAACCAATGTTCCCCCTCCCTCCCCAGGATATTGTGAGCCCCCCACTCTACTGGAAAAAATGTCTGAAAGAAACTCTGCCTGCAATACTAAACTTTAAAACATGATAACAGTTTTTAAAAATAGCCTTAATTTTCTCATAATGTATTAATAGCTCAGTGAAAGCGAGTAACCTCTAACCCATCGCTAGACATAATTGTAGCAAATATCAGCAGGCTCTGGCAGCTGTCAGGAACAATAATTCTTTAATTGTCCAATACTCTCTGCTGCTTGTAGAGTAACGTCCCCTGCCTGGTTTGTTGATTTTGTCATAACACTTAAGTTCTAACTGGTAATGACTTAAAGACCATTGACACAAATAATTACACCAGGGTTTACGTCTTGCTGGCAGCCAAAGGTTGTCTCCCATGTCACGTAATGACCCACCATTTAGCCCATCATCCATAATACAAAGTTTCCTGCGGGAAAGTGGGCACGATGCTTCTAGAATAGGTGCTGGTAATGGGAATCGTGAAAAGCTAATTTCTCGTAAATGTCTTTGTGATCTTTCTTTGTTGGTGATAAAAATAAATCATGTGTATCAATCATTTCCTCTGGCTGATAATTGTCAGCATTTACACAGAGATTTGACTGACACAATTTTCTAATCGTTGTCTTTGTGTTGGTTTTCTTCAAGGTACTTATTACTTTACTCAGAATGTTATAAATATTTATAACCTATTAGAAGATTATTGTTTTACTTTTGATTGAAATATATATATATATATATATATATATATATATATATATATATATAGCCTACATATATATTTATAACAATCCAACTGAATAAAAATATTACTGTATATAAATCTAACTATGTTTATAGATTTATATATTAATAGATACATAGATTTATATTAAATATATCTCTATAATTAGACATTGCTTTTTTCAAATGTTGATGCATGGCTTTGCTGTTAACTGCTGCACAATGTAAAAAAAAAATTATATCCAACATGAATTAATTGATCAGCTAATTAGCCTTGTTTTTTATGTATGATCACTTACAATATAATGAGGGGCTGTTTGATCTACTTTTGCTAAGATAATTAATGTCTCTAAACTTGAGTAGTGTTTGCACCACAGCGCTGACAGTTTCAAATCTTCTCTCCTCTAACAGCTCCATGAAAACTCCCACAATGTCAGACACTTCCCCCTACAACGAAACACTCATCAGGGTGAGTCAGCTCATTAATTATTACTTTTATTGATAGTTTGTGGATGGTGATTTGAATTCATTTAAATTTATTTTCTCATCGTTGTACGATATCCGGAATGTGTTGAATGCCATCCTATTATCTGAAACGCTATTCTATCATCTGGATTATGCTATCCTATTATCCTAATGTCACCATCCTATTATCCTAATGTCACCATCCTATTATCCTAATGTCACCATCCTATTATCCCAATGTTGCCATCCTATTATCCCAATGTTGCCATCCTATTATCCTAATGTTACCATCCTATTATCCTAATGTCACCATCCTATTATCCTAATGTAACCATCCTATTATCCTAATGTTGCCATCCTATTATCCCAATGTTGCTATCCTATTATCCTAATGTTGTTTGCTGATGACCCAGGCTGCCATGAGTGACGTGGGATTCATGAAGCACAACTTGATGCCAGACCAGGAGAGTGCTCAGGATCTGTCCATGAAGTCATCCAGTCATGACCCTTTTGGGTAAGTCTTAGGGTTGGGTTAGGGTTGGGTTGGTGTTAGGGTTAGTGTTAGGGCTGGGTTAGGGTTGGGTTGGTGTTAGGGTTGGGTTAGGGTTAGGGTTGGGTTGGTGTTAGGGTTAGGGTTGGGTTTAGGGTTAGGGTTGGGTTATGGTTAGGTTAGAATAAGGGATTGGGTTAGGGGTGGATTAGTGTTAAGTCTTAGGGTTGGGTTAGGGTTGGATTAGAGCTAGGGTTGGATTAGTGTTAGGGTAAGTGTTAGGGTTGGGTTGAGTTAGGGTTGGGTTAGTGTTAGGGTGGGTTGGTGTTAGTTTTGAGCTAGGGTTGGGTTGTTGTCAGGGTTGGGTTAGTGCAGCTTTTCTGGTTAATTTAACTTCACATCTTACGTGTTTATAAACATTTGTGTGTGTGTTAGATTCTGGTTCTGTAAATCTATATTTAGTCTGTCATGTCAATTGATGTCAATTTTTCCCTCGCAGGAGATTTGATGAGATGATGATGATCAAACAGGAAGTCCATGAGAACTATTCAGACCTGGACCTGAGCACCTCACAAAACATGCCAAGCTCACGCCATCACTCCCCCTCCCCCCAGCACCCTGACATTCATGACCCCCAGGGTATTGAGGTCAAAGGTGGCCAGATGGTGATGGTGCCAGATTTGATGGACCACTACGACAGCAGGGAGGACCTGGATGCTGATGAAGAGGAGGAGCGACGAATTGAGGAGGAGAGGAGGATGGAGGAGGAAGAGAGGAGATTGGAGGAGGAGGAGAGGAGGATGGAGCTGGCAGAGAGAGATCCCCAGAGACACGTGGAGCGTGGAGAGAGCCGCTACAGCGAGGATGACGAGCACGCTGAAACTGAGGCGGAGAGGGAGCTGAGAGCAGTTCAGGAGAAGCTGGAGAGGGAGCAGGCGGAGGACATGAAGCGGGAGAGGTCAGCTCTGACCAATGGCTACAGGTCACGACCTGACAATGGTCTCCAGCAGGGCTACGGGTCCATGCCGTTTTCTCCCCTCAACTCCTCGGAGCACGAGCACCATTTTCACAGCCGTGCTACAGCTGAGGAGGTGCGGAGCCAGGACCTCGGGGGGGTCAGCCAAGACTCGCCATTCTACAGCTCAGGGAAGCAACTTCAAAGATCAGCTGAGACTGAGGAGGTGGAGGACATGAAAGCACCCAGTCCAACCACCAGACCTTTCATCGTCCAGTTGCCAGACTCTGGCCCTGTGTTCCCCACCCCTCACCGCCAACCTCTCCTGCCCAGTGTGTCCCCCGTGGATGCCCAAATGTCCAGCGTCATGTAACAAATGTCCGGCGTCATGTCAACCACCATCCCGAACAATGAGTTGACCAGTGATCTCACTAAACAGGAGTGGCATGTCACATCCAGAATATGTCATGTCTCACTCACTTTTGTGACATTTTATGTCACACTTGTTTTCATGACATTTCTAAAGCCTGGCTTATAACTAATGGTCATGTGACATGTCACATATCCTCAACAAACTGCTTGACTTGCAGTTGACCTTTTATACATGACATGCCAGAATATGACACGTCATTATGTTGTATTTTATGGGACAGACTTTCTGATGGAAGACTGTACTCATCCCATCCAACAGATTTCAGACAATATTTGATGGACTACTTAAACCTACAAGCAGCTGTGTCATGCTGGACGGCTGATGTTGGATGGCTGATGTTGGACGTCTGATGTTGGATGTGTGATGCTTGACGACAGTGAAAGCTGGCTTGTTCAATCTCTCAGGACTTTGATAAATGTGGTTTGATTTTATGCCATGAGACGTTTTCTTTTCCTTGGATCTAGTTACACAGCTGGGGATGTAAACGTTGGACTGTGGTGTGATTGGACTTGGCTAGCTGCATCATGGCTAGCTGCATCATGGCTAGCTGCATCATGGCTAGCTGTAATTTCTCTCCTCCCCCCCCCCCCCCCCCCCCCATATGTAAAAACCAAATCTTGTCTCACATGATGCAGTTTTCTTGAAAATTTTAAATGTTTAAATTTGATTATTATACTACAGATTGCATGTTAGAAATATATTGTACATCTCTATTTAAAAAACCAAATGCCTGTTATATCAGATAGATAGTTTTTAATTGAAAGCACGAGTTTTTTTTTTGTGACTAGTCAGTATTGAAATCAAAGATACATTGACCAGATACATTGAGCAGATACATTGACCAGATACATTGAGCAGAGTTCTAGAGATTTGTGGCAGCCTACCAAAGATTTGTCGCGGTGCTGATGAAATCTTTCAAACATATTTCATGAGCATTAGTTTCATGTTTTCCTAGCCATTGTTTTTACTCAAACCAACTTGTTGATTTGATCCAATGTTGAGATTTTGAAACTTTGAACTGTTACTTGAAGTGTATTGAAGATAAGGTATTATTTATTGGAAAAACTAATTTGACAATCTAGATTGTATTTACACTCGTGGGTCAAGGCAGGTGGGGGTGGTGGAGTTGGCGTGGTGAGAGAAGCTGTGATGGTGTCATCCATCAAGGTGTTGTTGGGAGGGTAGGTCAGATGGTGACACCAATCTGATGGTGACACCAATCTGATGGTGACACCAATCTGATGGTGACACACCAGTCTGTAGGGGACACACCAGTCCATCTGTCTCTGTTTTTACATGCATCTCTGAAAGATAAGAAGATTGGTTGTGAAGATATTTGATAAAAAATTTTGTATTTTAAATTGTTTCAACTTTGATGTTTCTCTGTTAGCTGTCTTTTTTTTTTTTAATTTTTGCGTTGAAACCAGATTTTTGTTTTACTTAATAAAAAAATGTGGAGCTGATTAAAAACATTGATTCATGTCTTAATGACTGATAGCTGTAATTGAGAAAATTTAATTGAAAGCCCTTTAGTTTGTTGTATGACTTATATTTGTATGTCATTTCATATTTATTAGAATTGTATGACTTATATTTGTATGTGATTTCATCTTTGTTAGAATTGTATGACTTGCATTTGTATGTGATTTCATATTTGTTAGAATTGTATGACTTATATTTGTAGTGTTCACACTCATCTTAAATTTGCCACTTGCATAATGCTTTATGTTAGACTTTATGTCAGACTTTATGTCAGACTTTGTGTCAGACTTTATGTCAGACTTTATGTCAGACTTTGTGTCAGACTTTATGTCAGACTGCTGTAATAGCTGGTCTGTCAACTTGCGTCTGTGCATTTATTTCCCCTCGGAGTAATACAAAAATTGCACAAACTACATTTTTTGTTTCAAGTAAAAAAGAAAACAGTCTTGTTATTTCAAACCAATCTTTTTTAGATTGCTTTTTATGGTTTGTCTCACTTCAACTATTAACAGAGTTAATTTAGAGTTTTGATATTTTTGAGTTTGAATGTTTTTTTCTGCTTGTCTTTGATTTATTTCCCAACTTTAGAAAACCACTGGCCAGATTTTTTGGCCAGGGATTTATTTTGTGAGCTGTAGCTTTGTGCCAGATGACATTCCTCTGTAGTCAGCTCAACAGATTGGTGCTGGTTTAGCTGTTTGAAATTTGATTGGGTGTTTTATGGTTTTTAGCTGGACATTATTTGTATCTGCTGAAACTGTTTATCATAAACAAAATTTAAAATGGTGGTGCTGGGGGGTGGAGGGGGGGGGGGGGGTGGTGATAGGACAGGAATTAACCAAAAGCTTACAGTTTCAGCCTAAATGAAATATTTTGAGTGTAAATATCAGTAGTTTGGAATGAGCTATAATTGATTTTATTACTGTTAAAACCCCTCAATCAAATATAAATTATACTGAGTAAAAAAGCAATACATTTTTAACAAAAGTAGTTTGTACTTTAAGATTGGTGAAATATTTTGTAAATATGCAAATTTGTGTCTATTGTGTCTATGTAATCCAGATAATGATGTCTTGTAAAAAGGTTTTTTACATCTTTGAGTAAATATCAAGGGGCACAACTTATGATCTCATAGCTGTGTTTGGTCTCTTGGACTGAGTAATGTCCCTTCTGCTGTGTATAATAAATGGTATCATGCTTGTGTTTTTATAGACTTACAGATTGATGGCGATTTAACATTTATTCTCTGACATAAGTGGGACCAAAATCTTTTAAAATGTGACAGTTTTAACACGACAGAGGGAAATAACACAAAACTGAGTTATGAGACATTGTTACAAAATTTGTTGTTTTAATAAAAAACATAAGATCTTTGAGATAAGACACAATAATGTTTTCAGCATAATAGTACCAATGTGATTTGTAGTGCTTAAGACCATTTACAAGAGGTGGTACAAGAAAGATCTAGAAGAGTAAGACTGTAGAGGTCATAGTTCAAGTGACTTCTCTGTCAGCAATGGTGTCTCAGCCCACCTCATCCCACCCACAAGACAGCTAGAAATTCCTCACAGTGTGCATTGTTTGTGTATCAACATTTGTTCTCATGGTGCATGGGTATTTAACAAAAGATTATTTAAATTACAAACTTAGTTTTATATTGTGTAAACATACAAAATTATTTCATTGTAGAAAGCATGCGCTGTGCACACATATATTTATACATTTTAGAATGGAATAATTCCTGGCACCCAACTTATCTGTCAAGTCTGGATTCAAACTTTGATCTCTTGTCTAGCTCATTGTGCGCATTAATTAATGATAGTTAAACCATTGTACTTTAAATAGAAATGTAATGAATAGGACAGTCAGTAGATTAAAAACTAACTTATGGGTTCAACCCGTTTTTTACATGGGAATTCAATGACTAAGACAATCAATAAGTTGAAAGCTAATTTATGGGTTTACCCAATTTATTTGAAATAGAAATAAAATTACTAAAACAATCAAGAAATTAAAAAACTAATTTATGGTAAACTTGAGGAGGATAAGTTTTGTTTTGCTAATTGATGTGGATCATTAATGAGTTTTGTTTTTAAAACTTGACTGAGAACTCAGTGTTGACTTGCTTGTAAATAATTAAAGAGATCAAAATATCAGAAACGGCAATAAGAATAAACTATTTTAATGTTTTTTTAAATGATCACTTTGTAATTATTATAATAGTATGCTAATTAGATGACTTTGTTATTTGTAATGGTTCTCACATTTATTTACCGTCCTGTGTCTAATTTTCTTGACATGCATAATTGACCACACAATGCACCATTTAGACTTTCAGGGATTCTAATGTTTTTCTGTTCTTGTAGACATTCAAATTGGAGCAGCCCTGCTTGCTTGAGGGTCAAGGTCATTGGTCCATATTTTTGTTTACATTTGACAGAAAGTTTAGATTCAATGTTGTGCTACAGGGGGCTATGTTTTTATAGAACATCCCTCTGTGGTTGTTGTTTAAAAAATTTACCTTTTCATGTTGCTGAATTCATCAGTGGATTTTTTGTATACCAACATTGAAAGATAAAACTATACAAGCCTTACATAGATTCAGGGTTTCAGATGATGTAAGCTATTGCACACTCACAAATATACAATAAAATATCCTTTATATCAATTCTTTTATTTATAATTGGTTTAAATTGTAGCTCTAGAGAGTTAACTCTTTCTTGGCTGTCAGACTTGAACCATGTTTTGCTGTTGGTGTTTGTCAGTAGGTTGTCTGTAGATTATGTTGTTTTTAATTTGTAATTAAGGAACAAGATCTGATTTTTAAGAAAAATTTTGTCTTGTTGTTATGATAGTGCATATCACTGCAAAAATTTGTTTCAGTTTTTAATATTTGAAATACATGTACAAGTTTGAACAGGAATCTGAGTTGAAGTTTTTATGTTTCTGTTGTCTGAGTGCTGTCCCTAATTTGTTACACTTTATGAATTTTAACAAACAATGTTGACAAAACAATTTATTTTTTGGATATTTACATTTTTTTTTATTGTTTTTGAAACCACAACTTGTTAGTGCCATAATCATTCATAAAATGCTTTTTTTTCCAGTTCAATCTAAAAAAATGTTTTCATAACAGTGGTGTCGACAGGACATATTTCACTTTGTAACATGGGGTGACATGGGATATACATGTTGATAAAGTGTACAGATTGTGTACTTTCACTTTGTAACATAGGCCAACAATTCAAACAATGCATCAAAACTATCACACACCAACTAGAAATCTGTACATTTAGATCTAAGTAAATAATGATTTTAAGTTTTATCAGAAGTTTACATTGACTTAGTCATCATCTTTTCCTGTTTGTGCCCAAGACACATGGGGCAGATAAAGTAGAGTTAATCTGTTTCAATGGGCTCAACATACAGAGATCAATGTGGTCAGTACTATGCCCAGCAGTCTTAGTTTTTCTAATCTGAGTTAGGTACCCATCAAAACTGAGTGGACTCAGAGGGACTCATACTTGAAACAATGCATGGGTACCCATCAAAACTGAGTGGACTCAGAGGGACTCATACTTGAAACAATGCATGAACCGAGTCAACACCAGCAGAGGTTACTCATAGTTGGACAGCTGCTGTACACATGGATACCATTCTATACCAACAACACATCCTCAACACAAAACATCCACAGATTTGGAACATTTAAAAAAAATTATTTCACTAATTAAAAAAATGAATTTGACTAATTAAAAAATGAATTTCACTCATTAAAAAAAATTGATATCACTTATTTTAAAAAAAATAGCATCACTAATTAAAAAATTAAAATCACTAACTGTAGTTAAAGAAACCATTGAACAGGCTGTATAAGACTATGTGTGAAGTGTATTTAGAGACAGCTGCAACAACACATTCATTAACCCACTCACAAAGAACAGGCTGTATAATAGGCTGTGTGTGAACTGTATTTAGAGACAGCTGCATTCATTAACCCACTCACAAAGAACAGGCTGTATAATAGGCTGTGTGTGAGCAGCACTGATTACATTTTGAAGGGGGGCGGGTTAAACAGTAAGTAAAAATATATATTATCTTTTAGTGCATAAATTAAATTTGTAACGACACTGAACTTGGCTTTAAAATTTCAACAATAGCAAAAGCCATTTAAAGTAAAAATATAACCATGGTTTATCTTCAAATGGCAGTTATTTTATTTCATTTAATGTTTCTAATTTTTTGGAGTGTGGTTTAAGTATTGTGCAGAGCAGGACTTTCAACGAATTCTTGTAAATTAAACATTCATTAATGTGGTTTTTTTTAACCTGACCACACACAGCCTATCATAGGAAGATACTGCATGTCTTGTCATAATATTGGCACTGAATTTGTCATACATGAATTGTATAACTGACTTTTACAAATGGAATGCTCAACTGGTGATATGTGAATAATTTATCAACCAATCAAAATCTATTTTAATTTCATCTTACAGCTGAAGCACAACAAAAATTGATTATCAAATCACAGTTTCAAATGTTTTTAACATTGACATTAACCTGCCATCCACTTTTCATACAATTACACCAAACCAAACATTACAACATACCAATGCAAACCCAGTGAATAATTTCCCATTAATTTATCTAAATGTACACATCATAATCAAATTTTCACAACTATTTAAGTATCAGAAACCAATTTACATTTTACACCCAAATCAAGCAAGTAAACACAAAGTTGAAATAAAAACATCACACAGCAATAAAACATCACGCTCAGTAAAAGCATCACATTAAAACATGAAATGAAAGAAATCATCACCACACTAAAACAACCGTCCAAGTTGAAAGAAATCATAACCACACTAAACCAACCGTCCAAGTTGAAAGAAATCATCACCACACTAAACCAACCGTCCAAGTTGAAAGAAATCATCACCACACTAAACCAACCGTCCAAGTTGAAAGAAATCACCACCACACTAAACCAACCGTCCAAGTTGAAAGAAATCATCACCACACTAAACCAACCGTCCAAGTTGAAAGCCGGCCCACACGGCTAGGAGAGCTAGGCAGTTGCTTGTATTGATACAAATCTAGCAAAACCAAGTAGAGAAGCATTTTTGCCAGAGTACCAACCCAGCATGCAATGTAATAATACACTGACAACAGCTGGAGGTCAAGGAAATAACTGAAAGAAACACTAGGAGAATGACATGAGCAGACATTCAACACCCCAAATATAAAAAGTTTAAACATTAGCTATTCAAAAAATGTCAAAATAACTTTTAAATACTTTTAAAAAAATTAAAATAATGACAAAGGCCTAAATCCCAAGTTTCTATTGACAACAGTCACCATGACAACAGTCACCATGACAACAGTCACCATGACAACAGTCACCATAACAACAGTCACAAGTGTGACTGCTAAAACAAGTCAAAATTACCAGCAGCTAAAAATCCACCAGAGAATAAAAGAAAAGTAAAAAAATGTATTAAAAAAGTATTTGTTCATAGAAGGCTGTATAAAAAAAGGACCAAACTCACAAGAAAGTTTCATAAATAGTGTTTGGATGTAGTGATGTTGGGGTGAAGGTGAAGGTCATGACCCAGAGTTCATAGGTTGTAGCCTCTACACCAGGAAGACATCAGCAGTCAACAAGTGCTGAAATAAAATGCCACAGAGTTGCTCAACATCAACAAACCTCTCAACACAAACATCTTACATCATTACACTAGTGCTTACATCATTACACTAGTGCTTACATCATTACACTAGCGCTTACATGCTTACATCATTACACTATTGCTTACTTAAAAAACTTGAATGAGATTTAAGATATTGATTCTACACAAATGAATCAATAGAAGGGGTCATCCACTTATGAGGTCCACACAGAGGTGGGAGGGGCCCAATAAAATCATCATTTATGGTCGTGTAGACGTGGGGGGGAGGGGGGGGGTGTCAAACATCCATATGATGAAACAAACATCAAACTAGTATTCTACATGTTTAAAATTAAGATGACAGTTTGTGTATTTCTAAAAAAATCCTAATGTGTAAAGAAAGCATGGTCTTAAAAGCACATCACACCTCAGTCTAACACCCCTGTCAGAATTATCATTTTTTTTTTTATTTTCCAAAAATTACTGAGCTAGCTCAACGTTGAGTAGGTCTATTTTAATTTATATTGAAATGTTATAGATGAACAACAGCTTGAATTCACTTTCTAAAATTATTGCAAAAGCGTGTCATAACACTTCTGAAACCCTTTAAAGTGTGACGTCATTTTTGGACAACCCCACTGTTAACATTCAGGCATAATGGGTTAGGATTAGTATTATTACTTAATTAAAGATGTTATTGAAATAGTAGATTGGTTGCAAGTTTTGAGAGGTTGGCTAAATGTTTGAGGACAGCCACCTCAGGGGAGGGTATGCTGAAACTGGACATGTGTTTCCTGAGGGAGGGGCTTTATCCAAAATTTGTGTGAACACCATACCTGGATGACCACTAATGTGGAAGTTTGTTAGAAAGGGGAGATAAATAGATCAATGTGGATTGGTGATCTTGATTTTATCTCAAACTTTAACAGGAACATGCTAAAAATACATGGAGTATATGCATATAAAATGTCTTTGGCTTAGTTGAAAGATGTTCCAATTTGATGATCACCATTAATCAACAACAATACAAATTTAAAAACAAACCATACTAGCCGAGATCTGTATACATGAATGTTCCCAAGCAAGAAATCAAACATAAAAACCAAATTAAAGAAACCAAACCAGACGTGTAGACAGTTATGTGTTGAGCAGCTGTAGACCATGGCCAGTGTCTAGCTGCGCTGGGGGCAACAGCCGCATCTGCAGCCAGCGCAGCCAGCTGAGGAAACACCTGCAGCAGCAGAAGGGGGAGCCCAAGCTGGGCAGGTTGAGAACCTTCATCAGAGGCTTCATGATGGACGGGAAGGTCAGCCTCCAGTAGCTCTCCACATCCTCCCTGGTGGGCAGGTGGAAGGAGAAGTCTGACCAGTTGGACGAGACCCTGTAGCAGGCTCTCAGTGGCCTTGACCTTGTCGTCCAGTCAATGTCCACTTCCTGTCCGTTGTTAAACTGGACGTAGGCTTTAGTGAAGGAGCCAACTGTAGATTTGTCACCTGATTCAGCTGTCTCTGGTCTACTGATGTATCTGTAAGACAAGGCAAAGTCAAGTCAACAACACCCAACAACACAAGACCCAACAACACAGGACCCAACAACACAGGACCCAACAACACAACACCCAACAACACAGGACCCAACAACACAACAACACAGGACCCAACAACACAGGACCCAACAACACAGGACCCAACAACACAGGACCCAACAACACAGGACCCAACAACACAGGACCCAACAACACAGGACCCAACAACACAACACCCAACAACACAGGACCCAACAACACAGGACCCAACAACACAGGACCCAACAACACAGGACCTAACAACACAGGACCCAACAACACAGGACCCAACAACACAGGACCCAACAACACAGGACCCAACAACACAGGACCCAACAACACAGGACCCAACAACACAACACCCAACAACACAGGACCCAACAACACAGGACCCAACAACACAGGACCCAACAACACAGGACCCAACAACACAGGACCCAACAACACAGGACCCAACAACACAGGACCCAACAACACAGGACCCAACAACACAGGACCCAACAACACAGGACCCAACAACACAGGACCCAACAACACAGGACCCAACAACACAGGACCCAACAACACAACACCCAACAACACAGGACCCAACAACACAGGACCCAACAACACAGGACCCAACAACACAGGACCCAACAACACAGGACCCAACAACACAGGACCCAACAACACAGGACCCAACAACACAACAACACAGGACCCAACAACACAGGACCCAACAACACAGGACCCAACAACACAGGACCCAACAACACAACACCCAACAACACAACACCCAACAACACAGGACCCAACAACACAGGACCCAACAACACAGGACCCAACAACACAACAACACAGGACCCAACAACACAGGACCCAACAACACAGGACCCAACAACACAGGACCCAACAACACAACACCCAACAACACAACACCCAACAACACAGGACCCAACAACACAGGACCCAACAACACAACACCCAACAACACAGGACCCAACAACACAGGACCCAACAACACAGGACCCAACAACACAGGACCCAGCAACACAACACCCAACAACACAACACCCAACAACACAGGACCCAACAACACAGGACCCAACAACACAGGACCCAACAACACAGGACCCAACAACACAGGACCCAACAACACAGGACCCAACAACACAGGACCCAACAACACAGGACCCAACAACACAGGACCCAACAACACAGGACCCAACAACACAGGACCCAACAACACAGGACCCAACAACACAGGACCCAACAACACAGGACCCAACAACACAACACCCAACAACACAGGACCCAACAACACAGGACCCAACAACACAGGACCCAACAACACAACACCCAACAACACAGGACCCAACAACACAGGACCCAACAACACAACACCCAACAACACAGGACCCAACAACACAGGACCCAACAACACAGGACCCAACAACACAGGACCCAACAACACAGGACCCAACAACACAACACCCAACAACACAGGACCCAACAACACAGGACCCAACAACACAGGACCCAACAACACAGGACCAGTGTTCCCTCTAAGCTGCGTGGTCAGGTGGCCACACAGTATTTTGAGCTGGCGGGCAGTGATTTTGTAAAATAAATATATCTTTGTATAAGATTTTTATAACAGTACACACACAAAACATACGTTGCACACTATCTTTCCTCCTTAATGGGAGCATTGCACAAGACCCAACAAAACATGTTGTAACAATGTGTTGTGTAAGAAATTTTTAAAAAGCTGTACAATAAATGACAATCTTTGATTCAAATAAGAAGTAACCTTCCTTAGACTGCTATATATTTATAGCTGCTGTACATCTGACACATGTGCCAATCTCAGATACAAACCCATTCATGTATGTGTAGCTTATACAGAAGTGACACTATATAAACCTACATGTATATGTAATAATCTTTATATACATACATGTATGTGTAACGTATATAGATGTGACTTACCTGCATGTCTGTAGAGCCACAAAACAGTCCGTGATGGAAGAAATGAGTGGCACCCACTTGAAGGAATGTGATGTGTCTAGGACTAGGATGAGACGGGAGCCGGAGTTCTTGTCCTTCTCCTGCCACAAGTTGAGTAACATGGACAGGGAGAGGTTTTTTTTATCTGTAACAATTTTTTATTTTAGTAACATGGACAGGGAGAGGTTTTTTTTATCTGTAACAATTTTTTTATTTTAGTAACATGGACAGGGAGAGGTTTTTTTTATCTGCAACAAATTTTTATTTTAGTAACAGGTAGAGGTTTTTCTTATCTGCAACAATTTTTTATTTTAGTAACATGGACAGGGAGTTTTTTTTTTATCTGTAACAATTTTTTATTTTAGTAACATGGACAGGGAGAGGTTTTTTTTATCTGCAACAAAAAATTTTTTTTTTAGTAACAGGGACAGGGAGAGGTTTATTTTATCTGTAACAATTTTTTATTTTAGTAACATGGACAGGGAGAGGTTTTTTTTATCTGTAATAAATTTTTATTTTAGTAACATGGACAGGGAGAGGTTTTTTTTATCTGTAACAATTTTTTTATTTTAGTAACATGGACAGGGAGAGGTTTTTTTTTATCTGTAACAATTTTTTTATTTTAGTAACATGGACAGGGAGAGGTTTTTTTATCTGTAACAAATTTTTTATTTTAGTAACATGGACAGGGAGAGGTTTTTTTTATCTGTAACAAATTTTTTATTTTAGTAACATGGACAGGGAGAGGTTTTTTTATCTGTAACAAATTTTTTATTTTAGTAACATGGACAGGGAGAGGTTTTTTTTTATCTGTAACAAATTTTTTATTTTAGTAACATGGACAGGGAGAGGTTTTTTTTATCTGCAACAAAAAATTTTATTTTAGTAACAGGGAGAGGTTTTTTTTATCTGTAACAAAAAATTTTATTTTAGTAACATGGACAGGGAGAGGTTTTTTTTATCGGCAACAATTTTTTATTTTAGAAACATGGACAGGGAGAGGTTTTTTTTTCTGTAACAAAATTTTTTATTTTAGTAACAGGGAGAGGTTTTTTTTATCTGTAACAATTTTTTATTTTAGTAACATGGACAGGGAAAGGTTTTTTTTATCTGTAATAAATTTTTATTTTAGTAACATGGACAGGGAGAGGTTTTTTTTATCTGTAATAAATTTTTATTTAGTAACATGGACAGGGAGAGGTTTTTTTTATCTGTAACAATTTTTTTATTTTAGTAACATGGACAGGGAGAGGTTTTTTTTATCTGTAACAAATTTGTATTTTAGTAACATGGACAGGGAGAGGTTTTTTTTATCTGCAACCATTTTTTATTTTAGTAACAGGGAGAGGTTTTTTTTATCTGT
Organism: Physella acuta; assembly: GCF_028476545.2. Lineage (NCBI taxonomy): Eukaryota > Metazoa > Mollusca > Gastropoda > Physidae > Physella > Physella acuta. The sequence continues at coordinate 91,515 of NW_026732186.1, read as the reverse complement.
AACAATTTTTTATTTTAGTAACATGGACAGGGAGAGGTTTTTTTTATCTGTAACAATTTTTTATTTTAGTAACATGGACAGGGAGAGGTTTTTTTTATCTGTAGCAATTTTTTATTTTAGTAACATGGACAGGGAGAGGTTTTTTTTATCTGTAATAAATTTTTATTTTAGTAACATGGACAGGGAGAGGTTTTTTTTATCTGTAATAAATTTTTATTTTAGTAACATGGACAGGGAGAGGTTTTTTTTTATCTGTAACAATTTTTTTATTTTAGTAACATGGACAGGGAGAGGTTTTTTTTTATCTGTAACAAATTTTTTATTTTAGTAACATGGACAGGGAGAGGTTTTTTTTATCTGCAACAATTTTTTATTTTAGTAACACGGACAGGGAGAGGTTTTTTTATCTGTAACAATTTTTTATTTTAGTAACATGGTCAGGGAGAGGTTTTTTTTATCTGTAGCAATTTTTTATTTTAGTAACATGGACAGGGAGAGGTTTTTTTTATCTGTAATAAATTTTTATTTTAGTAACATGGACAGGGAGAGGTTTTTTTTATCTGTAACAATTTTTTATTTTAGTAACATGGACAGGGAGAGGTTTTTTTATCTGCAACAATTTTTTTATTTTAGTAACATGGACAGGGAGAGGTTTTTTTAATCTGTAACAATTTTTTATTTTAGTAACATGGACAGGGAGAGGTTTTTTTTATCTGCAACAATTTTTTTATTTTAGTAACATGGACAGGGAGAGGTTTTTTTTATCTGTAACAAATTTTTTATTTTAGTAACATGGACAGGGAGAGGTTTTTTTTATCTGCAACAATTTTTTATTTTAGTAACATGGACAGGGAGAGGTTTTTTTTATCTGTAACAAAATTTTTTATTTTAGTAACAGGGAGAGGTTTTTTTTATCTGTAACAATTTTTTATTTTAGTAACAGGGAGAGGTTTTTTTTATCTGCAACAATTTTTTATTTTAGTAACAGGGAGAGGTTTTTTTTTATCTGTAACAATTTTTTATTTTAGTAACATGGACAGGGAGAGGTTTTTTTTATCTGTAACAATTTTTTATTTTAGTAACATGGACAGGGAGAGGTTTTTTTTATCTGTAACAATTTTTTATTTTAGTAACATGGACAGGGAGAGTTTTTTTTTATCTGTAACAATTTTTTATTTTAGTAACATGGACAGGGAGAGGTTTTTTTTATCTGTAACAATTTTTTATTTTAGTAACATGGACAGGGAGAGGTTTTTTTTTATCTGTAGCAATTTTTTATTTTAGTAACATGGACAGGGAGAGGTTTTTTTATCTGTAACAATTTTTTATTTTAGTAACATGGACAGGGAGAGGTTTTTTTTATCTGTAACAATTTTTTATTTTAGTAACATGGACAGGGAGAGGTTTTTTTTATCTGTAACAATTTTTTATTTTAGTAACATGGACAGGGAGAGGTTTTTTTTATCTGTAACAATTTTTTATTTTAGTAACATGGACAGGGAGAGGTTTTTTTATCTGTAACAATTTTTTATTTTAGTAACATGGACAGGGAGAGGTTTTTTTTTATCTGTAACAATTTTTTATTTTAGTAACATGGACAGGGAGAGGTTTTTTTATCTGTAACAATTTTTTATTTTAGTAACATGGACAGGGAGAGGTTTTTTTTATCTGTAACAATTTTTTATTTTAGTAACATGGACAGGGAGAGGTTTTTTTTATCTGTAACAATTTTTTATTTTAGTAACATGGACAGGGAGAGGTTTTTTTATCTGCAACAATTTTTTATTTTAGTAACATGGACAGGGAGAGGTTTTTTTTATCTGTAACAATTTTTTATTTTAGTAACATGGACAGGGAGAGGTTTTTTTTATCTGTAACAATTTTTTATTTAAGTAACATGGACGGAAAGAGGTTTTTTATCTGCAACAAAAATTAAACTTTGTTCTAGCCATTGATGAATCAGCACTGATGTTTAGAGCACAACGAATTTTTAGAGACTTATTAAAAGCATTAAATATTACCTAATGTTTGTGCTAAAATTACCTTGCCTTAGTTCTAAGAAAGTGTCATGTTTTGTGGCATCACAGTTTTAAACATCACATCTCAACATTTGTATACATACAAACATACACACAAACAAAAGCTGACAACAACAAATTTCTCCAACTTGATCTCAATCACTATTTGCCAGTGAGATTAAATGCTGAAATGTTTTACCAACAAGTGCCCAGTCTGATTAAATGTTTTACCAACAAGTGCCCAGTGAGATTAAATGTTGAAATGTTTTACCAACAAGTGCCAAGTGAGATTAAATGTTGAAATGTTTTACCAACAAGTGCCAAGTGAGATTAAATGTTGAAATGTTTTACCAACAAGTGCCAAGTGAGATTAAATGTTGAAATGTTTTACCAACATGTGCCCAGTGAGATTAAATGTTGAAATGTTTTACCAACATGTGCCCAGTGAGATTAAATGTTGAAATGTTTTACCTACAAGTGCCCAGTGAGATTAAATGTTGAAATGTTTTACCTACAAGTGCCCAGGCTGATTAAATGTTGAAATGTTTTACCAGCAAGTGCCCAGGCTGATTAAATGTTTTACCAACAAGTGCCCAGTGAGATTAAATGTTTTACCAGCAAGTGCCTAGTGCAGGGGTCGGCAACCTTTTGAGACAAAAGAGCCAAAAGTTACAATTTATAAAATTTTCCAGTTTTTAAAGAGCCACCAACATTTTTTTTAATTTTAGGATTTGGTATATGTGTATATATCTATATATATATCTATATATATCTATATATATATATATATATATATATATATATATATCAATGTATGTGTGTTTGTGTGTTACTGTGTGTGTTTCTGTTTTTCTTTTATGCATTACTACACCTTTCATCCGATCGCCATGAAACTTTGGGAAGTTGTTAAGGATACTCATGGGAAGGTTTCTGCGAAAAAAGTTTTTCAAATTCGCATTAGTGGCGCCCCGGCAGCGCCCGATTCGATTCTTCTCTATATACTGTAAATAAAAGTAAAGTCGATTGCGGTTTGATCGTCATGAAACCTTAAGGAGTTGATTAAAACGCTCAAGGGGATGTTTGTAAAAAAAAAATCATTTTAAATTTCTTATGAACGGCGCCCCGGTGGTGTATTTTTTCGTCAATACACCTTTTGGCGCCCAGAGTTCCCGAGCGGCTATGTTAGTACTTGGCAACCTTTAATCGGGCGTTTTGCATAGCGGGTATGGGGTACTACTATATTCAGCGGCAAAACTGCAACAGGCGCAACCACCGAGCACTATGGCACCTACGTTCAATTTTAAAAATAGGCTTTACACTATAGACACGCGTTGCTTTAGTCGCTCACTAAATCGAATCAGGCGCGTCCTCCGGCTTCTCTGCAGGGTGCGATTTGGCGCCCAGGGCTATCCTGCGAGCACCAAGCCCCTACCTTAGTTTTAAGTAGCACCCTACAATATGACATTCGATGATTAAACCGAGCTAGGGGCCGTACGCATCGCCCCGTGGTAGTGTAATAAGGTTCACTAGAGCGCCACATTCCGTCCTCGACAAATAGGCGGTGAGTTGAGTGATTAACGGAGATATTACGGTGAGTGATTAACTTACACTCAAAGCTTTAATACAGCACGCCATGTTGGTAGGCGGTAGTGTAGGTAAACCCGTGCCTCGATAAATATGATCCAAACACGGGCATTGTTTAAACTTAAATAACTCATCTTTAGAAAACAAGGTAGTACATTGAAATAGGGAGTAACTAAATATTCTAATAGAATAGCGAGTGTTTTATTGTTTATATTTATTATTATATCGTTCATTACCGAGTGCTGCAGACTAATACTTTTATGAGTTTCAAAAATAAAATAAAATAATTATTCATATTTGTGCACCGAGCTGAAGAGCTGCACCTTGACACCAAAAGAGCCGCATGCGGCTCGCGAGCCGCAGGTTGCCGACCCCTGGCCTAGTGAGATGAAATGTTTTACCAACAAGTGCCCAGTCTGATTAAATGTTGAAATGTTTTACCAACAAGTGCCCAGTGAGATGAAATGTTTTACCAGCAAGTGCCTAGTGAGATGAAATGTTTTACCAGCAAGTGCCCAGTCCCCTGTGTCATACACATCACCACTGTAGTACAGGATGTAAGTGTCAAACCTTGGACCATCGTTGGTTCGACGATCAAAAAATGCTTTCAGCTGTAACAAGAATTGTATAATTCTGGTTTGTATAGTGTTGTCACACAATTATGCTTTGTCCAAAAAATCTTGTGTATGACAGAGTGTATGACATACCAAATGTATGACAGACCAACTATATGACAGACTTTGTGTATGACAGACTTTGTGTGTGTATGACAGACCTAGTGTATGACAGACCAAGTGTATGACTGAGTGTATGACAGACCTAGGGTATGACGGACCAACTATATGACAGACTTTGTGTATGACAGACCAACTATATAACAGACCTTGTTTTGTAAACTGTCCAACTCCAGTCCACTACTAGAGTAATCACAGCCAAAGTTCTGTATCATGTGGTAGGAGAAGAGTTGTTGCAGCAAGCCCAGAGTGCTGGCCCCTCTAGAGCCAATATCTTGGACATCAGCGCTAGACAAAAGTTGGGCTCCAACTCCCTGTCTGAATATTAGAAATATTTACTCCATCTAAATCTATAAAACCCCACGTTCGCACATCTCTCTCTCTCTCTCTCTCTCTCTCTGTCCGCAAAAAATTTTCGCCGGACATCACGTCAGAATCGGCAGCGATATATGAAGAACTTTTTACGGACTTTTGTTGAAAATAATATGTTAGATGTTTTAAATGTATAACCACAATTTTATTTAAAGAAGAAAAATAAAAAATAAAGGCGTATTCGAATGTAGAGAAACAGTATTATTTATGCAACCGGAAAAGCATTTATATATGTGAAAAAGAACACATAAACTGTGACGTCACTATTTATACATTAACTAATGACGTCATCTGCCGTGTTTACAATAAAAAAGAAATGAACTATTTCATTCAAATTTGATTTAGATCTACGTACACTATGAAATGTATACAATACAATTTTTCCGGCCTAAACTCATAAAATTTATTTATACAAAATCTTTGTTTGGAACTGGCTAATTTGGGATAAAAAAATTAATTTGAAAGAATAGGCATATTCGCGTAAGTTAAGATTTTAAAATACGTCTTTCATTCTCTGTATTTTATAAGGTGCCTAAATAGGGGAGATGTTAGTGTACTATAAACCACGCAGGTGGTGCGGGTTCGAGACACACCAAGTCAACTTGGTTTATGTACTTTTTTTTTTATTTTGCTCGGGCTAAACTTAAAAAAAAAAATTCTATTACGATTCTAGATCTAGATCTAGATTGTCGGGTGTCCGATAAGGCACTACCCGGCGCCGCAGGCGCTTCAAATTTGGCAGGATCTTGCCTTGGTTGGGGCGACAGAACACGGGGGCCGGTTGGCCGAAAAGTCTACGATGAGGGGGTAAAAACTGACCTCGACTGACCGGCGCCTTATATGGGCGAATTAATTAAGCATTCAAATTCTCAACGTTTCGAAAGCCTAAGCGAAGCTGGGCAGCATGCCTAGTGTATTCTAGAAGTTGTTCAAAAATATATGGAGCATTTCTTTGAAAAACTATGTAAATTAAATAAATTTTAACGTATAGTTGTAAATATTGAAACTAATGACATCATATCATTTACATGCGCCCCCCACCCCATTGTCCACCAACTAACCTTAGGGCAGTGACTGGACTAATGACAGCATAACCTGTGCACGTCCCCCCCAAGTTGTCCCCCAGTTCCCAGAACAAACTGACGATGGCACATTCCAGAGGTAGAACAAGGAAGACGAGAGCCAGGGTGTAGGGTGTCCTGGTCTCAAACCCAATGACAAAAACTAGGACGTTGGTGATGAGGGACAGGAAGATGATGCGTTGAGAGACCAGGCCAAAGTAGCGCAGACCTGGGGAGAGACAACATTTGATCCGCTTCAAATCTTAAGTCAAAAATATAAATATAACAAGATGGTTAACCAAGAAAATGTTTAGAAACAAATTTTTTAAATCAAGAGCCCAACCTTTGGCCGCCATGATCCTTTTGAAGCTGCTTCCATTTTCAGCACTGGCATTGCACTCTGTGACCTTCCCCATCAGCTTCCAACAGGTGATGAAGAACATGAGGTGGAACATGAGCCAGACCACAGCTAGAGCCATGTACAGGGGAAACACAATGAACCACTCTTTGTGACGCGACGTCCCCACGCCCACAACCACCGCTAGCACCAGCTGCAGTAGAAACAGCAACACCAGGTAAAGGTAGCGGAGCACACGGGGCTTGCTGAAGTAGGATCTCCACCTGTCTATCATTGAGAGACCACAGAAATAGAAATCAATGACTGGCTGAAAGGCGTGGCGCCCAACAAAACAGGTGAGGGCGTAGATGTTTGGTTTGACCTCTAGAGCAGGGAAAAATAAAAATATCCCCACACAGATAAACGAAACAAAACTAATAAATCCTGTGAATGATTTCAGTCTCATAGCTGTGATGTGGAATATGTATGCTAGTGTATACAGAGACAAGGCTATGCTGTCAACACCTGTCACAATGCTCGCAATAATCAAACCAGTGGATTCTAGACCTTCTGATATCGTCAACATTTTAGCATCTCCCGCGTCCAGTTTGAGCAAACGTTCTAGAATGTTCCAGAACCAGCCCAGCACCATGCTGGTGATGAACATGGCCTCCATGACCTCCTCCATGGTCACGTACTGCAGCTGAGCGTTGTTGGTGAAAGCCAGGATGCCGATCAGACAGCCGACCCAAACGTGGAACAACGCTTTGCCCAGGTCCTCCATCCCAAAGTAGTACTGCAGCGCACATGAAATGGCAAACACAAAAGCCCCTAGAATGGCAATGACAGATATTGTTACATCTTCTGTGAAAGACCACTGGGTATACAGACCCAGTCCAAGAGCCACAACTAATATCAGCTCTGGTATAAATCGCACATATTGCACAGTTATCCCCCTTTTAGCTTGCTTGACTCCCATGATTATTTTCAGAACAAAATGAACAAGAAAATATTTGAGCTTTGACCAAAAGCCGATGCACCAGGTTTTGGTGCTGTTTTTATAATAGAAGAATCTTTTCCTTTTGATCAACTGCTGCAACAGCTCATGATTCATCCTTTGGAAGTTGAGGCTGTAGTTGCCGTCATCTCTCTGTCCTCCTGCAATATAAAAAAAATTTCTAATGGAGAAGTTGTGTGTTGTTGCGTTAAAAATAGCTTGAAACAGTCCGGTTAATAAGGCATCCATAATTTATATCATACTCCTGGGGGAAAAGGGGTTGGAACTTTAGTGGGGATGTGTGACATGAGGATTAAAACGGGTGACATAACACTTGACTTTAAAAAGTTATGTGTGAAATAAAATAATAACAGCTTAGCATTTTTAAACCCTTGAAATTTTTCAACAAAATCTGATCAATATAATTTATGTTGACCCAGTGTGTTAATTATTTTAGAAAGTGATCCCTGTTTTTTTTTTAACTTGCTATTGGGAAGGAGGTAGACTGTAGTGTGACATCATTTTAGGAAAGTGGCCTTACTTTTCTGGATGTGTTACTACAATGAAGGGGTAGGGGGGGGGGATGTTGGTGAAAATGTATGATATCATTAAGCCTCATCTGCCAGAGGGTTCAAACTCAGGACTTCCAGGTTAGCAAACATGTGCTCACCACCCTGACCACTCCAACCCCCTGAATTGAATTCGGATCTAGTAGCCTAGTTAGTTAGTATCATAAAATTAACTAAAAACTAGATCTATATATATACTAAACTATTTTATTTCACCCAGCCAGGCCTGTACTTCTTGCAAATATTGCAATAAATTTATTAAATTAGAATAATCAGATCAAGTAGATCTAGAATCTAGTTTCTAGACTAGTAACTAGTGCGAGAAATTAGATTCTAGAACCAGATTCTAGGTCAGTTAGATCTAGATCTGGTTACTAAAATTTTTTATTTTTACTTAATATTTAAAAATTAAAAAAAAACAACAAACTATTCAGTAGTATGCAGGGTAATCTATCGTTTTGGGTACGTAAAATCGCCCGCGACTAGTAATGTGAAAAACAGGTGACTCCTTACATTTTAATAATTATATCACATTTTGAGGAGGATTTATGTTTTAAAAATACAAAAATGTTTCCTTGTTTCATTTATGTACCTGTTTTTAAACAATTGAATTAAAACTTTTCAGTAATAAATGAAGACTAGCGATGTTTCCAACAGATGCAACCATGCTCATTTACTATAGCAGCCATCTTGTTAAAGTTTTATTTTTATAGACTTAAAGCGCAAGATTCAGGCGGAAGTCACTCTATTTTACAAATGGCTGCTGTTTATATAGCAAACCTTGCTTGTAGACACTGCTGTTTAAAGTTAATTTCTGGCCTATATTGATATATTTAGCCATTGATTTAGGTTTATTATTCATTTATCTAGTTTTATTTGACACAAACATATCACAATATACTTCTATTACAGCCTTGACAATGAGGTAACGTTTTCGTACATTAATAGCCGCGGGCGATTTTACGTACCCAAAACGATAGATTACCGTATGCAGTAAATGAGTATGCTGCACTATGCAGCCATGCAGAGTTTATCGGCCTTCGCCTTCTGTCTGAGTCTGGTGGGATTTCGATCTAGACCATATATTCTAGATCTAATCTAGACTGTTTAGAACTTTAGAGGCTTGTGTCTACTAACCATATTATATAAGATCTAAATCTAGATCTAGATTTATATCTATATCTAAATTGTGAGTGTTACCTGTAGATACTCAAGTCATTTGTGATTATTGTTTTCTAGTTACCTCAAGATCTAACAACAGCAGGATATTTTTAAAACCGTAGTAGTCTCCCCTTCGTTTACATTCGTTTACAAAAGAAATTGTTTTCTCTAACTACGCCTAACCTAATTGAAAAAAATGCATTACATTTACAATTATCAATTAGATCTAGATCTAGATTTAATTCTAATTCCAAAACTTTTTACGTTTAGAAATAGATCAGCTCTCCTGATAACAGCTTTGAATATAAGCTTATGAAGTCATGATCACTAGATCTATCATATGTATTCTGTCAATCTTGTCACTAGCGAAAATATTATAGATCTAGATCTAGATCTAGTAAGGGGCGACTACAAAGTTTGTTAACATTCCAAAATTATATTTTGACTATTTCCCTTTATTCGACAGATGGCAGTAAATGCCGGAAGTATTGATGTTTTACCCAAAGAAGGATGTCAATACAGATCTAGATTCTAGATTAATTCTAGATTCTAGACGTCAAACAAAACAAAAAGAAAATTGAAATTTAAGACCCTGTCTCAATTAGATATAGATCTAGAATCTATCGAGGTCTAGATTCTAGATAGATCCACTATCTGTCTAGTTTTCTATATTTTATTTAAATTTTCATTATTTTGTGAATGAATTCATTCAACGTTGAATTCTGTTCAAAGTTCCTTACTTCACTTGTGTTACTAGATCTAGAAATCTAGATCTAGATCTACTGATCTAGATCTAATAAATAAATTGTTAGCTAGATCTAGTTCTACTAAAAAAACAAATACTATCTAGATATATATTATTCTAGAAAACGAGATAGTCTAGGATTCTAGTCTTAGAACTTTTAGAAGTAGGAGTCTAGATCTAGAAATCTAGACTCTACTCTATCTAGACTAATCTTCTTAGTAATCTAGACTACTCTAGACTAGACAGATACATTTACTGTAGTGTGTACTGTAGTCAGTACCAGTCAGTAGTGTTAGGCTATTTTTTTTTTAATTGTTTGCTTTAGCATAAAATTATTAAAATAGGCCTAACAAAGTATTAATTTACGTATGTCTAACCAGTTTTTTTTTTAATTAGGCTATCTTAAAGATTATGGAGCAGCTAAGATAATAATTAATATGATCTGCAAGCATAATGAAGATTAAGCAGCTTATGGAGTACCTTTTCTTGGATTCTCACTTGCTTTCATATAATGGGTAATTTAAATAGGCCTAAATAAATTGATTAATTAAATTGACTAGGCCTGGCCTAATTAATTTCAAAGTATCTATTCCCAGAATAGCCTTGGCCAATTAGGCCTAATTTTTATATTATTAGATTACAAAGCATAATTCCAAAAGAATGGCCAACTTACAAATTTGTGCCTTTGAAAAATAATTCAAAATTTAATCATTTATTCTAACTCTTACTTTTTTTATGAAAATATTTTCAGATGACAAAAGGAAAGCGTCGTCTACAACCAAACCAACATCAAGTGGTAAGTACTCAGCCAAACGTTTGCATGTCCACTTTTTGATGAGTTAATTAACATAAAGTCTAAACCTAAAACAAAAATGTATACATTTTGAAGCTTGTAACAGTTTTTATATTGGTGTAAAGAAAGACTTGTGAAGATGATTTTGTTGTGTTTAGAAAATGGACCAATCATTCAAGAGTCCCAGGAATCAGAGGAGTACCAGCAGGATCTGCAGGTTGTTCTTGGCACTGCCTTTGGCGTCATCGCAATAGTTGGGCTTATTGCTATAACATTCTTGTTGTACCGCATCTACAAGTCTAGGCAGGCTGCATTATCTTGTGAGTAGCTTTACCGCCTTTTACCCTTATTAAATGTGGAGGTCTATTACATGTCAGTATGCTACAACTTCATTTTTCAAAAAAGTTATTTCAGTCATTAATTATTTTTATTGTTTGTCAAAAAGTTGTTTCTGATGAAAGAAACACACAATGTCCTGTTTGTTGTTTGTTAGATACTTGATAGTTGTTTCTGATGAAAGAAACACACAACGCCTTGTTTGTTAGATACTTGATTGTTGTTTCTGATGAAAGAAATTGATATCTTCCTCAGATCAAAACAATGACATAACTGAGGCCTTTGAGCGAGACACTGGTGTAGGCAAGTATTTTCTTTCATTGACCTTTGCCCAATCTGTGATTAAATTAAAGACATAGTTTCAATAGTGAACTCAATAAAAACGTGACTTTAAATATTGAAATTTTGTTTCAGAAGTAAATGGCAAGGCCCAGCCTGTTGTGCTGATGCTGTACGCTTACGACTGCCCCATACATGAGAGGGTGGTGGCAGCACTGGCCGGGTTCCTCATGGAGGCGTGTGGCGTCACCGTTACCCTTGACCTTCTTGAGGAACATGACATCACAGAACGAGGGGTTGATGATTGGCTGGTTGAGCGCCTGCAGGAAGCAGATTACATAATGGTGGTTTGCTCCCTTGGTGGGAGACTGCGCTGCTCTAAGAAAAGGGTCAAGTTTAAAACAGATGAGAGGCAAGTGTTGCCAGATTATTTTGCTGTTGCCGTTGATTATGTTGCGGAGAAAATGCGAGCAGAACGGCAGAAGGGTTTAGATATGAATAAATTCATCACAGCTTACATGGAGTATTCAACCCGCTCAGACATCCCCCCACAACTTGAAACAGCCTTTCAGTTTTGTTTAATGAAAGATGTGCACAAACTTCACCTACATTTGAATGCTCAAGGTCCAGATAACGACAAGGGGGACTCGGCATCCCAGACCAGCACATGTGAGAACCACTACCATGAGACGGAGGTGGGCGCTGTTCTTAAGGCCACCATCGAGCAGGCGCGGGAATATTTTCGTGAAAATCCCTCCTGGATGGATGAACGTCTAGAACTGGAGAGCTCGTTTGGGTTTTCTCTGCGGGCTGGCAAAAACAAGAAGCGCAGGAGGAGTTCAATGGAGCAGCCACTGCTGACTCTGATGGGAACAGCACAAACAGCTCATCATGACAGCAGCTGTAATAATGTCAGCAACAGCAGCCACAGGTCGCAGATGGTGCTGCCCCAGCAGATCCCTCTGTACCAGATGGAGCGAGGTGTCAGTAACACTCTACCCCGCACCAACCCCGCCTCCTATTTTCATGAGTGTGATCAGCATGGCTTTGGTGGACTGTTACAAAACCGACAAAATTCCCTCCCTTCCTCCCTGGCCAGCAGTTGTATAGTATCCCCCAGTGCACGCCACGCCTTATCCAAGAGCATGGACAGTTTTGCCACGGACCCCAGCCACCCGTCAGACGGCCTGCCCTGTCTGTACTGCAACTGTTCCCATATGGATGCCAGGCCAGAGTGCAGACACCTGGAGCGCCAGCAGGTCCAGGTACACACATCCTCTAACCCCAGCCAGTCCTCTCTACACTTGTCACAGAAACAGCTCAGCACTGGACGCTCACAAACCACCATCCTTCACGCAGAGGTCCACCAGGAGTGGGAGCAGTCAAACAAAGGCACCCCTGAGAAGAAGTCTGCCACCTTCGCTGGTGACCCAAGATCTTGGGACTCTGGCCTGAATGTTCCGGTACCTTTAGCCCCATTTCAGTCTCTACCCCCTCACCAGCGCCCCCCAGGGGACCCGTCCCACTGGGACAGCCCTGTGGGGATACGCAGGTGGGGGACGGGGCTGACCCAGAGACACACCCACAGGTCCTTGTCTAATGCCTCTCATTCAACTGACGATTCTGAAATGGGCTCAGATAGCGATTCACTTGAAAGAGATTTGCGATCCATCCAGAATATTTCATCCTTCCAGGATTTTGTCAACTCTTCGTCTTTCATAGGTGGCAGTGTGTTTAAAAAGTCCTCCATCCCAGTCAGCGCTGTGGGTATTGAGATGAACATCTGGCCCCACAGAGACCCACAGAACAAGTGTAGTGACCCTAGAACTGATCTAATAGAGTTAGTTTAACCCTCTAGGTGCCACACCTACTAGCATTATCTTTAACAGTGCCTGCATCAACTATTATTTCTTTATTGTTACACAACAACACCTGGATTAACTATGAAACAGCCAGTAGAATCAGTGTTGATATTCCTGTGGTTTTATTCAGTTTCTAGTTGAAGGCTTCAATGTTAACAGAGAACTAGAAAGTGGGGATATTTGCTGTGTCAATAGGAAATTATTTTCATATACTTTTTCTTGTCAAAGGTCTTTTCAACTAAGTTTAGCTTGTTAGTTTTAACTACTAATTTCAGTATCAAGGATAAATCTACTCAATGTACTTGTTTTCAAGACAAAGTAACTATAAATTAGCTTATACTTTTTAAAATTATTTTAATTTCTTAAAGCAAATTTGTATGTTTAATAACAAATTCCCTTTGACAAAAAATGTTCCACTAATTTAAAAGCAATATTTATATGATCTAATACTGATACCAGTGATGTTCTCATGATCTATTCATAGCAGAGCAGAAAACAGGGGACTTAGTGGGTGAGACTGTTGACGTAATGGGTGACATGACATTATGGGTGAGACAGGTGACATGACATTATGGGTGAGACAGCTGAGATAATGGGTGACATGACATTATGGGTGAGACAGGTGACATGACATTATGGGTGACATGACATTATGGGTGAGACAGCTGACATAATGGGTGACATGACATTATGGGTGAGACAGCTGAGATAATGGGTGACATGACATTATGGGTGAGACAGGTGACATGACATTATGGGTGACATGACATTATGGGTGAGACAGCTGACATAATGGGTGACATGACATTATGGGTGAGACAGGTGACATGACATTATGGGTGACATGACATTATGGGTGAGACAGCTGACATAATGGGTGACATGACATTATGGGTGAGACAGCTGAGATAATGGGTGACATGACATTATGGGTGAGACAGGTGACATGACATTATGGGTGACATGACATTATGGGTGAGACAGCTGACATAATGGGTGACATGACATTATGGGTGAGACAGGTGACATGACATTATGGGTGACATGACATTATGGGTGAGACAGCTGAGATAATGGGTGACATGACATTATGGGTGAGACAGCTGACATAATGGGTGACATGACATGGTTGAGACAGCTGATGTAATGGGTGACATGACATAATAAGTGACATAAAAATAAAATTTTGATGTGTTCTTACACTGATCAGTGGCTATCTGTTGTCACACTGACTGACCAGTGTCTGGCTGTTGTCACACTGACTGACCAGTGTCATACTAACTGACCACTGTCACACTGACCAGTGTTGTCTAGCTTAACATTACACTCTTGTATAGTCTGTACAGTTCTATAAATAATAATACTATAGACACAATTATTTTGTTTAGTTACCAACATTCTGTTGACACAACTATTTGTTTATAGATTCTGCTGTCTACTATTGCTTGTGCTCAAGTTGTATTTTTATCATTGTTTTAAAATGGCTGTGACGATGAAAAATTTAATTATCCCTTGATAGTTTTGTGTATTGGGACGATCAATAAGGATCTTGAGATCAATATTTTCTGATCAATAAATCCATATATTTTCTACATTATGGGATTGACTATATGAGTGAAAATTATGGGACTATATGTGTGATCGCCATGGGATTAACATGAGACTATATGTGTGATCATGTGAGATTAACATGGGACTATATCATATGTGTGATCACCATGGGATTAATATGAGACTATATGTGTGATCACCATGGGACTATGTGTGTGATCACCATGGGATCACCATAGGACTATGTGTGGGATCACCATAGGACTATATGTGTTGTGTGATCACCATGAGATTAACATGGGACTATATGTGTGATCACCATGGGATCACCATAGGACTATGTGTGGGATCACCATAGGACTATATGTGTTGTGTGATCACCATGAGATTAACATGGGACTATATGTGTGATCACCATGGGATTAACATGGGACTATATGTGTGATCACCATGGGACTATATGTGTGATCACCATGGGATTAACATGGGACTATATGTGTGATCACCATGGGACTATATGTGTGATCACCATGAGATTAACATCTTGATGTCAATCACATGAAGAACATGATGTGATCTGTGAAAGTGCCTGTCTGTCAAATGGAGCAGAAATCAAATATTTTCACATGGTGCTGTCAATCTTTCCTGTCTTGTGTGTGTGGGGGGGGGGGGGGGGTGGGGGGTGTGCTCAATCAATACATGAGATTGTAGGTCACACTCACTTTATCAATACATGAGATTGTAGGCCACACTCACTTTATCAATACATGAGATTGAAGGCCACACTCACTTTATCAATACATGAGATTGTAGGTCACACTCACTTTATCAATACATGAGATTGTAGGCCACACTCACTTTATCAATACATGAGATTGTAGGTCACACTCACTTTATCAATACATGAGATTGTAGGTCACACTCACTTTATCAATACATGAGATTGTAGGACACACTCACTTTATCAATACATGAGATTGTAGGCCACACTCACTTTATCAATACATGAGATTGTAGGACACACTCACTTTATCAATACATGAGATTGTAGGTCACACTCACTTTATCAATACATGAGATTGTAGGCCACACTCACTTTATCAATACATGAGATTGAAGGCCACACTCACTTTATCAATACATGAGATTGTAGGTCACACTCACTTTATCAATACATGAGATTGTAGGCCACACTCACTTTATCAATACATGAGATTGTAGGTCACACTCACTTTATCAATACATGAGATTGTAGGACACACTTTATCAATACATGAGATTTTAGGTCACACTCACTTTATCAATACATGAGATTGTAGGTCACACTCACTTTATCAATACATGAGATTGTAGGTCACACTCACTTTATCAATACATGAGATTGTAGGACACACTCACTTTATCAATACATGAGATTGTAGGTCACACTCACTTTATCAATACATGAGATTGTAGGCCACACTCACTTTATCAATACATGAGATTGTAGGTCACACTCACTTTATCAATACATGAGATTGTAGGACACACTCACTTTATCAATACATGAGATTGTAGGTCACACTCACTTTATCAATACATGAGATTGTAGGCCACACTCACTTTATCAATACATGAGATTGTAGGCCACACTCACTTTATCAATACATGAGATTGTAGGTCACACTCACTTTATCAATACATGAGATTGTAGGCCACACTCACTTTATCAATACATGAGATTGAAGGCCACACTCACTTTATCAATACATGAGATTGTAGGTCACACTCACTTTATCAATACATGAGATTGTAGGCCACACTCACTTTATCAATACATGAGATTGAAGGCCACACTCACTTTATCAATACATGAGATTGTAGGCCACACTCACTTTATCAATACATGAGATTGTAGGTCACACTCACTTTATCAATACATGAGATTGTAGGCCACACTCACTTTATCAATACATGAACTTGTATGTTTGTACATGGGTAGAAAAAAATTGCTCTCTTTTTTTTAAAAATGACACTTTTTGTTTTTTTAAAACCATGTTTTGTTTACATTTTTTAAATTGTGAGGTGTGAAAGTTGTTCAAATAATAAAGGAAGATAACTCTGATCTTCCCACTTGTCTTTAGACTTGCAGTGAGTAGAGCTGACATTCACCCATCACTGGGTGTACAAAACTGCACAAACACATTTTTTGGGGGAAATATTCTGACTGTTCATTTGTTTTAACACATTATTTTTTACAGCAAAGCTTCTTAACTTTTTGCTGGTAAGTTCAACTCCCCACCGTACACACCCACCTGAACTAGGTAAACATTTGACCATTGTTCTGCATTAAGCTTTACCCCTGACCTAGGTTAACCCCTTGACCCACTTACCTTTGACCCCTTTGAACTCTGCTAACATTGTCCTCAGTTTACTGTAACTAGTTCACTATTTGGTTGGACAAATGGTTGGAACAGCCTCTACCATAGCTCACTTGGCCAGTGATTGTATGCTATTATAGACCTATCTGACATATGTGTATGTTAAAAATACTGCATAGAATGTTGTTTTATAGAAAACTTTTGTTTACATATTTATTTTTTAAAGCCAACCATGGCTTGTACTAGAAGCATGGTCAGTTACTGGTCAGTAGTTTGTGCTCATTACTTGTTTGTTAAACCAACAGTTCCAGTATCCTTTCCTTTACCATACCACACAGCTTTACTCTCTCATACGTTGGTGTGTTCAGTATGGGTGTAGTTGTTGAAACTTAATATGTGAATGATACATATTTCATACTAGCATAACGTTTACTTTCTATTTTTTGGTTGTTTCAATTACAATGTTATTAAAAAAATGGTCACTTTAAGTTTTCGTGAATGATATCCCGACAAGCTAATATTGATATCCCGACAAGCTAATATTGATGTTGATCGTCATTTACAATTAATTTACAAGCCAGCTTCTATGGTATTTCTTACATAAATAACTACAATGTATATTCAAATAATAAATTGTACTTGTACATTTTTTATTTAGTGAAATCTTTTATATTTTAAACAACTTTTAAAGTATTATACTACTGTTTGATTATTTTTCAAATTTTTTTTTATTAAAAACAATATGGACAACTGCAATGTAAGCAAACCAGTGATTGTCTTCCCCTATCTAACAATAGTGATACAAATTAATTGAATAGCTGATTGCATTGTCGATTGTTTTCCTGATCAGCTATGGCTTAATTCCTTAGTTGTTTTTAGCTTTACATGTATTGAAAATGTGGGTTATAACTGTCTTATGAAAGTTATTGTATAAAATACAAGAATTTATCAGAACAATTAAAGAACATAATATTGTCGTAAGAAGTATTTTTTTTCATTTCTTAAAGTTTGGATACCTCATATATTAAGAAAAAGGTGCCTTCAAGTTCAACATTGACTATACTCAAATATTTTTTTTAAAGTAAATATACTTTTATATTTTTTAAAATTACCAATAAGTCCTATAATCATTATAGGTCACATTAGTAAATGGGTATGTCTAACTCTATTATTTACAGTCGTTGTGTGATCTTCTAGGTGGGTGAATAATTAGGTTAAGTATCCTTCTGGTATTGCTTGATGCTGGGATCACTTCTCAATCCCCGAACCAGATTGTGTTTTATGTTTCTTGTTAATGAAATAAGTTTAGGTGTGTTGTCCACATGAAATGTGTTGTGGTGTCTTTAAACTGACCAACAACCAAATAACAGATCAATAAATAAACCAAATGCTTAGAAGAAATAGTGAAATTATTTATTGACAACTTTCAGATCTTTTAGAATACTACAACAGTTGTAAACAATGTTATCTGAATACAATTATTTCATCAATCTAATTATAATGATAATGCCGAGAGTTGATTGGGTGACTGCTGGGCTAAACTTGAGACATTCAAACTGTGAAGGGCTAGACTTGAGAACATTACCAGCTGATGGTGAGCTGTTTCATACAGAATAACACCACAAAGTACACACTACCACAAAGTACACTACCACAAGGTACACAGCACCACAAGGTACACACTACCACAAAGTACACACTACCACACCACAAAGTATCTACTCCCACACCACAAAGTATCTACTCCCACACCACAAAGTATCTACTCCCACACCACAAAGTATCTACTCCCACACCACAAAGTATCTACTCCCACACCACAAAGTATCTACTACCACACCACAAAGTATCTACTACCACACCACAAAGTATCTACTCCCACAACAAACATACAGGTGTCACAAGAGTACACAGAGAAAAGCAGCCTTTCTTGTTTATCTAAATAAACATATTGCCCCCCCCCCCCCCCCCCACATTTTTTTTTTGCTTTCTATCTATCAATGAATTGATATCATTTTACAAGCCCTCAAATTTCTACTGTAAAAAGTTTTATTTCTTGTAGTTTGTGTGTTCTTATGACATGACACAGAAACTGGGACCATTCTAACTCACACGTAGGTAACTGTAACATTCTAGAAGCAATACATGACCATAACAAAACTTTTGCTGTTTACTTGCAGGCAAAGGCTTTCGTTCCCAATAAAACTGATGGATTATGTCCCTTGCATGTCACTCTCCCTCAACAAAAAAAAAGTTACACTAAACACACCTAACATTTCCAACTAAATGTCAAGAGTAAAAAATGCTGACTTTTTAACAAAGTAAATTTCACCTGTTTACACCTGGTAAATATTGTTGAACATATTAAAGTTGACCAATGAAATATTGAGGAAGAAAACTGATTATCCTCATTTTATAAAAAAATACAATTTCAACAGTGACCTCAACTTTTTAAACATTCATAAGACAATCTGATCTGAAGATATCTGATGAGTTATTAGAAATGTTACCATTTGAAATACAGGTTATGTTTATGTTAAAAACCTAAACTAGAAATACAAAAAAAATAGAAATATCAAGGTACATTGTATGGCTACAAAATGTTTAAATATATAACAGTAAAAATGTTCCCCTTATTTTCAGTTTTTTGTTTAAAATATAGATGTAAGTCTGTCACAAAACTTTTAAAAATAATTGCAGGGCTATGAGTATAAGATAAAAATTATGAATTAATCAAGTTGAGTACATTCAAGTTGAGTATAGAAAAAACATTTGAAACAACATTCTTGTGTATATTGGAAGACACTTCTATATTAATACAGGAATGATAAGCATAACATAATCTACCCTAGGCTATATATAGAACATAACCTCAGGGTCTACCTAAAGCTATATTTAGAGCATAATCTTAGAGACTACCCTAGGCTATATATAGAACATAATCTCAGGGTCTACCTAAAGCTATATTTAGAGTATAATCTCAGGGACCACCCAAGGCTAAATTTAGACCACTGCAGAGCAGCCTAAAATTGATTGTAAACATCAGCTGCTGTGTTACAGGAAAAATGAGGGTGTTTTTTAGGGGATCTATTTCTGTGGAGTCTGGATTCTGGGTTTGTCTGTTTCTAGGGCCACAGGAGCTGGCTATATAGCGCTAGCTGGACATGTAGGTGCTAGCTGGCTAAATTAGAGATGGCTAGTAAAAAAATATTGCAATTAAAGCTGATGTGGTTTTTCTTTAAATTATTGTACGCTTGTTACTTTGGTTTCATTTGGATTAGTACACTTACATGTACACAATAGATATAAATATTTGGGTTAGTACAGGTACATATACACAATAGATAAATATTTGAACAGTTGCAGAAACATGATAGAAATATAGTTAGAATAATTTCAGTTGTGATACCCTGCCTATAGTAGACTGAGATTGTGAACTATCATTTAATGAGGTTATAACAGTGAATGAACTACAATGTGATGAAGTTATAACATGGAATTTATCATGTAATGAATGAATAACATTGAATGAACTAGCATGTACTGAAACTATAACAGTCAATAACTAGCATGTAATAATGTGAAAGAACTAGCATGTAATAATATGAATGAACTAGAATGCAATTATGTTGTGAATGAACTAGCATGTAATGCTGTTGTGAATGAACTAGCATGTTATGATGTGAATGAACTAGCATGTAACGTGAATGAACTAGCATGTTATGATGTGAATGAACTAGCATGTAACGTGAATGAACTAGCATGTTATGATGTGAATGAACTAGCATGTAACGTGAATGAACTAGCATGTTATGATGTTGTGAATGAACTAGCATGTAATGATGTTGTGAATGAACTAGCATGTAATGATGTTGTGAATGAACTAGCATGTAATGATGTTGTGAATGAACTAGCATGTAACGTGAATGAACTAGCATGTAATGTTGTGAATGAACTAGCATGTAACGTGAATGAACTAGCATGTTATGATGTTGTGAATGAACTAGCATGTTATGATGTTGTGAATGAACTAGCATGTAATGATGTTGTGAATAAACTAGCATGTAATGATGTTGTGAATAAACTAGCATGTTATGATGTTGTGAACAAACTAGCATGTAATGCTTTTGTGAATGAACTAGCATGTAATGTTGTGATGGAACTAGCATGTAATGATGTTGTGATGGAACTAGCATATAATGATGTTGTGAATGAACTAGCATGTAATGTTGTGAATGAACTAGCATGCAATGATGTTGTGATGGAACTAGCATGCAATGATGTTGTGAATGAACTAGCATGTAATGATGTTGTGAATGAACTAGCATGCGATGATGTTGTGAATGAACTAGCATGCAATGATGTTGTGAATGAACTAGCATGCAATGATGTTGTGATGGAACTAGCATGCAATGATGTTGTGAATGAACTAGCATGTAATGATGTTGTGAATGAACTAGCATGTAATGTGAATGAACTAGCATGTAATGATGTTGTGAATGAATGCTGCAGTACCAACACAAATCTACAAGAGGCACTTCAAACTTAGATTTGCTAACAACTTACAAAAACAACTAGTAAACATTCAATAGAAAAAATGCATAGCTATTGTTATAAATTAACAAATCTGCTAAAACAGCTATTTGCTAAAATTAGAAAGAAATAGATTTATGAATAACAAAAGTTTTGTCCTAAATCAAGCATAGGATTTTTGTACAATAAAGGTTATTTTTGAGTTCCTTTTTTTTTCTCTAATAATGAAAATCTATTCAAATCTACACACAAGAAAAAGAATTGTGTAAATATCAATAATCTATGATGAAATTGGTTTGTTATTGACAGAAATAAGATAATAACAATAAATATACAAGAGGAAATCAATTGACACTAGATACATATTTGATTCTAAAACAAAAAAACTTTTTAAATAAACCGGGAGTGATCTCCCCTAAACTTTCTCAAATATTCTTATATAAAACAACAGGGGATGGGAACTCGGGATATAGGCATGATTTTTAATCCATTTTAAATACTTAAACTTTTTAAAATAGAGTAAAATCTCGTGGAAAAAGAATTGTACATCAAGTGAACGCCAAATAAAGATGGGCATAATAGTGCGCAATATTATTAGTACTTTATAAATTTACATGCGTTTTTTGAGAAATTAGAAATAGCGTAAATTACTACTTCCGGAAACTACTCAAAATTTGATAGAATAGAAGGTAGAGAATTAGATCATTTACTTACATGTGAAATTTTATTTATCTATCTGAAATAGTACTCAAGTTATAGGCTTTTGAAAAATTCAAAGTAGAAAAAGTACCACTTCCAGTTATTGGAAGTCCCTCAAAAGTTGATACGGATCTACGATATTGATAAAATACTTATATATGAAATTTCAACAACCTAGCTGTAACGGTACTCAAGTTATCGTGTTTACACACACACAGACATACGGACAAGATTGCAAAATTATGTTTTTCCGTATCAGTGAGGTGTAAAACGTCAAGATTTTTTTTTTGCACGATTACAAGACTTTCTCTATACTTCGTATATACGAGAAAGTAAAAATGTAAACAAGTGTAAACTCTTGCTGTGTCTAAAAACATCTCAAGTCTGACCACTAGCAAGCTGAGAAATATTTCAGGATCACAACATCAAGAAAATAGACGACATCTGACTTGTATGGAGAGTATAGAGTATTTCACAGTTTCAAAATGCAATATAAAAATAGAATCACCTTGCACAACCTGTCAATCAAATGGCCACCTGCCTCACCTGAACATTCAACAAAAAACCTGTTCTTGTGGAATGGTGTACAGAAGTAGCTGGTCAAACTAAAGCTACAGAACAAAATAAACTTCTTTAAAACATCTCTTTACTTGGTTTTAGATCCCCACCAGTTCAAATAAAACAGTTCAAATGTACCAGTTAAGCTGTTAAAAATGTAAAGCAGTATTGCTTTAAATTATCACTGTAACTGAAAGTAAAAAAAAAAATATTTTATGTGAATGATAAATTGTTACATCATGTAAAAAAAAAGTTTATGTGAATGATCAATTGTTACATCATGTAAAAAAAGTTTACTTTATGTGAATGATCAATTGTTACATCATGTAAAACAAAGTTTACTTTATGTGAATGATCAATTGTTACATCATGTAAAAAAAAGTTTCCTTTATGTGAATGATCAATTGTTACATCATGTAAAAAAAAGTTTACTTTATGTGAATGATCAATTGTTACATCATATAAAAAAAGTTTATGTGAATGATCAATTGTTACATCATGTAAAAAAAAGTTTACTTTATGTGAATGATCAATTGTTACATCATATAAAAAAAGTTTATGTGAATGATCAATTGTTACATCATGTAAAAAAAAGTTTCCTTTATGTGAATGATCAATTGTTACATCATGTAAAAAAAGTTTACTTTATGTGAATGATCAATTGTTACATCATATAAAAAAAGTTTATGTGAATGATCAATTGTTACATCATGTAAAAAAAAGTTTACTTTATGTGAATGATCAATTGTTACATCATATAAAAAAAGTTTATGTGAATGATCAATTGTTACATCATGTAAAAAAAAGTTTCCTTTATGTGAATGATCAATTGTTACATCATATAAAAAAAGTTTACTTTATGTGAATGATCAATTGTTACATCATATTTTTTCTTGGAACTCCACCATGGCGGAGTTGGCCTCCTCGTCAAACACAAAGTCGTTATCTTCATAGCGCTGATGCTTGCGACAGCAGCAGAACAAAGCCTTGACACTCTGACGCAGCTTGGGTGTTATCATCCACAGGAGGGGGTTAATACCTGGGGGGACAAAAGGTAGATGCAGGTAACATACCTGAGGGGGGGGACAAAAGGTAGATGCAGGTAACATACCTGAGGGGGGGGGGGGACAAAAGGTAGACACAGGTAACATACCTGAGGGGGGGGGGGGGACAAAAGGTAGACACAGGTAACATACCTGAGGGGGGGGGGATAAAAGGTAGACACAGGTAACAGATGATACCTGGGGGGGACAAAATAGGTAGACACAGGTAACAGATGATACCTGGGGGACAAAAGGTAGACACAGGTAACAGATGATACCTGAGGGGGACAAAAGGTAGACACAGGTAACAGATGATACCTAAGGGGGACAAAAGGTAGACACAGGTAACAGATGATACCTGAGGGGGACAAAAGGTAGACACAGGTAACAGATGATACCTGAGGGGGACAAAAGGTAGACACAGGTAACAGATGATACCTGAGGGGGACAAAAGGTAGACACAGGTAACAGATGATAACTGAGGGGGACAAAAGGTAGACACAGGTAACAGATGATACCTGGGGGGACAAAAGGTAGACACAGGTAACAGATGATACCTGAGGGGGACAAAAGGTAGACACAGGTAACAGATGATACCTGAGGGGGACAAAAGGTAGACACAGGTAACAGATGATACCTGGGGGGACAAAAGGTAGACACAGGTAACAGATGATACCTGAGGGGGACAAAAGGTAGACACAGGTAACAGATGATACCTGAGGGGGACAAAAGGTAGACACAGGTAACAGATGATACCTAAGGGGGACAAAAGGTAGACACAGGTAACAGACTGGATTGATACCTGAGGGGGACAAAAGGTAAAAGCAGGTAATAGATTGGCTTGATACCTGAGAGGGACAAACTGTTCAACAAATATATTTTCTAAAATGTATTTTTAGAAATATTTTAAAATTACTTGTTCGAAGAAGAAAAAACATGCCAGAATTTAAATTGAATATTAAAAATTTAATTATCAAACAGTTTTTTTAGGTGCTTCTAAAATGCTAATGCTAATGACATAAGTTTATTTTTTAATCAATGTAAACAAAATATAATGATTTGAATTTTGGGGAAAAAATGTATTAAAAAAATCTATGACCTAATTAGTTCATTTTGTGTTATATTTTATATAAAAAATTTACAATGATTTACCCTAAATCAAATTTTAAATCCAATTTTTAAATTTTAAAAAAACAGTTTTTAAATTTTTAATTAGTAGTAGTTAGAATAATACATTTTGTCTAAAATTTTACAGTGAGTTTTTTCGCATCTAAATAGAGTTAACCTGCTGGAGAAAATTTAAAAAAAAATTAATTTCCTGCATCTATAGGAACTGAATTAATTAAATTGCTTTTTATGGATTAATGCTACATAAACAAGAGCCATTACCTGAATTAGCATAAGATAACCACATGGCAAAGGTCAGCCAGTCCAAGAGTGTTGAGGTGCTGGTCAAGAAGAAGAAGAGGACGTGGATGAGGACAAATGGAAACCACATGACCAGCACTGAGAAGCAAATGACCCACAGCATCAGGACCTGGGGACAACCATAGATAGGACCCATCAACACAGATTCCTACATTTTTAGTTCTATTCTCTTTAGCTTGGCTAAATGAGATGACATTTTGTTTCATAAATATTAATGTGACAACAGAATAAAATGATTGTAGGAAACAAAAAACCACAGAAAAAAAGTCACTGGAATAAAGTCACAGGAAAAAAGTCACTAATGTGTATTTGCATGGAATTTGTTAATATTTTTACTTATTAAATATTTTAAAAGTGCAAATCAATCTACATTAATTAAATATGATGTAATGTGTGTAGTTTGTATACATATATTATATTTGTAATACATAAAAATAATTAGTATAAAGTAAGTTTTAATTCCGTCATACATATAATATTTTGTAGAACAATGACATAAAACAAGACTAAGCCCCACCCACCATCAAATATGAATGTGACAATAGAATAAAACAAGACTAAGCCCACCTGCCATCAAATATGAATGTGACAATAGAATAAAACAAGACTAAGCCCACCCACCATCAAATATGAATGTGACAATAGAATAAAACAAGACTAAGCCCCACCCACCATCAAATATGAATGTGACAACACAATAAAACAAGACTAAGCCCACCCGCCATCAAATATGAATGTGACAATAGAATAAAACAAGACTAAGCCCCACCCACCATCAAATATGAATGTGACAACACAATAAAACAAGACTAAGCCCACCCGCCATCAAATATGAATGTGACAATAGAATAAAACAAGACTAAGCCCACCCACCATCAAATATGAATGTGACAATAGAATAAAACAAGACTAAGCCCACCCACCATCAAACATGAATGTGACAATAAAATAAAACAAGACTAAGCCCACCTGACATCAAATATGAATGTGACAATAGAATAAAACAAGACTAAGCCCACCTGCCATCAAATATGAATGTGACAATAGAATAAAACAAGACTAAGCCCACCTGCCATCAAATATGAATGTGACAATAGAATAAAACAAGACTAAGCCCACCTGCCATCAAATATGAATGTGACAATAGAATAAAACAAGACTAAGCCCACCCACCATCAAATATGAATGTGACAATAGAATAAAACAAGACCAAGCCCACCTGCCATCAAATATGAATGTGACAATAGAATAAAACAAGACCAAGCCCACCTGCCAGCCCTTGTGTTCTCGCTCGTCACTGAACTCCAAGTCCCGTAACTCATCTCGCTTCTGGAAAAATGTTATTGTGGTTGCTATGAGCAACCCGACAGAAATGACTGCTGGGACTGCATACCCAGCCAACTCAATGATGAGGGAGAAAGGTTTGTTCAAGTGTAGGAAGCAATAGCCTTCAGCTGAGTTCACCCCGGTCCCTGTTTCTCCGTAGATATAAATGGGCACAATGATGCCCAGCCCACCTGCCCAGGTGAGCATGATGAGGACTGACGTCATGACGTACTTGCAGGCGCCCTCAGCAAAGTAGGGACAGGAGAAGAGGACGAATCTGTCAAAGATGATGGCCACGATGGCCAGGATGGACACGGTGCAGACGGCCATGTCTGCAATCAGCCAGATCCTACACAGCTGCTCGTCGTGGATCCACTGGTTCCGGAGTCTGTACTCGGTCAACAGGGGCATGACCAGCACCCCCATGACCAGCCCCGCCACACACAGGTTACACACATGCAAGTTGAAGCTGATCTGGGAACAAAACAAAGTTCACAACAGTTGCTTCAGTAACAGATTCAAGTAGGGGTTTTAAAAGAAAACAACTGCAAGCTGAGATGGTACATGCTTTCAAATAGAAAACCAACACTCAACTCTTCTAGCTGAGGGTTCATGATCTAGATGAGTGATTCATGTGCTATTGGAGGGGTTCATGTCATATCTGAGGGGGTTCATGTCTTAGCTGAGTGGTTCATGTGCTAACTGAGGGTTCATGTGTTATCCACATAATCTTGCTAATTGCATTAAAAAAGTAAGCTCCAAAAGGGAGATTAATTAATTTATAAGTCCAATCTTGTGTTTTTAAAATGTGATCATAAAAACGTGACTGAGTTGTTTTTGTATGAATTGTCCTTCAGATCGAGTTTTTTTTATTTTTAAATAATTTAATGCCACGCTAAAGGCGAATTGTACATAAAGACTTTTTTGGCCCACGCCATCAATAATAATCAGGCCTCTCTCAGCCGGCTGGGCTAAATGCCATTAAACATTTTAAATCGTAGGCCAACCGCATGTTACCCCTCTCTTGATTCCTGCACATACACACCCACCCCACTGTTAAATTGTGCTGGACAGCCACGGGGCCTCAGCTGTGGAGCACGTTCAGCTAATTACAATCATTAACTCGTGGGTTTTTTTTTTTTTTTTTGCTGTTGTGTTTTCTTGCTTTATTTGTTATTTGTTTTCTTTTGTCGTCTTTTTAAAATTATTATTTAACAAGAAGAAAAAAAAAAGAAATCTCTCTGGAAAACGTTTTCTGGACATCCAGTTAACATCTGTTCTAAGAAATCATCCAATAAACTACGGCAAGCAATTTTGGCTGTCATTTACGCAAATCATACCACCCCCACTCCCCCCCCCCCCCCCACATAGAAAATATAACAGGCCTAATGAGCTAGAAATTGGTTTCATCTAAACACCAAACAATTTCCACAGGGGGGGGGGGGGGTAAACAGGCCTATGTGATATATATTTTATGTCGGCAATCGTCAGGTTAGGCAACTAGAGATCGCTAGACATGAGGCATTTCCTGCAAGAGTCAATACATACACAGGGTGTAGTGTTACCTCAATACAAATACAGACCCGTCTATTTATTTAACACCAGTAGCCCGGCTGTACCGCTGTAGTGTTGAAGCAGGGAAGGCCTACAGAAATGGAGTCTGGTGCTCCAGTCATTGGCAAATGGAAAGGTCTGATAAAAGCTGATTTGGGGGCGGGCTGCAACTGGCTTCAACTTCATTTCAAAGATTTTTTCTTTAACCTTATTTAAAAGCAAGCATATCTTGAGACGTCTGGTGACGTCACATGGGACAAATAGCACGTCTGGTGACGTCACTTGAGGCAAATAGCACGCCTGGTGACGTCACGGTAGACAAACAGCAGCACACGGCGGGCGTGCCGGCACAAGACGAGATCATTGAGATGGATGGGGACAAGTATCGACAGTTTAAGGTGGGGTCACGGGAGGTCAATCAGAGTACCGGGGTAACCAGTCGGTACTGACCCTGATATACAGGGGTAACCAGTCGGTACTGACCCTCATATACAGGGGTAACCAGTCGGTACTGACCCTCATATACAGGGGTAACCAGTCGGTACTGACCCTGATATACAGGGGTAACCTACCATCACACTGTCACTGGCCTACCTATCTAGGTAACCAACCATCACAGGCAAAGTTATGATAGGGGAGGGATAACAGCAGTTGAGAGGGGAGGGATAACACAGCAGTTGAGAGGGGAGGGATAAGACAGCAGTTGAGAGGGGAGGGATCAGACAGCAGTTGAGAGGGGAGGGATAACAGCAGTTGAGAGGGGAGGGATAACACAGCAGTTGAGAGGGGAGGGATAACACGGCAGTTGAGAGGGGAGGGATAACAGCAGTTGAGAGGGGAGGGATAACACAGCAGTTGAGAGGGGAGGGATAACACAGCAGTTGAGAGGGGAGGGATAACACAGCAGTTGAGAGGGGAGGGATAACACAGCAGTTGAGAGGGGAGGGATAAGACAGCAGTTGAGAGGGGAGGGATAACACAGCAGTTGAGAGGGGAGGGATAACACAGCAGTTGAGAGGGGAGGGATAACACAGCAGTTGAGAGGGGAGGGATAACACAGCAGTTGAGAGGGGAGGGATAACACAGCAGTTGAGAGGGGAGGGATAACACAGCAGTTGAGAGGGGAGGGATAACACAGCAGTTGAGAGGGGAGGGATAACACAGCAGTTGAGAGGGGAGGGATAACACAGCAGTTGAGAGGGGAGGGATAACACAGCAGTTGAGAGGGGAGGGATAACACAGCAGTTGAGAGGGGAGGGATAACACAGCAGTTGAGAGGGGAGGGATAACACGGCAGTTGAGAGGGGAGGGATAACAGCAGTTGAGAGGGGAGGGATAACACAGCAGTTGAGAGGGGAGGGATAACACAGCAGTTGAGAGGGGAGGGATAACACAGCAGTTGAGAGGGGAGGGATAACACAGCAGTTGAGAGGGGAGGGATAACAGCAGTTGAGAGGGGAGGGATAACACAGCAGTTGAGAGGGGAGGGATAACACAGCAGTTGAGAGGGGAGGGATAACACAGCAGTTGAGAGGGGAGGGATAAGACAGCAGTTGAGAGGGGAGGGATAACACAGCAGTTGAGAGGGGAGGGATAACACAGCAGTTGAGAGGGGAGGGATAACACAGCAGTTGAGAGGGGAGGGATAACACAGCAGTTGAGAGGGGAGGGATAACACAGCAGTTGAGAGGGGAGGGATAAGACAGCAGTTGAGAGGGGAGGGATAACACAGCAGTTGAGAGGGGAGGGATAACACAGCAGTTGAGAGGGGAGGGATAACACAGCAGTTGAGAGGGGAGGGATAACACAGCAGTTGAGAGGGGAGGGATAACACAGCAGTTGAGAGGGGAGGGATAACACAGCAGTTGAGAGGGGAGGGATAACACAGCAGTTGAGAGGGGAGGGATAACACAGCAGTTGAGAGGGGAGGGATAACACAGCAGTTGAGAGGGGAGGGATAACACAGCAGTTAAGAGGGGAGGGATAACACAGCAGTTGAGAGGGGAGGGATAACACAGCAGTTGAGAGGGGAGGGATAACAGCAGTTGAGAGGGGAGGGATAACACAGCAGTTGAGAGGGGAGGGATAACACAGCAATTGAGAGGGGAGGGATAACAGCAGTTGAGAGGGGAGGGATAACAGCAGTTGAGAGGGGAGGGATAACAAAAGTTGAGAGGGGAGGAATAACACAGCAGTTGAAGTTGAGATGGGAGGGATAACACAGCAGTTGAGAGGGGATGGATAACACAGCAGTTGAGAGGGGAGGGATAACACAGCAGTTGAGAGGGGAGGGATAACAGCAGTTGAGAGGGGAGGGATAACACAGCAGTTGAGAGGGGAGGGATAACACAGCAGTTGAGAGGGGATGGATAACACAGCAGTTAAGAGGGGAGGGATAACACAGCAGTTGAGAGGGGAGGGATAACACAGCAGTTGAGAGGGGAGGGATAACAGCAGTTGAGATGGGAGGGATAACACAGCAGTTGAGAGGGGAGGGATAGCAAAGCAGTTGAGAGGGGACGGATAACAGCAGTTGAGAGGGGAGGGATAACAGCAGTTGAGAGGGGAGGGATAACACAGCAGTTGAGAGGGGAGGGATAACACAGCAGTTGAGAGGGGAGGGATAACACAGCAGTTGAGAGGGGAGGGATAACACAGCAGTTGAGAGGGGAGGGATAACACAGCAGTTGAGAGGGGAGGGATAACACAGCAGTTGAGAGGGGAGGGATAACAGCAGTTGAGAGGGGAGGGATAACACGGCAGTTGAAGTTGAAAGGGGAGGGATAACACAGCAGTTGAGAGGGGAGGGATAACAGCAGTTGAGAGGGGAGGGATAACACAGCAGTTGAGAGGGGATGGATAACACAGCAGTTGAGAGGGGAGGGTTAACAGCAGTTGAGAGGGGAGGGATAACACAGCAGTTGAGAGGGGAGTGATAACACAGCAGTTGAGAGGGGAGGGATAACAGCAGTTGAGAGGGGAGGGATAACAGCAGTTGAGAGGGGAGGGATAACAGCAGTTGAGAGGGGAGGGATAACAGCAGTTGAGAGGGGAGGGATAACACAGCAGTTGAGAGGGGATGGATAACACAGCAGTTGAGAGGAGAGGGATAACACAGCAGTTGAGAGGGGAGGGATAACAGCAGTTGAGAGGGGAGGGATAACACAGCAGTTGAGAGGGGAGGGATAACACAGCAGTTGAGAGGGGATGGATAACACAGCAGTTAAGAGGGGAGGGATAACACAGCAGTTGAGAGGGGAGGGATAACACAGCAGTTGAGAGGGGAGGGATAACAGCAGTTGAGAGGGGAGGGATAACACAGCAGTTGAGAGGGGAGGGATAGCAAAGCAGTTGAGAGGGGACGGATAACAGCAGTTGAGAGGGGAGGGATAACAGCAGTTGAGAGGGGAGGGATAACACAGCAGTTGAGAGGGGAGGGATAACACAGCAGTTGAGAGGGGAGGGATAACACAGCAGTTGAGAGGGGAGGGATAACACAGCAGTTGAGAGGGGAGGGATAACACAGCAGTTGAGAGGGGAGGGATAACAGCAGTTGAGAGGGGAGGGATAACACGGCAGTTGAAGTTGAAAGGGGAGGGATAACACAGCAGTTGAGAGGGGAGGGATAACAGCAGTTGAGAGGGGAGGGATAACACAGCAGTTGAGAGGGGAGGGATAACACAGCAATTGAGAGGGGAGGGATAACAGCAGTTGAGAGGGGAGGGATAACAGCAGTTGAGAGGGGAGGGATAACAGCAGTTGAGAGGGGAGGAATAACACGGCAGTTGAAGTTGAGATGGGAGGGATAACACGGCAGTTGAGAGGGGAGGGATAACACAGCAGTTGAGAGGGGAGGGATAACACAGCAGTTGAGAGGGGAGGGATAACACAGCAGTTGAGAGGGGATGGATAACACAGCAGTTGAGAGGGGAGGGATAACACAGTAGTTGAGAGGGGAGGGATAACAGCAGTTGAGAGGGGAGGGATAACACAGCAGTTGAGAGGGGAGGGATAACACAGCAGTTGAGAGGGGATGGATAACACAGCAGTTAAGAGGGGAGGGATAACACAGCAGTTGAGAGGGGAGGGATAACACAGCAGTTGAGAGGGGAGGGATAACAGCAGTTGAGAGGGGAGGGATAACACAGCAGTTGAGAGGGGAGGGATAGCAAAGCAGTTGAGAGGGGACGGATAACAGCAGTTGAGAGGGGATGGATAACACAGCAGTTGAGAGGGGAGGGATAACACAGTAGTTGAGAGGGGAGGGATAACAGCAGTTGAGAGGGGAGGGATAACACAGCAGTTGAGAGGGGAGGGATAACACAGCAGTTGAGAGGGGAGGGATAACACAGCAGTTGAGAGGGGAGGGATAACAGCAGTTGAGAGGGGAGGGATAACACGGCAGTTGAAGTTGAAAGGGGAGGGATAACACAGCAGTTGAGAGGGGAGGGATAACAGCAGTTGAGAGGGGAGGGATAACACAGCAGTTGAGAGGGGAGGGATAACACAGCAATTGAGAGGGGAGGGATAACAGCAGTTGAGAGGGGAGGGATAACAGCAGTTGAGAGGGGAGGGATAACACAGCAGTTGAGAGGGGAGGGATAACACAGCAATTGAGAGGGGAGGGATAACAGCAGTTGAGAGGGGAGGGATAACAGCAGTTGAGAGGGGAGGAATAACACGGCAGTTGAAGTTGAGATGGGAGGGATAACACAGCAGTTGAGAGGGGATGGATAACACAGCAGTTGAGAGGGGAGGGATAACACAGTAGTTGAGAGGGGAGGGATAACAGCAGTTGAGAGGGGAGGGATAACACAGCAGTTGAGAGGGGAGGGATAACACAGCAGTTGAGAGGGGATGGATAACACAGCAGTTAAGAGGGGAGGGATAACACAGCAGTTGAGAGGGGAGGGATAACACAGCAGTTGAGAGGGGAGGGATAACAAAGCAGTTGAGAGGGGAGGGATAACACAGCAGTTGAGAGGGGAGGGATAACACAGCAGTTGAGAGGGGAGGGATAACACAGCAGTTGAGAGGGGAGGGATAACAGCAGTTGAGAGGGGAGGGATAACACGGCAGTTGAAGTTGAAAGGGGAGGGATAACACAGCAGTTGAGAGGGGAGGGATAACAGCAGTTGAGAGGGGAGGGATAACACAGCAGTTGAGAGGGGAGGGATAACAGCAGTTGAGAGGGGAGGGATAACACGGCAGTTGAGAGGGGATGGATAACACAGCAGTTGAGAGGGGAGGGATAACACAGTAGTTGAGAGGGGAGGGATAACAGCAGTTGAGAGGGGAGGGATAACACAGCAGTTGAGAGGGGAGGGATAACACAGCAGTTGAGAGGGGATGGATAACACAGCAGTTAAGAGGGGAGGGATAACACAGCAGTTGAGAGGGGAGGGATAACACAGCAGTTGAGAGGGGAGGGATAACACAGCAGTTGAGAGGGGAGGGATAACACAGCAGTTGAGAGGGGAGGGATAACACAGCAGTTGAGAGGGGAGGGATAACACAGCAGTTGAGAGGGGAGGGATAACAGCAGTTGAGAGGGGAGGGATAACACGGCAGTTGAAGTTGAAAGGGGAGGGATAACACAGCAGTTGAGAGGGGAGGGATAACACAGCAGTTGAGAGGGGAGGGATAACACAGCAGTTGAGAGGGGATGGATAACACAGCAGTTGAGAGGGGAGGGTTAACAGCAGTTGAGAGGGGAGGGATAACACAGCAGTTGAGAGGGGAGTGATAACACAGCAGTTGAGAGGGGAGGGATAACAGCAGTTGAGAGGGGAGGGATAACAGCAGTTGAGAGGGGAGGGATAACACGGCAGTTGAAGTTGAGAGGGGAGGGATAACACAGCAGTTGAGAGGGGAGGGATAACACAGCAGTTGAGAGGGGAGGGATAACACAGCAGTTGAGAGGGGACGGATAACACAGCAGTTGAGAGGGGAGGGATAACACAGCAGTTGAGAGAGGAGGGATAACACAGCTGTTGAGAGGGGAGGGATAACAGCAGTTGAGAGGGGAGGGATAACACGGCAGTTGAGAGGGGAGGGATAACACAGCAGTTGAGAGGGGAGGGATAACAGCAGTTGAGAGGGGAGGGATAACACAGCAGTTGAGAGGGGAGGGATAACACAGCAGTTGAGAGGGGAGGGATAACACAGCAGTTGAGAGGGGAGGGATAACACAGCAGTTGAGAGGGGAGGGATAACACAGCAGTTGAGAGGGGAGGGATAACACAGCAGTTGAGAGGGGAGGGATAACACAGCAGTTGAGAGGGGAGGGATAACACAGCAGTTGAGAGGGGAGGGATAACAGCAGTTGAGAGGGGAGGGATAACACGGCAGTTGAAGTTGAGAGGGGAGGGATAACACAGCAGTTGAGAGGGGAGGGATAACACAGCAGTTGAGAGGGGAGGGATAACACAGCAGTTGAGAGGGGAGGGATAACAGCAGTTGAGAGGGAAGGGATAACACGGCAGTTGAGAGGGGAGGGATAACACAGCAGTTGAGAGGGGAGGGATAACACAGCAGTTGAGAGGGGAGGGATAACAGCAGTTGAGAGGGGAGGGATAACAGCAGTTGAGAGGGGAAGGATAACAGCAGTTGAGAGGGGAGGGATAACAGCAGTTGAGAGGGGAGGGATAACACAGCAGTTGAGAGGGGACGGATAACACAGCAGTTGAGAGGGGAGGGATAACACAGCAGTTGAGAGGGGAGGGATAACAGCAGTTGAGAGGGGAGGGATAACACAGCAGTTGAGAGGGGAGGGATAACAGCAGTTAAGAGGGGAGGGATAACAGCAGTTGAAAGGGGAGGGATAACAGCAGTTGAGAGGGGAGGGATAACACAGCAGTTGAGAGGGGAGGGATAACACAGCAGTTGAGAGGGGAGGGATAACACAGCAGTTGAGAGGGGAGGGATAACACAGCAGTTGAGAGGGGAGGGATAACACAGCAGTTGAGAGGGGAGGGATAACACAGCAGTTGAGAGGGGAGGGATAACAGCAGTTGAGAGGGGAGGGATAAGACAGCAGTTGAGAGGGGAGGGATAACACAGCAGTTGAGAGGGGAGGGATAACAGCAGTTGAGAGGGGAGGGATAACACAGCAGTTGAGAGGGGAGGGATAACACAGCAGTTGAGAGGGGAGGGATTACACAACAGTTGAGAGGGGAGGGATAACACAGCAGTTGAGAGGGGAGGAATAACACAGCAGTTGAGAGGGGAGGGATAACACAGCAGTTGAGAGGGGAGGGATAACACAGCAGTTGAGAGGGGAGGGATAACACAGCAGTTGAGAGGGGAGGGATAACACGGCAGTTGAGAGGGGAGGGATAACACAGCAGTTGAGAGGGGAGGGATAACACAGCAGTTGAGAGGGGAGGGATAACACAGCAGTTGAGAGGGGAGGGATAACACAGCAGTTGAGAGGGGAGGGATAACACAGCAGTTGAGAGGGGAGGGATAACACAGCAGTTGAGAGGGGAGGGATAACACAGCAGTTGAGAGGGGAGGGATAACACAGCAGTTGAGAGGGGAGGGATAACACAGCAGTTGAGAGGGGAGGGATAACACAGCAGTTGAGAGGGGAGGGATAACACAGCAGTTGAGAGGGGAGGGATAACAGCAGTTGAGAGGGGACGGATAAGACAGCAGTTGAGAGGGGAGGGATAACACAGCAGTTGAGAGGGGAGGGATAACACAGCAGTTGAGAGGGGAGGGATAACACAGCAGTTGAGAGGGGAGGGACAACACAGCAGTTGAGAGGGGAGGGATAACACAGCAGTTGAGATGGTCTACTACAACAGTCTACGCACTACAGCAGTGCTCACTCAAGTCATGTGATCAACACAGCTCAATATAATTTTACGTTGAAATTCGCGAGGCAACTTTTCTAGTAAATGTGTCTATGGCTAGCTAACAATAATTTAACACTATGTAAATATAATGTGTCGGTGGCTAGCTAACAATAATTTAACCGTATGTAAATATAATGTGTCGGTGGCTAGCTAACAATAATTTAACCGTATGTAAATGGAATGGGTCTATGGCTAGCTAACAATAATTTAACCGTATGTAAATGGAATGGGTCTATGGCTAGCTAACAATAATTTAACCGTATGTAAATGGAATGGGTCTATGGCTAGCTAACAATAATTTAACCGTATGTAAATGGAATGGGTCTATGGCTAGCTTACAATAATTTAACCGTATGTAAATATAATGTGTCGGTGGCTAGCTAACAATAATTTAACCGTATGTAAATGGAATGTGTCTATGGCTAGCTAACAATAATTTAACCGTATGTAAATGGAATGTGTCTATGGCTAGCTAACAATAATTTAACCGTATGTAAATGGAATGTGTCTATGGCTAGCTAACAATAATTTAACCGTATGTAAATGGAATGTGTCTATGGCTAGCTTACAATAATTTAACCGTATGTAAATATAATGTGGTTATGGCTAGCAAATGATAACTCAATCAGAATGAACTCTCCACCTCAGCTTAATAAGTTAACTTAGCTGTCTACACATGAAAAAATGTATGCATCAAAGAGTTTCATTTGAAAACGTGCACCAACTAAAAGAAGAAAGTTGCCACTCACCTTTCTCCTGTACTCACTCCTGAGTATGGCCAGGATGATGACGAGGTTGGAGAAGATGACCCACAAGGTGAAGGCTATCACGAGCAGCTCCTCCGGCCTGAACCTGGCCTTAGGCTCGTGAGGCGAACTTGTGGTGGAGGTCACGCCTAACTCATCCATGATGCTGCACTCAACAGCCGTCGTCTGCTCACATCGTTACAAGAACTTCAAGAGAGAGAAGATTTTCCACGTCTAAAGCATCAGCAGCATGGCCAGTCTGTCATTAGCCTAATCAATAGCAGGGGGGGGGGAGCCAGGGGTCTGAATCACCGGCCATCTACCACACTACGCCGCCGTCTGTACATTTGTCATCCAACAAATGTCACATAGTACAACTTTCCCCAGGCACACCCCAGTGACCAACATATCTCATCTGCAAATCTAATTGTACCCCTCATGGAATTATTTCAACGCCCCGCTAGTACCGGTACCACAGGGTCGACAACTCCAGGATACACGGGCTCAACTTAAAGGGCGGGCACTCGTGCAACGTTTTATGCTAAGAGAAAAATGCCCAATTAAGTTGGGTGAAATAAATCAGTGTTGTTGGATGAAATAAATCTGTGTTGTTGGATGAAATAAATCTGTGTTGTTGGATGAAATAAATGGGTTGTTGGATGAAATAAATCTGTGTTGTTGGATGAAATAAATCTGTGTTGTTGGATGAAATAAATCTGTGTTGTTGGATGAAATAAATCTGTGTTGTTGGATGAAATAAATGGGTTGTTGGATGAAATAAATCTGTGTTGTTGGATGAAATAAATCTGTGTTGTTGGATGAAATAAATATGTGTTGTTGGATGAAATAAATCTGTGTTGTTGGATGAAATAAATCTGTGTTGTTGGATGAAATAAATGGGTTGTTGGATGAAATAAATCTGTGTTGTTGGATGAAATAAATCTGTGTTGTTGGATGAAATAAATCTGTGTTGT
Organism: Physella acuta; assembly: GCF_028476545.2. Lineage (NCBI taxonomy): Eukaryota > Metazoa > Mollusca > Gastropoda > Physidae > Physella > Physella acuta. The sequence continues at coordinate 54,033 of NW_026732186.1, read as the reverse complement.
TGGATGAAATAAATCTGTGTTGTTGGATGAAATAAATCTGTGTTGTTGGATGAAATAAATCTGTGTTGTTGGTTGAAATAAATATGTGTTATATGCCAATGTTGTGGCTACTACCATTATGTTATATACCATCATTGTGGCTTCCATCATCATGTTATATAAATGCCAATGTTGTGGCAACCACCATCATGTTATAAGCCAATGTGGTGGCTACTACCATCATGTTATATGCCAATGGTGTGGCTACTACCATCATGTTATATACCAATGTTGTGGCTACCACCATCATGTTATATGCCATCATTGTGGCTTCCATCATCATGTTATATAAATGCCAATGTTGTGGCTACTACCATCATGTTATAAGCCAATGTTGTGGCTACTACCATCATGTTATATGCCAATGTTGTGGCTACTACCATCATGTTATATGCCATCATTGTGGCTACTACCATCATGTTATATGCCAATGTTAAGGCTACTACCATCATGTTATATGCCATCATTGTGGCTACTACCATCATGTTATATGCCAATGTTGTGGCTACTACCATCATGTTATATGCCAATGTGGTGGCTACTACCATCATGTTATATCCATGTGAAGCTGACTTAAATATAAGGTATTTTATGTTATTAGTGCATATGTAATAACATATTTTAAACAATATCTTTTACTTGGGGTAAAGAGGTTAGGACTATGGATAGTCTAAGAAAATAATGAATTTTTTTCAAAACAAATATGAGGAATTTTAACAGGAATTAAATGAGTATCTTTTGACGTATAGATCTTCATTTTAGGTAGAAGTGTTTTATTTTCTTAGACAATTTTGTCACACCGTAGAAGAATTACGCACTGTGCTTACATCCTCTCACAATCCTGTCGAGAAAATAAACACTGTGCTTATTTCCTCTGAACCTCGAGATAATATTTAGATATCGTCAACCGGATGTGAGAGGGTCTAAGGACACTAGTATTCCCTTTAGTGTTTGCTGAAATAAGCACTACCATAGCCTAAAAAATAATTATTAAAAATAAATAGGCCTAAAATAGGCCAACTTTAAATAAATGTTAAATGTAAGCCTACACCATACTATAGTCAACAGTTCAAGGATTTAAACATTACCTGACTCCTTATGCCCCAAATGTTGATTTTTGGGGATATATGGCTATGGGTCATAAATAAATACTAAACTGAACCATTTGATTAGATTTAATTAAACGAATCTATCTATATATATAAAAAGCAATGTATGTCTGTGTATGAGTGTGTCTGTCTTTTTTATGCATTACTACACCTTTCATCACATCCCCGTGAAACTTGTTGTTGAGAATACTCCTGGGGAGGTTTCTGTGGAAAAAATAAATTTCAAATCCACAGGGGTGGCGACCCAGCAGGGCGTGATTTGATTTTTCTCTATATAAGTTATATAAAAATAAAAGTTTGATGCGGTCCACCACCGTTCATCCAGTGCCATGAAACTATGTGGAGTTGATGAGAATACACTCAAAAAGGTTTCTGCTGGAAAAAAAATTAATTTCGCATGAGCGGCCCATGGCAGTGTTTGATTTGGTGTCTCTGTTTTTTCCATGAGCGCTATGGTGCCTACGTTTGTTTTAAGCAGTGCAATAGACTATTGACAAGATAGGGCGCTAGAGCCGTTCATTAAACAGGATCAGACGCGTTCCCCAGCACCCCTATAGGGTGCGATTTGGCACCCCAGACTTTCCTGTGAGCCCCTTACGTTACTTTTTAAAGAGCACCCTACAATACTAACATGGTGGTACACATGATCCGGTGATTACGCGTTTGAGAACAAGGTCACACGTCTAAGAATATGGTAACACAATGATGAAACCCTCTTAAAATATTACGTCATACTTTCTTCTGAGACTGCATCAATGCGCGGATGGGCACACTAGTTACTAAATATAATAGCCTTTGTTACTATGTGTAAGATGTGTTAGTAAAGGCTATGGGCCTAGTATTAAGTATATATTATTATTGACTACTAGACTTTATAGGCCTAATGTTCCTATATTTTCAATATTAGAAAACATGTAGTAGAAATCTTTAAAAATATTGGTTATCTATCGTTTTAGGTACGTAAAATCGCCCGAGGCTAGTAATGTACAAAAAAGTTACCTCATTGTCAATGCTTTAATAGAAGTATATTGTGATATATTTGTGTCAAATATTATAGATAAATGAATAATAAACCTAAATCAATGGCTAAAAGTATCAATATAGGCAAGAAATTTACTTTAAACAGCAGTGTTTGCGAGCAGGATTAGCTATATAAAAAGCGGCCATCTGTATGTTAGAGTGGCTTCCCCTGAATCTTGTGCTATAAGTTTACAATTTAAAAAAATAAACAAGATGGCTGCTATAGTAAATGAGCATGGTTGCATCTGTTAGAAACATCGCTAGTCTTCATTTATTACTGAAAAGTTGAATTCAGTTGTTTAAAAACAGGTACATAAATGAAACAAGGAAACATTTTTGTATTTTTCAAAACATAAATCCTCCTCAAAATGTGAAATAATTATTAAAATTTAAGGAGTCACCTGTTTTTCACATTACTAGTCTTTAGCGATTTTAGGTAGGCCCTACCTAGATCTTTGTCCTAAAGTAAAATAATAGATTACCTAAGTCTTGCCTTAGTTCAACTAATAGTTAGTTATTAGTTAACTAAGTTAGTTAGATTAGATCTATTGTATACTAGATTCTTAGGGTAATCTATCGTTTTGGGTACGTAAAATCGCCCGCGACTAGTAATGTGAAAAACGGGTGACTCCTTGTTTTCTAAACTTACTAGGCATGCTGCCCAGCTTCGCTTAGGCTTTTGAAAACATTGAGAATATGAATGCTTAATTAATTCGCCCGAGGGTCGGTCTTCGACCTCAGGAGTTATGAAGAGGTTCCTACGTGGACAATTTTTTTTCGATTTATTGCTCATATAAGGCGCAGGTCAGTCGAGGTCAGTTTTGACCCCCTCGTCGTAGACTTTTCGGCCAAACGCCCCCCCCCTGCCAAATTTGAAGCGCTTGCTTTATATATTATAGAGATTGGCAAATTGTATAGATAAACAAAGATTTAAAATAAGTAATTAAGGCCTGAAATACTTAAGTGTAGAAATGTATTATTTGAATAGATTCTAGATCTAGGTAGGGTCTACATCTGTGTAAGTCTAGTTTTTCCGTAGATCTAGATCATCTAGATCTAGAACCTCTAGATCTAGATGATCTAGAATCTCTAGATGATCTAGATCTAGAATATCTAGATCTAGAATCCTAATAGAATTTTTTTTTTAAGTTTAGCCTGAGCAAAATTGTATTGTATAAATTTTATAGCGTACGTAGCTCTAAATCATAATTGAATGAAATAGTTCATTTCTTTATTTTATTCTAAACTCGGAAGATGACGTCATCAGTTTCGTGCTCTTTTTTTTTTAGTGTAAACAATAAGCGACGTCATTGTTAAATGCGTTCTTGTCCCAAGTATATACATTTTTCCGGTTGCATAAATAAAATTGTTTTTCTACATTCGAATACGCCACTGGAAACAATAAAAAAATTTATAATTACAACAGTATGATAACTCAAGTGACTTAATGAATATCATAAAGAAACAGTTCCCAGAAAGATGCGCAAGGGGAAAAAAGCACTTTCCTGTTTGCGCAATTAACTGTGTGCTCAATTTTCTGGTTGAGCATTTTTTTGCGCATTTTTCCGTTGCAAATCTTTTTGGTCACCTAAAGAAACAAATTATTCAAATACATGTTCTCTACGCCCAATAACGCTATTGTTATTTATTTTATTTTTCTTCTTTAAATAAAATGTTGGTTATACATTTAAAACATCTACCATATTTTTTTCAACAAAAGTCCGTATCAAGTTCTCTATATATCGCTGAAGATTCTGATGTGATGTCCGGCGAAAATATTTTGCGGACAGAGAGTGTGAAGAGCGCACATGGCCTTTTATATATTAGGATATCGCGAGATTCAGGGGGAAGCCACTCTATTTTACAAATGGCTGCTGTTTATATAGTTATATAGCAAAACCTGCTCGCCAAAACTGCTGTTTAAAGTTAATTTCTGGCACATATTTATATATTTATTATTGGTAATCTATCGTTTTGGGTACGTAAAATCGCCCGCGATTTGTAATGTGAAAAACAGGTGACTCCTTAAATTTTAATAATTATTTCACATTTTGAGTAGGATTTATGTTTTAAAAAATTCAAAAATGTTTCCTTGATTCATTTATGTACCTGTTTTTAAACAATTGAATTAAAACTTTTCCGTAATAAATGAAGACTAGCGATGTTTCCAACAGATGCAACCATGCTCATTTACTATAGCAGCCATCTTGTCCAAGTTTTATTTTTAATAAAAGCTTTTAGCGCCAGATTCAGGGGGAAGCCACTCTATTTTACAAATGGCTGCTGTTTATATAGCAAATCTTGCTCTCAGACACTGCTGTTTAAAGTTAATTTCTGGCCTATATCGATATATTTTATTTAGCCATTGATTTAGGTTTATTATTCATTTATCTATAATATTTGACACAAAAGTATGACAATAAACTTCTATTAAAGCCTTGACAATGAGGTAACGTTTTCGTACATAAATAGCCGCGGGCGATTTTACGTACCCAAAACGATAGATTACCTTATTATTTAGCCATTGATTTAGGTTTATTATTCATTTATCTACAATATTTGATACAAACATATCACAACATAATTCTATTAAAGCCTTGACAATGAGTTAACTTTTTCGTACATTTTTTAGCCGCGGGCGATTTTACGTACCCAAAACGATAGATTACCTACCAATACCATTCTTTCTTACTCTTAGTAACTAGATCTAGATCTAGATTTAGATCTGTCTATATAAAATTATCTAAAAAATTAATTTACCCAGGCTTTTCATTAATTAGGCCTAAATCCAAAAAAAAAATAACTTCCTTAGATTTAGAGTTAGACTAAGTCATTAAACTCAGTAAACTGCAGCTCAAAACAAACATTTTATACCGGAAACGCCTAGATTTTGGATCCAGTTTCGATTTTAGATTTGTTAACTTAGTAACTAAGTAGGCCTAACTAATTTAGGCCTTATATTTGGCCTAAATAAAGACATGGATTAGATTTAGGAATAAGAGCTGTTGTTGGAGTCATATTTAAATGCAAACTAGCTATTATTAGCCTCTCTCACTGAAATAGAAGCATAAATTAATGTTAGGCCATCTCGATAACACGCTTTCCCTTTAGCTAACTGTATAGCTGTATAGATAAATTTGGTTTATTAGAGGACAACTGTCAACCGAACTACTAGGCCTACTATCCCTAACTTGACAGTGAATGGTCTAGGATTTGTCGTTACTACGGAAAAATTAAAGTAGAAGATGGCTAACCATTTTTGCCGAAATGATGCAACCATATTTTTTAATACATTTATTATTTATGAACCGATTTTGGCTTTAAAATGTTATAAAAACTGGTCCAGGTTTAAAAAAAAAAAGATTGTGGTTGATCTACCTAAAAATAAAATCAATAAGACTCAGTTACTAAAAATAAACAGTAGACTAACCAATCATATTAGAGATTGCACAACCCCAGTGCTAGCTATATAAAGCTAAGCCAACGTTAGCAACATCAGACGAGCCTGCAGACTTCTGTCCAAGGCTAGCGTCATTTAGCCGCTTACTTCGAAACTTCTTCAGCACAATGATAGACAGATAACCTTGGCGGGCTCTGGGCACTTTCAAGTGTCCAGAGTCCACCCAAGGTCCTTGGGCGTCAGACATTTGACGACCCGTTTTCACAGCTCCGGGGAAGCTGAGTCAACCAAGTGGACAGCTGCAACACAACCCACACCCCACCCAAACTCGGGCTTCGGTTGAGTCTTGTTCGCTGTCGGAGTGTTACGGATGATCCGACCTTCTCAGTCGCCATTGGCGGACAGCTCCATCAGACGGCGGACAGACGAGACTAGCCCAGGTCAGACGGGGTCGTATCCTGCCCAGTATAGCGGCCGCGCCGTCACACTTCAAGTGTGCTTTGCAGTTGGGCGGGGTGCGGCTCCTGAAGACCACCCCCAATCGGACTGGCTGTGGGGTACGCCTGGCATTTCATGACCCGTACCTCTGGCTTCGGTCCTTTTGGGGGACATGTTAACTACAGATGCAGGAAGAACTAAAGTGTTCAGGGAAAGGCAAGTTCTTGAAGGGGCTTTGCACTAGTCTTGTCTATGTTGGAAATATTCAAGAACTGTTGTTTTACATGGATGATACTGTGATTAACTTGTGAGCAGGCAAGATATTGCATCTTCACGTAGGTTTAAGGACTAGATTAGACTACAATGTTGCTTTTAATGAAGAAAGGTAGCTCCATATGGCTATAGATCCTCCTTTAAGTCACAGACAAGATTCAGCCAAAGAAAACACCAGTAAGAAACAAATCAAATTGTAGAGTTTTTAATTCATGGCAGTGGTAAACAAACTAGTTGCCAAAAATAAATTTGAGTAGAGGAAAAAAAACAACATCTATGGAAACAATGAGTTAACAAGTGAAACACTTTGCATTGCTGGTAGGTGGAGAATAAAAAAATGTAACAGTATCTCCCCATTTGCCATTTCATCTTATTTTATGGAAGATTATCTCTTGTGCTAGATACATGATTTTACTTGTTTTGTAACCATTTTTCTAAGCATCAATTATTAGCTTCTGCACAGTACTATACTTGAAATTTTAAATAGTTAAGTATAATTAACTTTATTGTTTTAGCTAGTGCTCCAAATAGAAATGAAGTATTGAATTTGTCGAGGTACAAACTGTGTGACAACAAGTCAACCAGAGGTAACTTGGCTGAAATGTCAACATCTATGGGGTAGAGGCGAAAAAGTGAAACATCTATCATTAAAATACAGTTAATGCAAATCAAGCTTTCTTTAGTGACACCATGAACTGAAATACTGGTAAAAAAATAAGTCAATGTCAGCATTGTGTAAATTACCTCTAGTTGTTGGCAGTGATTTCTTCAATGTGTGATTGTCCAAGTGATATTAACTAGGTAGTAATCAAAATGAGTTTTCTGTCACCTTTTCAGTTACATAATTTTATATTGTACAAGTACATTCTTGTTTCAAATAAATAAAATGTACAATCTTGTTAGACACAGGGGAAAGAGCTGAGATAAACCTGGGTATACTTCTGGTATTTGGACAGCATTTGGTCAATTTATTGAATACTTGACATACATTTCATGGGCACAAACTGAAATGCTGTCTTCAAAAAAGTCGTTATAATATAAATGTTAATAATTGTCACCAACAATTATTTTTCCTGAAAATCTAATACAAGATGTAGCGGAAATGAATTTAATATCATGTTACCTACGGTCATGTCAATGTAACAATTGTATCCTATTCCTGATTGAAAAAAGTAGAAATTCATCCAACACAAGTTTTTATAAGGGTTTAAAATGTATAAAAATAGAAATAAGAAGTTGTAATTTTGCTTAAGTCAACAGTGTCATTTTTTAAAACTATAGATTTCAAGTACCTACACCATTCCTACAAGAGCAGTTCATTTAAAAATACAGCATTATGACGTCAAGTAGTAGGGGAAAAACCAAGTATAAAAATGATTATTGTATACATCTGTTTTTCAGTCAGGATCTGACTGCTACGTAAAGTTATCAACAGTAAACAGTTAGTGTGTAAACGTATATGATATGTAACTAACAATAAGTTATAAAAATTTAAAAACACAACTTGATATTTACAAATATGTTAAGTGCCTCTCATCAGCAGTACACAGGTAAATCAATAAGTGGCTAACTTCTTCAGGTAGGAGTGGCTAATCTGAGATAAACTGGTTTTATTAACTAACCTAACCAGTCCAGGTAGTGGTGGTGGTTAACCTACCCTAACCAGGTAACTTAACCTCATCTGTTCTGACATTATAAGTAACCTAACCTGTCCAGGCAACGTTGGCAAACCTAACCTGTTCAGTCAATAGTGGCTAACCTAACCTGTTCAGTCAATAGTGGCTAACCTAACCTGTTCAGTCAATAGTGGCTAACCTAACCTGTTCAGTCAATAGTGGCTAACCTAACCTGTTCAGTCAATAGTGGCTAACCTAACCTGTTCAGTCTATAGTGGCTAACCTAACCTGTTCAGTCAATAGTGGTTAACCTAACCTGTTCAGTAATGGCTGCTGACTGGCCCAGGTAATATGGGCTAAACTGCTTCTCAGGTGAACCAAGCAGAACTAAAACACGCAGAGAAAAGGCAATATATCACAGTTAGTACTGGGGTTGGTCACCTAGATAAGTGACGCTACAGGGTGGTGACCTACAAATCAAGCAGTGATGAGTGACACAAGTGCTATACTAAATTACAGCACAGGACTTAAGTTTTTTACTATCTTAAAATGTGCTACATTTTATTTGTTCATCCTATACCATTAAAGGTAAAACACAAGTTATTCATTCATACAACACACCAATGTTGAAATGAAAACTACACAGTCATGATTTTTAAATGAGCAAGTGCGTGTTTAAAAATATTCCAACAATAGTAATACTGAAATAATCATGTCCAAAAATGGAACATTAAAAATAGACTTGATGGAAGGTAATCACACACACTCAAACCAACAAGTGAATAAATACAAAATGGAAAATGTTATCCCTGTCAAGTGAGTGAGGCTAGCATGAATCCAGCGCCTCCACAACTGAATTTAATCCACTGCCTCCATGTCAGTATAGCCCAAATCAGAACCAGTATCAATCACCAGGCTTCTCGCCTCACCATCATCCTCTTCTCTTTCATCATCATCATAATTATAGTCATATTTCTCAGTATCAGCATCATAGCTATCTTTCTCTTTGTCACCCTTCTCCGTGTCGTCTCCCTCCCCCACATGAGCCCTCCCCCTAGGCAGCTGACTGACTGGGTACTGAGACATGATCCTACCCGAGTCACCAAAAGGGGCCTGGTCCCTACACATGTTCACAATGTTCATCTTCTCATAGCTGCAGCGCTCTGAAGCTTCCCCGCGCTTCAGCTCTCGCAGGAGTTTGTTGTTCACAGATTCCTTGATTCTCATGTTTGTGCTGGGGGTGGGCAGGATGTTGCCGTTTCTCTCATCCTCAACGTTGGAGTAAAGCAAGGTGGCTGATGCTTCAGAGGCTTCTAGGTTGGTCACAGAATTGCCAATGGTAGCGTGGCAACCACGACGCCGGTAAAACAGTAGGTAGGCATCAGGGGTGACAACTGATTTCTCATTGGGTACTGGGCTAACACGGCTGTCATCACACAATCTCCAGCCTGAAACAGAAACGCTACTTTAGTGGGGGTAGACAATTGATACCTAAACCTTCCTACAAGAGCTGCACTAGGGCACATACCAACATCATCCGCCCCGGTCAAGTTATCCCCTGCTAGTTTCACATAGGATGTGTAGTGACCTCCAATCAACAGGCCGTGATGATTAGCTACTCCATACAGATCATAGATAGCTGGAGGTTCATTTGGCTTTAAACCATGACAAAATGGTGTCATGTCCAAGCCTCTGGAAACAAAAAAAAATTATAATTACAAAAGTATGATAACTCAAGTGACTTAATGAATATCATAAAGAAACAGTTCCCAGAAAGATGCGCAAGGGGAAAAAAGCACTTTCCTGTTTGCGCAATTAACTGTGTGCTCAATTTTCTGGTTGAGTATTTTTTTTGCGCATTTTTCCATTGCAAATCTTTCTGGTCACCTAAAGAAACAAATTATTCAAATACATATTCTCTACGCCCAATAACGCTATTGTTTATTTATTTATTAAAAAGGGACAAAATATAGGCCTACTTGTTAAATAAAGGAATGTATTATTTCAAAGAAAATATATAATTTAATATGCTTTTCTAGTATTTATTATTTAGAGTGAATTTTGTGATGCAGCTATGAGGTCTGAGACCCCCACAGAGTACCTCAGTATTATTTCTAATATTTAAAAAATTACGACTTAACTATAGATTCTGATTATTTACTTTTAATAGCTAAAATATTTAACATAAATATAGAATCTATTTAACTATCTGATTCTTTAAAACAAACTGAAAACTAATGCGGAAAGCGATTGTTTATGCGAAACAATTGTAATAATTTGTCCAAAACTCAAGTTACTAAACTTTGTATAAAATAAAAAAGGCTAGAAATTTCCGGTATTTTTAATTAAAAAATCTTGCGCATGTTGTAGGGCTACTATATATAGTAAGCATAAATAGAGTAGAAGCGCTTTTTGCATGAAAATAATGCAACTGAAGCACAATAGGTAAAATAAAGTAATGGTCACGTCATGTTGCATAGGTAGTGAGGGGGGTATGTCGCATCCGGTGGCTTGTAGCAAATGAGTTAAAATACTTCTTGAAAAAAAAAACTTTTTAAAATACACAGAATAACATAATGCTTGCTTATATACAAAAGATACCTTTGGGTAGCTAAAAATATTAAATGATGCACATACCGTGTGGGGAAGTCAATATGCTTTTTAATCTTTGATCTCATGAGAAAGTTTTGGAATGAAAACCTTTTGAGCTGAATGACTAGGGTATGAGGTAGCCTCCACACAGCCATTTGTTTGCTGGCCTCCACATGTTTCTTGCAGGCTGGGCAGTACCTGCACAATGTACAGTGGGCATCATGAGATTAGACTTAAAGGTGGATTAAAAAGTTGGACTTCTAATTTCAACAAAACAATCTCTCACCAGGCTTCCTCTGGACTTAAAACCTCTGGCTCAGTAAACAGTTCTAAACACTGACTCAGTGTTGGTTTGTTACAAGCTGAAAGACAAATATGGGGAGAATATACACAGTGATCGAAGTTAATGCTTTTATTAGACAGATAGATTCTATGGACCAACAGAAAGGATTGACATACCTGCTGCCAAGTTGTTGAGATTGTCAGCTTCTTCTGCTTCCTGGAAAAATAAAAGAAATCAATCCAACTTAGGTGGTGTTACTTCAAACATACTTGTACTTATCAACTTTAGATATCAACATTTGTTAATGGACACCAACAACAGCCTCAAAATTAGTTGAAGGCCCATTTAAATTTTTAAAAAATCACGAGTGATGTTTTTAAAATAAATATAGTAATAAAATCAGACTGATGGTTGTTTTTGGACTTTGCTAAAACTTGGACATATTTGAAAACTAAAACAATTTGGTTGCAACTGAAAATGTAGCCTACATTATACATGGCATAACTTGGCCATGATGTTTTTAATAACTTTTTTTTTTAATTTTTTATTGACAATGTTTAGAATACAAATAACTAGAAGGTGGGGTTTTCAGTATATCAGTCATGGATTTTATGTACAGCCAATCAATGCTTGTCTTACAAAATTGAAACTTCAGGTTATAATTCAGGCTTGATGAAAATAAATAGAAATGTAGTCTTAAACAAAAACGTTTTCGAGTTCTGTTTTTGCAACTTTTATATCAATGATTCTTAAAATAAATTTTTGAATTTTTTTCACCCTTAACGTCTTTTTTTTTGCTTTATTTTGGGTACAATCAAGGGCAGCTGAATGGTAAAAAAATGGATGTAAATATACCAGTTCCTTGGATTGCACCAATACAAAAGATTGTAGCTTTTCATTGTTGCGCCAATCCATTGACAAATTCCTGTAGGGAAATTCTAGAGGCTGGTCACCTGAAATATATACACAGATCTCTCGTCAAAAATTCTTGGAAAGGAAGAAAATAGCTTGTCTTACTTTACTAAACCAAGGTCATAAATTGTGACAAATATCCTGATTTTATTCACCTTTATCTTCCAGACGATCTGCTCCTTTGATGCCATCACCCTCCAGATTGACAGGTTTAATAAAAAATGTGGGCATTGCACGGTCCCTCTCTACATCTCCCACTTGCATGCCCATAACATGGGACATGGGCACTTGCTTTTCTGAGGACTAAAACACGACTCAAACTTTCACTGCCTTGTTTATTCATTTGTTAGTTATGTTGTTTTTAAACCAATTTTTACTAGCAAAAAGTTTACTTTAAATGAGACAGAATCCAAGTTCTGAACTTACTTTAAATGAGACAGAATCCAAGTTCTGAACTTACTTTAAATGAGACAGAATCCAAGCCACTGTCTTGGTTGCTGTGTCTTGTGGTATCAAAGCTGTCAGAGCTTGCAGTTTGTGAACAAATCCCTGAACTCACTGCACATTCTGAATCTACAGCTAGCAAAACACAATCCTTACATCTTAGTACTGGCTCATTTTGATGCATCATAGTATATCTTTATTAAATACATTTTTTTACACCCACTAGGAGAGATCTGAATTAAGTTGATGTCAAAATTGGGTGACTTCTTGGATGACATTGTTAGAACCACAAAATGTAACAAGAAACACAGCTAATGAGGACCCACCATTAATGTTGGACGACATTGTTAGAACCACAAAATGTTACAAGAAACACAGCTAATGAGGACCCACCATTAATGTTGGACGACATTGTTAGAACCACAAAATGTAACAAGAAACACAGCTAATGAGGACCCACCATTAATGTTGGATGAGATAGTTAGAACCACAAAATGTTACAAGAAACACAGCTAATGAGGACCCACCATTAATGTTGGATGAGATTGTTAGAACCACAAAATGTTACAAGAAACACAGCTAATGAGGACCCACCATTAATGTTGAATGACATTGTTAGAACCACAAAATGTTACAAGAAACACAGCTAATGAGGACCCACCATTAATGTTGGAGGAGATTGTTAGAACCACAAAATGTTACAAGAAACACAGCTAATGAGGACCCACCATTAATGTTGGATGACATTGTTAGAACCACAAAATGTTACAAGAAACACAGCTAATGAGGACCCACCATTAATGTTGGAGGAGATTGTTAGAACCACAAAATGTTACAAGAAACACAGCTAATGAGGACCCACCATTAATGTTGGAGGAGATTGTTAGAACCACAAAATGTTACAAGAAACACAGCTAATGAGGACCCACCATTAATGTTGGAGGAGATTGTTAGAACCACAAAATGTTACAAGAAACACAGCTAATGAGGACCCACCATTAATGTTGGAGGAGATTGTTAGAACCACAAAATGTTACAAGAAACACAGCTAATGAGGACCCACCATTAATGTTGAATGACATTGTTAGAGCCACAGAATGTTAGAGAAACACAGCTAATGAGGACCCACCATTAATGTTGAATGACATTGTTAGAGCCACAAAATGTTACAAGAAACACAGCTAATGAGGACCCACCATTAATGTTGGATGAGATTGTTAGAACTACAAAATGTTACAAGAAACACAGCTAATGAGGACCCACCATTAATGTTGGAGGAGATTGTTAGAGCCACAGAATGTTACAAGAAACACAGCTAATGAGGACCCACCATTAATGTTGGATGAGATAGAGCCACAAAATGTTAGAGAAACACAGCTAATGAGGACCCACCATTAATGTTGGACGACATTGTTAGAACCACAAAATGTTACAAGAAACACAGCTAATGAGGACCCACCATTAATGTTGGACGACATTGTTAGAACCACAAAATGTTACAAGAAACACAGCTAATGAGGACCCACCATTAATGTTGGAGGAGATTGTTAGAACCACAAAATGTTACAAGAAACACAGCTAATGAGGACCCACCATTAATGTTGGAGGAGATTGTTAGAACCACAAAATGTTACAAGAAACACAGCTAATGAGGACCCACCATTAATGTTGGAGGAGATTGTTAGAACCACAAAATGTTACAAGAAACACAGCTAATGAGGACCCACCATTAATGTTGGATGAGATTGTTAGAACCACAAAATGTTACAAGAAACACAGCTAATGAGGACCCACCATTAATGTTGGAGGAGATTGTTAGAACCACAAAATGTTACAAGAAACACAGCTAATGAGGACCCACCATTAATGTTGGATGAGATTGTTAGAACCACAAAATGTTACAAGAAACACAGCTAATGAGGACCCACCATTAATGTTGGAGGAGATTGTTAGAACCACAAAATGTTACAAGAAACACAGATAATGAGGACCCACCATTAATGTTCGATGACATTGTTAGAACCACAAAATGTAACAAGAAACACAGCTAATGAGGACCCACCATTAATGTTGGATGAGATTGTTAGAACCACAAAATGTTACAAGAAACACAGCTAATGAGGACCCACCATTAATGTTGGAGGAGATTGTTAGAACTACAAAATGTTACAAGAAACACAGCTAATGAGGACCCACCATTAATGTTGGATGAGATTGTTAGAACCACCAAATGTTACAAGAAACACAGCTAATGAGGACCCACCATTAATGTTGGATGAGATAGAGCCACAAAATGTTAGAGAAACACAGCTAATGAGGACCCACCATTAATGTTGGACGACATTGTTAGAACCACAAAATGTTACAAGAAACACAGCTAATGAGGACCCACCATTAATGTTGGACGACATTGTTAGAACCACAAAATGTTACAAGAAACACAGCTAATGAGGACCCACCATTAATGTTGGAGGAGATTGTTAGAACCACAAAATGTTACAAGAAACACAGCTAATGAGGACCCACCATTAATGTTGGAGGAGATTGTTAGAACCACAAAATGTTACAAGAAACACAGCTAATGAGGACCCACCATTAATGTTGGAGGAGATTGTTAGAACCACAAAATGTTACAAGAAACACAGCTAATGAGGACCCACCATTAATGTTGGAGGAGATTGTTAGAACCACAAAATGTTACAAGAAACACAGCTAATGAGGACCCACCATTTATGTTGGATGAGATTGTTAGAACCACAAAATGTTACAAGAAACACAGCTAATGAGGACCCACCATTAATGTTGGATGAGATTGTTAGAACCACAAAATGTTACAAGAAACACAGCTAATGAGGACCCACCATTAATGTTGGAGGAGATTGTTAGAACCACAAAATGTTACAAGAAACACAGCTAATGAGGACCCACCATTTATGTTGGATGAGATTGTTAGAACCACAAAATGTTACAAGAAACACAGCTAATGAGGACCCACCATTAATGTTGGAGGAGATTGTTAGAACCACAAAATGTGAGAGAAACACAGCTAATGAGGACCCACCATTAATGTTGGAGGAGATTGTTAGAACCACAAAATGTTACAAGAAACACAGCTAATGAGGACCCACCATTTATGTTGGATGAGATTGTTAGAACCACAAAATGTTACAAGAAACACAGCTAATGAGGACCCACCATTAATGTTGGAGGAGATTGTTAGAACCACAAAATGTTACAAGAAACACAGCTAATGAGGACCCACCATTAATGTTGGATGAGATTGTTAGAACCACAAAATGTTACAAGAAACACAGCTAATGAGGACCCACCATTAATGTTGGATGACATTGTTAGAACCACAAAATGTTACAAGAAACACAGCTAATGAGGACCCACCATTTATGTTGGATGAGATTGTTAGAACCACAAAATGTTACAAGAAACACAGCTAATGAGGACCCACCATTTATGTTGGATGAGATTGTTAGAACCACAAAATGTTACAAGAAACACAGCTAATGAGGACCCACCATTAATGTTGGATGAGATTGTTAGAACCACAAAATGTTACAAGAAACACAGCTAATGAGGACCCACCATTAATGTTGGATGAGATTGTTAGAACCACAAAATGTTACAAGAAACACAGCTAATGAGGACCCACCATTTATGTTGGATGAGATTGTTAGAACCACAAAATGTTACAAGAAACACAGCTAATGAGGACCCACCATTAATGTTGGAGGACATTGTTAGAACCACAAAATGTTACAAGAAACACAGCTAATGAGGACCCACCATTTATGTTGGATGAGATTGTTAGAACCACAAAATGTTACAAGAAACACAGCTAATGAGGACCCACCATTAATGTTGGAGGAGATTGTTAGAACCACAAAATGTTACAAGAAACACAGCTAATGAGGACCCACCATTTATGTTGGATGAGATTGTTAGAACCACAAAATGTTACAAGAAACACAGCTAATGAGGACCCACCATTAATGTTGGAGGAGATTGTTAGAACCACAAAATGTTAGAGAAACACAGCTAATGAGGACCCACCATTAATGTTGGAGGAGATTGTTAGAACCACAAAATGTTACAAGAAACACAGCTAATGAGGACCCACCATTTATGTTGGATGAGATTGTTAGAACCACAAAATGTTACAAGAAACACAGCTAATGAGGACCCACCATTAATGTTGGATGAGATTGTTAGAACCACAAAATGTTACAAGAAACACAGCTAATGAGGACCCACCATTTATGTTGGAGGAGATCGTTAGAACCACAAAATGTTACAAGAAACACAGCTAATGAGGACCCACCATTAATGTTGGGTGAGATTGTTAGAACCACAAAATGTTACAAGAAACACAGCTAATGAGGACCCACCATTTATGTTGGAGGAGATCGTTAGAACCACAAAATGTTACAAGAAACACAGCTAATGAGGACCCACCATTAATGTTGGATGAGATTGTTAGAACCACAAAATGTTACAAGAAACACAGCTAATGAGGACCCACCATTAATGTTGGATGAGATTGTTAGAACCACAAAATGTTACAAGAAACACAGCTAATGAGGACCCACCATTAATGTTGAATGACATTGTTAGAACCACAAAATGTTACAAGAAACACAGCTAATGAGGACCCACCATTAATGTTGAACGACATTGTTAGAACCACAAAATGTTACAAGAAACACAGCTAATGAGGACCCACCATTAATGTTGGAGGAGATAGAACCACAAAATGTTACAAGAAACACAGCTAATGAGGACCCACCATTAATGTTGGATGAGATTGTTAGAACCACAAAATGTTACAAGAAACACAGCTAATGAGGACCCACCATTAATGTTGGATGAGATTGTTAGAACCACAAAATGTTACAAGAAACACAGCTAATGAGGACCCACCATTTATGTTGGATGAGATAGAACCACAAAATGTTACAAGAAACACAGCTAATGAGGACCCACCATTAATGTTGGGTGAGATAGAACCACAAAATGTTACAAGAAACACAGCTAATGAGGACCCACCATTTATGTTGGATGAGATTGTTAGAACCACAAAATGTTACAAGAAACACAGCTAATGAGGACCCACCATTAATGTTGGAGGAGATTGTTAGAACCACAAAATGTTACAAGAAACACAGCTAATGAGGACCCACCATTTATGTTGGATGAGATTGTTAGAACCACAAAATGTTACAAGAAACACAGCTAATGAGGACCCACCATTAATGTTGGAGGAGATTGTTAGAACCACAAAATGTTAGAGAAACACAGCTAATGAGGACCCACCATTAATGTTGGAGGAGATTGTTAGAACCACAAAATGTTACAAGAAACACAGCTAATGAGGACCCACCATTTATGTTGGATGAGATTGTTAGAACCACAAAATGTTACAAGAAACACAGCTAATGAGGACCCACCATTAATGTTGGATGAGATTGTTAGAACCACAAAATGTTACAAGAAACACAGCTAATGAGGACCCACCATTTATGTTGGAGGAGATCGTTAGAACCACAAAATGTTACAAGAAACACAGCTAATGAGGACCCACCATTAATGTTGGGTGAGATTGTTAGAACCACAAAATGTTACAAGAAACACAGCTAATGAGGACCCACCATTTATGTTGGAGGAGATCGTTAGAACCACAAAATGTTACAAGAAACACAGCTAATGAGGACCCACCATTAATGTTGGATGAGATTGTTAGAACCACAAAATGTTACAAGAAACACAGCTAATGAGGACCCACCATTAATGTTGGATGAGATTGTTAGAACCACAAAATGTTACAAGAAACACAGCTAATGAGGACCCACCATTAATGTTGAATGACATTGTTAGAACCACAAAATGTTACAAGAAACACAGCTAATGAGGACCCACCATTAATGTTGAACGACATTGTTAGAACCACAAAATGTTACAAGAAACACAGCTAATGAGGACCCACCATTAATGTTGGAGGAGATAGAACCACAAAATGTTACAAGAAACACAGCTAATGAGGACCCACCATTAATGTTGGATGAGATTGTTAGAACCACAAAATGTTACAAGAAACACAGCTAATGAGGACCCACCATTAATGTTGGATGAGATTGTTAGAACCACAAAATGTTACAAGAAACACAGCTAATGAGGACCCACCATTTATGTTGGATGAGATAGAACCACAAAATGTTACAAGAAACACAGCTAATGAGGACCCACCATTAATGTTGGGTGAGATAGAACCACAAAATGTTACAAGAAACACAGCTAATGAGGACCCACCATTAATGTTGGATGAGATAGAACCACAAAATGTTACAAGAAACACAGCTAATGAGGACCCACCATTAATGTTGGGTGAGATAGAACCACAAAATGTTACAAGAAACACAGCTAATGAGGACCCACCATTAATGTTGGAGGAGATTGTTAGAACCACAAAATGTTACAAGAAACACAGCTAATGAGGACCCACCATTAATGTTGGAGGAGATAGAGCCACAAAATGTAACAAGAAACACAGCTAATGAGGACCCACCATTAATTTTGGATGAGATTGTTAGAACCACAAAATGTTACAAGAAACACAGCTAATGAGGACCCACCATTAATGTTGGATGAGATTGTTTCTCCAATGTCCTCCTCCCCGTCCAGCTGGGCCTGGGGGTCAGACTGGTCACCAGTGAGCGTGCAGGTGCTGCTGGCGGAGGACAGGCTGTCCAAGCTGTTCAGGCTAGAACAGGACTGGCTTAGAGAGCTACTGAGGTTTGATGATGGCTTGTTTCCCACTTCTGTTGAGCGCACTGGAGGTTGGAAAATGTCCACAGAAAACCTATCAAGAAAACAAAGTGCTTTTATTTACCCCCAACAAAACCTATGAAGAAAAAGTGCTGTTACCACTAACAAAACCTATGAAGAAAACAAAGTGCTTTTATTTACCCCCCCCCCCACAAAACCTACGAAGAAAAAGTGCTGTTACCACTAACAAAACCTATGAAGAAAATAAAGTGCTTTTATTTACCCCCAACAAAACCTATGAAGAAAAAGTGCTGTAACAACCAACAAAACCTATGAAGAAAAAGTGCTGTAACAACCAACAAAACCTATGAAGAAAAAGTGCTGTTACCACCAACAAAACCTATGAAGAAAATAAAGTGCTTTTATTTACCCCCCACAAAACCTATGAAGAAAACAAAGTGCTTTTATTTACCCCCCCCCCCCCCCACAAAACCTACGAAGAAAAAGTGCTGTTACCACTAACAAAACCTATGAAGAAAATAAAGTGCTTTTATTTACCCCCAACAAAACCTATGAAGAAAAAGTTCTGTAACAACCAACAAAACCTATGAAGAAAAAGTGCTGTTACCACCAACAAAACCTATGAAGAAAATAAAGTGCTTTTATTTACCCCCAACAAAACCTATGAAGAAAAAGTGCTGCTACCCCCAACAAAACCTATGAAGAAAACAAAGTGCATTAGAAAATATGAGGCTTGTTAGAAACCTACCTTGAAAAGCCTTCCATATGTTTGATCAAATAGCCATAAGTAGCTCTGGAGGCAGGGACGGAGAGAATAAAAGGACAGCCAATAGGCTCAGGCTGGACGCTGCACGATGACTTATGCTGATTCCAGTGGGTCTTTTGACATAACCTGGGATTAAGGGAAGGAATGGTTAACTTTGATATAAACATTTAGTCATGTTTAGGTCATGTACACAACATTGGTCATTTAGCAGTCAATATTTAGAGAGCTGGAGCTAAAAGTAAAAACTGACCGGTCACAGTATCCGACTTTAAAACACTTGGTGCACCTCTTGAGCTGGTTGCTGGGATCATGACAAGTTTTTAGACAGGATGAACAAGTGGTAGGATAGTCCACAGGGAATAGGGTTCTCTGAGAACATGGGATTGCAGAGTTATGTTACTTGACTACCTGGTACTACACATCTAATATTAGTGGGATAATAATCCAGCCCTAGAATCTCACCTGCATCACAAGCAACTCAATAACCTCCTCGCCTGCCAACTCTTCAGATAGAACTTCACAGCTGTAAGAAAAAACATCAGAGCTTGATGGGTAGTTTAATTTATAAATCACTTACAATTATTTCCTTTTAATTTCAATCTGACTTTAACAGAATGTGTAGGCAAAACCAGCTTACGCTATTATAACATCCTTCTGCTCAACACTCGCTAGACTATATCTTGGTGGAAATCTTCTGTGAATGCGACCTTTGTACGCTTCAAAAACTCTGATCTGGAACACATCACATTGAAATTACAAGTTACAACTATCTCAGTCATTACATTACAATTTACAACTATCTCAGTCAAATTTATCTACTTCATGTCTAGTATTTTCATATATTAAGATTAAAAAGTTAAACAGTATGATATCATTGTTATTTCATTATTACCTAAGTGATAGCCCAAGTTTTACGTTAATTATTATTAATTGCATACTTTCTAGAACATGGTTCAAGAGACTTAATGAGTAAAAACACATTTTTAAAACAACCTTTAAAATTTAAATTTGACATGAAATTATACAAATTTCATTCAGTTTTTCTTGGTTAACACACAATGAAAAAAAAAAATTAACGATGTGACAGTGTGTAAAGGCCTGACTTTTATAAACTTACATCACAGGCTTGAACTCCAGTTCGGGCAGACAGTTCCTCTTTCAGTTTTTCAACGGTGCTCTCATAGCTGAGCTGGATCTGATACTAAAGTTTATTTGAAATACAAGGCAGAATTAAAAACTCTCATAGCTGAGATGGATCTGATACTAAAGTTTATTTGAAACACAAGGCAGAATTAAAAACTCGCCAAGATAAATTCAAAATTATTTTGTTACATTTCCACTATTTGGGGACAAACATTTGATCATTTTAAGTTTAAAAATTATCACAAACATTAGTTGCAACAGCTTCTAATAGAGGACAACAATAGGGTACTCTATACAGATCTTTCAAATCAATCACACAATAATAGCTTTTTAGATCTATTGCAAGTACTAATGTTTCAAACAATGTGGATACCAAGTTAATATCTATAAGTTAATAAGACAATGAGCTCTTTAGAAAAGACAATTACTCAAGCAAACAAGTAACCAAATCTTGTCTTAAATGAACTATTCTAACCAACCAATACTTAAATAACCACCCCTGACCAACTATTTAGACAACACTGAAGACAGTTTTTACCCTGACAGGCTTTTTGTAAGATTCTTTCCACATGAAATTCACAGGTACAATTTTCATTTTCTTTGGCAGCGGCACAGATAGGTAGAGGAAGGGATCAAATGTGATGGATACCTGAAATATATTTTTAAACATGAATTTTACTTTACTGAAAAATGTGCTAGCTGCAAAAATGTCAATATAATTAGTTTAAAAATGCCACTGTATTGATTTCCTTAGTTCAACTGTTTAGTACATAACAGGTTTAAAATTTGTTAGTGACTTACCTTTCCACACTTTGGACAAACCAGCTTGGATTTATATTGCCCTTGAAAGAGATCAACAACCACTGAGTCATTTCTCTGTTTGTATTGGGCCCAAGCCTCTGAGGCAACAACCTGAAATAAGTAGTTGGCAATTTGTAATGATCAAAATATGGTAAAAAAAAAAAAAAAAACAAAAAAAAAAAAACTGAAGAAATCTTGCAGAAACAGTCTAAGATGTAATATGTATACAGTAGAAAATTTAAAAAACTTCTTGATATTTAATTAACTATCATACATCTTGAGGGTCAACTTCTTAAAGGTTATACTAAAGCATAGAGACCACAAACAGGCCTGTCACCTCATCAGGTCGACCATCCGAGTCAACAGTTTGTGTGTATGGTTTCTTCCTGATGCGGTTCAAGTCCTGAAAGGATAGGAAAATATCAGCTCAGTCAATTTATAACCATTGGTATAAGGCAGGGGTCTCCAAACTTTTCAGTCCGAGGGCCGCATTAACTATCAAATTTCAGTTCGGGGGCCAGTTTCTACCAGGCATGTCTTTGATTTTTCTGGGCAAAGTTCCTCAGCCATCATCAACAAACGATTTTTCCTTGGTCAAAAAGATCTCCGCGGGCCGGATGAGAGGACTTCGCGGGCCGCATCCGGCCCGCGGGCCGTAGTTTGGAGACCCCTGGTATAAGGTAATCAGAAACAGTTCATGATTTCCAATCAAAGATACCTCACTACTTTCTTCTCCAATATATTTCAACTAAAAACAAAAAATAACGAGTCCATAAGTCCATACCTCATGTAAACCATCCAACAAGAAAGCCAGAAACTCATGTGCATCATGTTGAGCATAACCGAAAAACTGTGGGTTCTTTTTGGATATCAAATCCTGAAACATCATTACACAAAGATTAATATAGTACAAACCAATCACAGAAACTGTTTATTCCCCACCTAATCTAACCAACTATCCCTGGTAAATTTAAGTGTCCTACCTAAAGAATGATTTGTTTACCTTTAGTTTGCGTGGCTCCCAGCACTGTTTTTTACAAGACCAAAGTGATCGCATCAACATACCAAACGTAGATGCCAGTTGGCCTTTCATGCCTAGGGGGTTGTCCTCATTGATTTCTGCCTGAAACCTTCCATCTTTTCCCAGAATAAAACATATACATTACTCTCAATATTCAACTTACTTAAATAAATATACTAAATAACAACACAAATTTAACTAAATAAACTTAAGAAGTATTTCTACATCTTAACTGTTTCTAAATGCTTTTTTTAACTACATTAGTTTTTAGAATATTTTTTTTAAAGAATAAATAATAGATCAATGTTTTTAAATAATTAAATCTGTAACTAGTCGTCTCTTTGCTAAAACTTGCAACACACAATTCATGGAACAGGTGTTGATGAGGCTAGACTTACCTAGAAAGTAGTCCTAAACACTTAATGATGAGTTGGCTAGACTTACCTAGAAAGTAGTCCCTAAACTCCCTGGTATTAGCTAAAACTTGCAACACACAATTCATGAAACAGGTGTTGCCCAGGTTAACAAGGCCAGAAAAACCAGGGGACACAACCATCCCTGACTCAATGCTCTGGTTATTCAAGGGCTGAACTTTAGCTGTTGGTTTCTGTTAGAAAAAGAAAACATAATTATGGATTGTGTATAAAGACAAAAATTGTAATATTATTAGAAAAATTATTTCACTAGCATTCAGAGGATTTTCAAGCCAGAAACAGTGAGCGTATTTATATATATAGCATCAGGACATGTACCAAGTAACTCTGGTCTTACTTACATTCAGTTCATAAGGTAAATTTGATCTCAGCTTTAAGTTGTCTCCCATTGCAGCCCCCATTTCAGACTCTGTATCATTTCGCTGTAGGCACTCTGGAGCTAAGGCCACTTTAGACCTTGGTCCGCGTACATTAATATCAGAAAGGTCATCAAACATAACTTTAGAGGACTTGGCATCAGATACCTTAGCAGTGGACACTTCCTTGGTTGTGACATTAGACTTAGTGATGGGTATCCATGAGTCAGACCTGGATTTGTCTGAATTTTCTATAACAAAACATAAACAACTCAATTTGCAGGGCTTCTTTATGGATGGTTTACGTTATTAGTTAAATGAGAAGTAACAAAAACAAGTTCTAAATTCATAAGTGACAAGTTGGTAAAGTATTTGATACCTTAAGTATCCCAGAAGAATTGTTTAAATACACTAAATTCAGATAAAGTAAGAGCATGCTAGTAAAAAATTATAATTTAATTTGTCTCACTGAGAGAATGTGATGAATAAATACATATAATCTATGCATTGTCTGTTAGGACTATCTATCAATACCTTTTCTTGATAAAGCTTCCAGAGACGCCCATTTTTTATTACAAGTTTTCCCAAGAGTTATCTCAATCTTGCTCTGAAAAACTTTGAACTTGCAGTTCTCTGGAATGATTTCTTCCCTAGAAAATAAAACCCAATTAGAATTCAGAAAACAGATATTGAACAAACACATGGTACAGCAGTAATGCCATACAGCTTTTCATGGCTTGAATTAAGACATACCTGGTTGTGACAGGCCAGGTAAAGACTGTATCCCTTGAACTCCCTTGGTGAAGCTCTAGAAACTTCTGGTCACTGAAACAAACATTTTATACGCTGAGTATAAATAGAAAATATTCAGTAGTAACAATAAGGAATCCATCAACCAATTACAGTGTACATAAAACTAAGACCTCAGCCATACATAAAACTGACACTCAAAACTAAGACAGTCCAATGAATGAGTAGCCAATCTTACCCTGACTGGAATTTGAGCACAAATCCTTGTTTGGAAAATGTCACTTTGACGGCATCTTTGTCCAGGTCTTTAGTATACACGTACACTGTTATCACACAGTCCTGATAATTTAAAGGTAAAAATGTAATGTTATAAGTTGTACTTATACAAGTATACACATGTACTGTTATCACAAAGGCCAGAAAATTTTAACATTGTAGACAATTCTTTAAAAATAAAAGTAATTTAATAACAATAAAAAAGATGGATAAAATTATGCACTAACTAACTCACCCTTTAAATCATGTAACTTGAACATAGCTAAGACTATGCATGAACTAAAACTCACCCTTTCAATGTAATCATGTTTAAGGAGTTCAAGCAGGTATACTGGCTCTAAAGTTTAAAAAAAAGCATATTGATAATTTATTTAATATTTGAATACAATAGACAGCATTAATATTTATATAATCCAAAAGGGAAATATACTGGTAATATGTTAAGCACCTTCATCTTTTTCTATAATCTCTATTCCAAGTGGCTCATTTTTCTTGTCCGCTTCCTCCACTGCTGCTGGCATTTCTACATCATCAACTTCCATGGTTTTTTCATCTAATCCATCAATACAAATATCCTTCAAAGAGCCTTCCTGAACTTCCTGAAATAAATATATATAAAGTGTATAAAACATTTTAGTCTAAGAGAATCTGCATATGACTCGTTATAAATAATAAGGTAATTTTACCTCCAGACATGGCCACAATGTTTCATTCTGCTTTGTGATCAGCAAGATGATTGAATTCTTCCCCAACTTAACTCTACTTTTATCTTTTTCAATAGCACCAAAAAACCGTATCACATAGGCCAGGTCAGCTGCAAAATTTTTCAAATTTCAAAAAGTGTTAACACAGAAGTAGCAACACAATATATCAGTGAAATACAGATCTGATGTATTTTGGTGCAAATCTTAATGTAAGTACTCAGAAAATTAGAAAAAGACTTGAAAGACAGAGCCATGTAAAAAAACAGATAAAGACAGCACATGAGAAAGACAGGGAACATTTAGGCTTACCTGAAACACTGATGTTTACTTCCTTACTGGTAAATGATATGTCATAGGAACATGGTGGTGGAATGGGCTTATGAGGAGTTATAGTTACTGTGATATCAGACAAGGTTTGCGACCAGTTACAGCTAAAACCATTTTCATCTGTAAAAAAAAATGTTTTAATAATTAGATGAAAATTTAAGAATATGAGTGAGTGTAGAACATAAGTGGTACTCTATATTGGCCCTACTTCTTAAGCTACTATTTTTATTTATTTTGAAATCCCTAATCCTAATACAGGGAATAGGAAGCCAATAGGATCCTAACCCAGGCAGGGGCGTAGCGAGGGGGGGGGCGGGGGGGTGCGGACCGCACCGGGTGACACCATTTAGGGGGGTGACACCAAGGCAAAAAATAGCAAAATATATAGAGAAAAACTCGAGGGGGAGGGTGCAAATCGAAAGTTTGAGGGGGGGGGGTGCAAATCGAAAATTTGAAAGTTTGTCCCTGGGAGGGGTCTCTATGCCTCTGGGGGGGGGGGGGGGGGTGACACCATTAAGTGCCGCACCGGGTGACACCCGACCTCGCTACGCCACTGAACCCAGGGTTTATAGATTGACAGTTGTGTGCTATGACATACATACATGCTTTGCCATGTTTTTTGTGCCCTATTTAACAACCATTAATATCAGTCCCAACCGTCCAACTAGGCATATGTATATCTGGCCTCTAAGCTCTAATCTAATAGAAATAGTCTAATAGACATAAGACAATTCTCAAATTAATACCCTAAAGGAGGCCTTGTTCCACCAATAGAACTAACTTAAAAAACTATTGCAATTAATGTCATTTGAGATTAAGCCTAATTAAAGTTTTAGGCCTATTAAATAATAATTAATTATAACTTCATTAGCATGACTTAATTCACTTTCTTAAAAAAATTTATTATTTCAAAAATTAGGCCTATATAATATATATTCTAGGCCAATTTCTAAATTAGTGAATTAGGCCTAATTACTAATTAGGCTAGTAACCCTATATAGTACTAGTTAGTATATATATATATATATATATATATATATAGGCTTAGGTCTAATTATAATTAGGGCCTAACTAATGGAGTAATAGGCCTTAATATTAATAGTAATAACTTTGAAAAACAACATAAAGCATTGAACAGCGGAGTTTTTAACAGAATCATATAAGTCTCTTAATCAGTGTATGCAATTAATTTGGTGTTGTGTTGACTAAGTAGGTCCTATATAATTTGGTTTTAATTTTTCTAATAGGTATTGGTAGCCTATGTTGTCTTAAATGTGTCAGATTTTTGCTATTTAGTTATTTCTTTTCTTTGTCTCTTATAACTAGCGAATTTTTCTGCCATTTTAAGGCATAGCGATCATTTATTTAGCATCTTGCATTAAAATAATGATGAGATTTTGGGAGATTAGAAGTTATTTGTCGTGTATAAGACCCCTAAAGAAACGAAAAACCGCAAAAAACGACGAGTGACATTTCAGGGTCAGAGGTCATCCCGCCATCTCAGCAAACAGCTACTAATATCTATCAGCTTGTAGTAAAGCACATTGCCTAGGCCCCTAAAAAATATAGCCTATTATTTTTTTGGCTGATGCTAGCCGGAAAAAGATATGCATGCGGCTGCGCAATGGAGAGAAACTACGGCTTGCCATCGTGCCGATGTTTTCCATGGTACTGCGCATGCGTGTGTTTACAACAGCAGAACCCTAGCCCTAACCATATCCATAACCCGAACCCTAAGTCACTGCGCATGTGCAGAATTATCTTTTCCTGACTAAGTGGAGACGTTGGGGAGAAAAATCTTTTTCCAAGTAGTCACTTTTTATTTTTGTATTAATATTACCTTGGTTTTGGTCTAGATCTGTCTGCTTCTCAGCCTTCTGTAGTGTTTGCATCTTTTTATGCTGCTTAGCTGATGTACATGAATCTGTATTTGCGTTGTCGAGGAAATCTGAATATTCTTCGTTTGATGATATTGATATGGTGCTGCTGTCAGTTATCGTGGTAGATTCCCCACTGCCAGATACAACAAAGAGATTTTGACAATCTTCCGTTCGTGGAACAGTCGTGTCGGCCATTGAATTTTGATTTTCCGGTTTGATTGGAAGACACACACCTAAGGTGTGTTTTCTTTTGCGTGAACACAGATCTATTTTTGTGTCTTAGGGGAATTCGCATCCACATACACACAGTAATAAAGCGCAGAACTTACCAACCGCAGAGCCATTCATGAAAATCCTAGAAATACTAGTCACGGTCAGATTTAGGTATCCAATCAAAACTTGGTTGATTGCGAAACAAGGCAGAGGGGACCAATAAAATGCTCTGTTACTTTTATTACCAAAATGACCTCTAAAAACTTAACTAGATAAACGCAAGAAAAAATAACTTCTTATTTTATAGTTTTAAAAATGTTTAGAGCTCGAGATTTGACATCGTATAGATCTAGAAATCTACAAACATTTTGTATTTCTTAAACAACTTTTTTTTGCTAAAGTTATGAACATAGAAGGTGTGGGGGGGGGGGGGGGGGGGGGGACGGACACAACGTCGGCTTTGTTTCGGGGGTGGGGATGTCGGGCGAATAAAAAACGGTTTAAAAACATGAATACCATAGCTAGATTACTTTTTAGATGGAAAGAAAATTTAAATATCTCACCAATGTATTAATTAAATAATTAATTAGGGGTCGCCCATCAACTATGGCACGCTTTTAAAAACTATTCTTACCTCCTCCCCATCGCCACACACCATAAGAACATTGTTTCTTTCAAACTTTTTTTCTCCGGGGGGGGGGGGGGGCACTTAATATTTTCAGGGCGGGGGACACACACTGGTAAAAGTATATGCATAAGAAGCCCGCTCCCTTCCCTAAAATTGCTTCACAACCTCCTCCTGCCCCAAATTATTAAAAAAAAAACAGCAATATATTTCTAAAATATATAGTTGAATCGTCACATCTTCTGACTTTCGGGTCAACTGTCGAACGATCTACGTCTCAACTACATCATCATTTTATACATTTTTATAGAAGGGAGAAAACTGTGTATCAATGATTTTGTGGTTGAGACTAAATTTTTAATTCGATTTTCGCCCTTTACAAGTAAAATAAAACGTGATTTTTGTAAATTGTTCTTTATATTAATTAAGGCATATGCCTACTCTAGAAAACAGTATAATTTATCGATTACTGTGAACACTCGTGTTTATTGATAGAGTACTGAAAACGGATTATTCTTTTGTTGGCTTTAGTATTCGTTTGTACCATTTGAAGATTTAAAAAAACTTCCCGACCAATGACAGTTATGCGAGATATTCGGGTACATGGAGCCTTAAATCGTTCATTAAAGAGGGCCCTTTCAAACTCATGGGTGACATTAAAGGTTATTTTTAATTGCATTAAGCAAATGAAGAAAAGAACTGAAGCCTGTCAGAAGATCATAACAGAAGACATTTACTACGCGCCAGTACAACCGTGCCCATGTGGCATTATCAATGGTGTTTAGTGTTTATGGTGGTAAGTGTTTACGCTTATCGTCCAGAGTTTCTTCCAGACATCTCTTCGGGGGAGGATCCGCCCCCCCCCCCCGAAAAAAGTCTACCCCCCTCCCCCGAAGAAAGTCTACCCCCCCCCCCACCGAAGAAAGTCTACCCGCCCCCCCCCCCCCCCCCGAAGAAAGTCTACCGCCTCCTGAAAATATCAAGTGCCCCCACCCCCGGAGAAAAAAGTCTGGAAGAAACAATGTTATCCTCAGGCGCATTATATTTGGACTATTGACTATTGGGCATGTTTTGTAAAGTAAAAATTGTTAAACAATTTCGTAAGTCTATCAAAAAGTAACAAACCCTTTGCATATTTATTAATTATACTAATGTCATTTAGGATGTTGTGTTCTTAATTGACGTATCCCCCCCCCTACATAACTATGGGGCGGATCTCGGGAAGGACATGGAGGCTAAATTTCCCCTCCTCTTCCCAAAGTCTGGATCCACTTAAAAAAAAAAAAAGCTCTATCATAGGATATCAGCATCAACAAAATATAGATTTAAGGAAATGTTAGTAGCATAATGTTAATTTTCACATTAAAAACAATTTGGGTGAGTTGGTCTGGCATTTTTATTTTTTGACGACCTGTGCTTGTGACTAGTGAATTGTTTGATTGAAGTCTGGGGAAATCACAGAAGTAGTCACATTGGGCTCTAAAGGTATTTCAATTTTAAAAAATTATAAATGAAATAAATGCAAAGTATTCTCTTTAGAAATACTATAAAAACTCATTAAACTTAAACCAATATTTCCTTTGTATCAATGCAAACTCTGATTATTCACATAATAGGAAGACCATGGTAGCTTGTACATTTAAAAAAAAAATTCTAGGTTTAGAAATTGTCCATACACCCTATAAGTTTTAAAATATTTCTTATAATTTACATGATATGCAAACCCCCCCCCCCCCCCACCCCGTTAAAACTTGATCTAAATACCGCCTTCATCATGTTTGGTTTTTAGATTTGACCCATCGTGTGTACGTGTACCTGGCCATCCAGATAAGAGCTTCGTATATAAAATTTGGCCTGCTTTGTCGCAAGCGCAGTTGGTAAACATTGAACTTATAAATAGGTTCTGCGCATTTTTCATCAATACGTTGGCCTTGATATAAGTTGTGCACATTAAAATGGGTGAAGCAAGAAACGTTGTTATTGCAATGGATGAAAGTCACCATTCAGATGATTGCTTTCAATGTAAGTAGACTCATAGGCCCACTAGATTCACAAGATCTAGTCTAGACTCTAGACTCTATAACTCTGTGTCATGATGTCATGTCTATACATTAGCGAGGCTCACTAACTTGAAAGCGTCATTGGTTGCTAACCAGAACATGGCGTTAGGATCGGACCATGACTTCCGGCGAGTTTTTCGACTTAGTTCCAGGGACCTCCTTGGAATTACTTTTAAAAGTGTTTACCACGAGCAAAATGGCAGGTTTTCACGTTATAAAAACATGCTATAGGTGGCAAGTCGAAATATGCCAGAAAAGCATTTTCAAAAATTGCTTTGGAGAATGTAGGCTAAATTTAAAGTCGGTGTCATTCAAAATAATATAACTTTTTAAATATAGATCTCCATATCACAAAATTGATTTCCAAAGTAAAGCATTATTAGTTTTATCATTCTATGAAAAAATAAATCAAATATCTTCAACACTTTTTTTTATAAGATGTGTCCAAAAAATGACAACCAAATTTTTTTATTTTTTTTTACCACGTGACCGCTATTTGAATGGATACGTTTACCTGGCATGGTTTTTTATTTTGCTCTTTTGTACAATAAAAAATGTTATAAAATTAAAGAAATAAAAGAATTCAAACATCACTTCTGTCTTGTCTTTTTTAAAATTCTTTTCTGATGACATTCTCTTAAATTTTTTCCCTCTATAAATATATCCCGACGATAGACGGGCCAATTCTACTTTTAGGAACTCTCTTGTAAAAAAAAATTAGATCTATTTCACGGTCAATTAAAAAGTTAAACCCTTCAGCTTTTAAGCAGGTTGTCATGGATGGATCCCTCATACCATAGCTGTGAGTGACCAAAAAATTTAAAATTCAATAATTTAGTCTAAAACTTGCAAATTCCCAAAATTAGTGCCTAGTGGATAAAGTATGGACGTTTTTTATTTAGTTGTCATGTTTAAGTTGAAAATTGAGTACATTTCAAATTTACTAAGAAAATCTACTATACATACACATACAATCATACATACATTTATTACATACTCTAAGTCTAAATCTAGTAGCAGTAGTAGCTAGATCTAGTAACTAGATCATCTAGATCTAGATCTAGATAGAATCTAGACTCTAGTTACTCTTTTTACTCTTTAGTAGTGTAGTAGAGTAGTAGTAAGCCTAAAAATTAAACAATCGTCAATTATTAATAATTAATTATTAGTAGGCCCCTATTTTTTATTATTATTTAAGTAATTTAAGGCCTAACACTACAAACTACAAAGGGGTTGTCCATAAATGACGTCATACTCGTAGGGGGGAGGGGGGTTGTGACAGTGTGTGATGGGGGGGGGGGGGGTTCAGATGGTGTGGTGTCACACTTTTGCATTATAAAAACAGCAATGGTAGAAAACGAATTGTAGACCTTATTTCGCATTTTAGAAAACTGTTTTAATAAATTATAATAGGAATTGATTAAAATACTCTATTTTGACATTGACAGAGTTCAGACAAGATTTTAGAAAAATATCGATGTTTAAAAAAATATTCAACTGCAATTTGGAGGGGGGTTGTAGGGTGAATGTGACGGAGGGGAGGAGGGGGAGGTAAAAAAGCATGACGTCATTTATGGATGACCCCAAAGGTCTATTGCATACTATTGCAGTCCCTATTAAATAAAATTTTAATTATAAAATAGCAGCCTAAGCCTTAATAAAATATATACAATTTAGAGTCTAATTTAATAAATTTAAATAAATAAGGCTTCCAACCCCAAGCTAATAAGGGCCTAGTTTTAACAAGATCTAGATCTATATAGAGTAGAGGCCCCTGTCCTAATCATATGTGATTGTCTAGCTACTGTAGGTCTACCTAATCAGTACTATTAATCACTCAACATGTAATGAATGGCCCTTCTAATACAGTTATAAACTGTAATAGGCCTACTAAACTACAGTTAATAAATTTAAATAAGCCCTGTAATAAATTAACAGTCTTAAATCTAGAGATCTGTAATGAAATGATTTTTTTGGGAAGAGTCCAAGTGAATATGGCAGTACTGTGATATGGAACTTAGAAGTACACCAACACAAAGTAATATCTCTGTCCATCATAGGTATACACTGGCACTGGAGGGAAAAATACTAATACAGTTTATTCTATTAAAAAATTACTGTGTATACCTCAGTCTATTGCAGCCAGGGTATTTTTCTAATCACATTCAGAACTGGTATTGGTTTGCTAGTGTTTCAACTTTATCAATACTAACCCTAGCCTCACAGTCTGGTCTAAAAATAACCTCATTTGCATCCTTTAATATTTTTGTAATTTCAATTGTAGATTGACTATGTATGCTGACTTTAAGTTCTTTTTTGTCACATGAATTCATCCATAGCTGTTTCTATTATTTATGTTTAATTAAACAGGGTGGTAGAGCCTGCGTTCATTTATCAGCAGGAGTCAGTTTTTTTTTGTAGATCACAGGTTGCACTGACAGTAATGTATAGTCTACAGCATGAAATCTAGGTCATGACAATACTGAGCTAGCAATGTGACTGTTTTAATGAAGTGAAACTATTTCAGGTCAAGCTCGTTTACCATGTGTATGCTTGTACATATTTTAAATTTTGAAACAAGTGTAGGGCATGACCATCAATTTCATATCAGATAGAGTGAGTTAAGGTTAAACATATTTGTGCGTTGTCATCTTTCTGCAGTTCTAATAGTTGAGAAATGTCCTTGCAATTATGTAAGGTAGAACAAGGTTTCACAAGAATGAGCAGAACTAAAAGAAAAAGTTCACATGTATTACAGTTTTCATGTTGGTATTGTTAAACAAAATTTAAAACAAAAATTTGTCTCAGGGACTTTTCTTATCTCTCAAACTGTCAGGAGAGTTTATTTCTTATAAGGAAGATAATGTTCGATTGGTGAAGATTGGGTAAAGATTATCTCCCTGTGTCTGATAATAGTGTACACCTGTTGTGTACATGAATCTGCTGAGTATGCAGTAATCCTTTGACAAGATTTATCACCAACTCAGCTTGAGCAGGATAACAGTATGTTGCTTAGCATAAATCTGACATCTATTTAACTTATCTTAAGTAGGATACCATACCTGATGAGATTGTGTTTAAAATGGCAATTCTAACAAGTTATTGATGCCAGCTTAACATTGACTTGTACCTATATTCTCCCAATAATGTATTCACCAAATGGTAGGTAACCCTGATGTTTTCACCAAATGGTAGATAACCCTGATGTTTTCACCAAATGGTAGATAACCCTGATGTTTCACCAAATGGTAGATAACCCTGATGTTTTAACCAACCACTAAAATGGTAGATAACCCTGATGTTTTCACCGGCCAATAAAAGGGTAGATAACCAGGTCAGCAGCTGTGTAGACTGTACATCAATAAAAATGTTTTGTTGCTGAGCCATAAATTCTATGTCCTGATAGTAGAGGTCAATCATATTTAAATAACTTTTATATTACCCCGAGATGCTGAAAATTACTTTGTGAGAAATCTCATTTAACTTTCTAGTAGAGTTAATTTGATGGATAGATAATTGACACATAAATCCTCTGAGTTGTATTCATTGCTAAAAAAATATTAAATCCCACTTCATGTGTGTAAAGTTTGTAGATTGTAATGGGGGGGGGGGGTTACACGAAACACATCCAACATTACAACTTTACAATCCATATTTCAAGGATCATGTTAATGGTGATGTTTACCTTTATCACCCAACAACAGTGATGACATTTTGTTATTTGCTACTCCTGTGGTTCATTCAAATGTTCAATTACTGTAAGACCTTGAAAACTTTATCACCCAACAACAGTGATGACAATTTGTTATTTGCTACTCCTGGGGTTCATTCAAATGTTCAATTACTGTAAGACCTTGAAAACTTGAAAACCCAACAACAGTGATGACAATTTGGGGTAAAACCTTGAAAACTTGTGTAAACAGTGATATTTTTTTTATTGCTGCTCCTTTGGGTTCATTTAATGTTCACTTACTCAATTTCAAATAATGAAGCTATTGTAAATCAAACAAATGGTTACAAGTATGTAAGATGCTAAAATACATATATACTCGTTTGTTTTTTATGTGGCATTAGTGTGTGTTTCAATCACTTCAGTTTTTGCCCATTTGATTCTTTTCATCAATACATAAACATTGTTATCATGAGTTGTTTACACCAGAACCTTATTATAATGATCTGCTTACACCTGCACCTTATGATAATGTGTCGTCGTCCCCCCCCCCCCCCATAACCTCCAGACAGTACATGGCCACCTGGCAAACTTTCTGTGACACTGACTTCATTTCTCTGGAGGTCGTTGGTCTGACACAGGATTTTCTTCACGCTCTGGCTAGACTAAGTCGGTTAA
Source organism: Physella acuta (assembly GCF_028476545.2). Taxonomy (NCBI): domain Eukaryota; kingdom Metazoa; phylum Mollusca; class Gastropoda; family Physidae; genus Physella; species Physella acuta. The sequence continues at coordinate 19,408 of NW_026732186.1, read as the reverse complement.
CTTACGTCACATCATCAAAGCTACGTCACCTCAGTAGGGGTAAAGTTGGGCTAATTGGGTGGGTGGGGGAGGGGAGGCACAAGCAATCAAATGATGTGACATTATGCAAGACTTCCACTGTTGTCTGACCCTGCAATGTTCAATAGGGTTATAGGATCAGCTGTGTCTAGAATACATTGGACTGTCCAGTGGTTTATACATGTGCTGATATTGGACTGTCCAGTGGTTTATACATGTGCTGATATTGGACTGTCCAGTGGTTTATACATGTGCTGATATTGGACTGTCCAGTGGTTTATACATGTGCTGATATTGGACTGTCCAGTGGTTTATACATGTGCTGATATTGGACTGTCCAGTGGTTTATACATGTGCTGATATTGGACTGTCCAGTGGTTTATACATGTGCTGATATTGGACTGTCCAGTGGTTTATACATGTGCTGATATTGGACTGTCCAGTGGTTTATACATGTTCTGATATTGGACTGTCCAGTGGTTTATACATGTGCTGATATTGGACTGTCCAGTGGTTTATACATGTGCTGATATTGGACTGTCCAGTGGTTTATACATGTGCTGATATTGGACTGTCCAGTGGTTTATACATGTGCTGATATTGGACTGTCCAGTGGTTTATACATGTGCTGATATTGGACTGTCCAGTGGTTTATACATGTGCTGATATTGGACTGTCCAGTGGTTTATACATGTGCTGATATTGGACTGTCCAGTGGTTTATACATGTGCTGATATTGGACTGTCCAGTGGTTTATAAGCATGTGCTGACATTAAAATGATGGCCCTACTGCCCAGTGGTTTTTACAGCATGTGCTGACATTAAAATGATGGCCCTACTGCCCAGTGGTTTCTACATTACAATGATGGCCCTACTGTCCAGTGGTTAACGGACGGTAGGTAAACCACACGTAAGGACAAGCCACTGTTTTAATTCAAACGTCACACGACTCCACTTCGGCCTTTGACCTCAATACCAACAATGCGATAACGTGTTAGACATGTAGGAGACCGCTCGCGTGCTTAGACTAGCATTTAACTAATGTTGTCTTTTCAATGGTGGCTGCCAGTTGACTATTCATTAGGTAGCACGCAAAGTCATATCCACCCTCTATAACCTTACATTAGGTAGCACGCAAACTAAGTCCTCTCCACCCTCTAGCATAGCTGCCAGATCAAAAGTAAACAATTGCTGTTAAATCTTCACGCGATAACAGAGTTGCTATCTGTCGGTTTGGTCTTATATCTTCTGTCTTTTAAGTGTTTTTGTGGAGTACATGGTGGTGTGGTTGTCACATCTACATGTTGATGGTGTGGTTGTAACATATATACGGTGGTTATGGGGTTGTCACATCTACATGTTGATGGTGTGGTTGTTAGTTTTGGTGGTTGGGTTGTCAGTTTTGGTAGTGTGATTGTGATTGGTTCACTATTTAAGGTAACCTGTTGAACAGACGTCTATTTGTGTTGTATGACATCTGTCACATACGGTGCATGTCGAGTGTATAGACCTATATGTGTGTTGCATGACATCTGTCTCGGTGCATATCGAGTGTACCACCCTGCCCTGAGTGCAGGCAGCAGGTCCGTGCAGTGACACCACGAGTGAGCTGTGCGGTTCATGCACCCTCCATGTCACCCAGACAATTGGGTGCGTGACGTAACGCCATCATCACGTGATCCACCCTACATCAACGAGTGTAAACACCCAGATAAAGATATGCAAATACTCAGGTTCTAAAATATTCTTTTATTTCGAGATAGATATGCAAATACTCCATTGACACACACACACACACACACACATATATATATATATATATATATATATATATATATATATATATATATATATATATATATATATATAACCAAATTTACCAACGTGTATATTTGTAGACACTCTTCAAAAGGCTCTGTTCTATTTTAGGCTATTTATATCTTCCCTTATCCGGCTCTCATCTTTATCATGGGGTATCATATCTCAACATGGTCAGTGTTTAAACATCTGTTAGAACCATCTGTTGTTGTGGTCAACATGGGGTATCATATCTCAACATGGTCAGTGTTTAAACATCTGTTAGAACCATCTGTTGTTGAACACAGCGACTTGTGGTCAACATGATACAGCTGACCACGGTCAAGACTGACCTTGACATTTGATCTTGGCTGAATGCACATACGGTGACACACGTTATTGCATCTGGTGCGTGCGTGCTGCATGTACTGACCTTGGTCAGTGCATGTTTGACCACCTCAAGTACTCGCCTTATGTACGCGTCCGTCACCAACATCTCTGATTGATTACCCTGTGGCGTAATCAATTGACCGGTGGATGACTTTGACCCTACAGCTGAGGATAATTAGTTCAGTCTATCGTTACACTACTCCCCCATTTCGACCGGTTGTTTTATCTTATTGTCTCCTAGTATAGTCTTCTTGACATTTTCTTCAGTGCTGTTTTTTATTTTTTCGTTATTCCGTTCACAGTGCGCTTCTTAGGTTTGTAGGTATGACAGCTGTAGGTGACATTTCTAGCTGACATCTGTAGGTGACATCTCTAGGATTCAGCTTAAGACATCAGTTAGCTGTATTGATCTGCCAGTATCTGAGTATATCCCATGTATCTGAAGCCTAACAGCCTTGACTGCGTGTATTGTACTTTGTATCGCCTGCTGTTTTCGCCACGCTCGTACGCCTTGTGTCACGTGATTGCTATTCTGGGACATGTGTTGCCAGTTTGGTCGTCGTTATCAGCTGTGTTGGCCCCATTCTTCACACGAGGACAGAGTTGGTCAAGTAGCGGCTCGAAACTTCCATCAAATAACTCAGTTTATTGGGGTGACGTCCCTAAAATTATGGTGTCAGTTTATTGGGGTGACGTCCCTAAAATTATGGTGTCAGTTTATTGGTGTAACGTCCCTAAAATTATGGTGTCAGTTTATCGGGGTAACGTCCCTAAAATGGTGTCGTTTATGGGTGACTTCCTTAAAATTATATTGTCAGTTTATTGGGGTGACGTCCCTAAAATGGTGTCAGTTTATTGGGATGACGTCCCTAAAATTATGGTGTCAGTTTATTGGGGTAACGTCCCTAGAAATGGACCCATCCATTTACAGAACCCATTTCACGTGTGGATTTTATAAGCATTTTAAACATAGTGTGCGTGACGTAATGAAAGAAAAACGTTGACGATCGTCATGCCCCAGTGAACAAGATGGTGTCAAGCAGATCAGCAGTGAGCCATGTGTGCTCCCCCACCCCCACACAAGGCGTCACCCGTGTGTTCCCCTCCCCACACAAGGCGTCACCCGTGTGTTCCCCCACCCACTACACAAGACCTTATCTGCCTATTTGTATTGATTATGAGTTTTTCTTTGAAGTCTTTTAGTGTTTAATGTACTGATCACGAGTGTTTTTTCGAATCAATCGTATAATGTTTACTGTGCCTAAAGATGTCTTTTTTAGAAAAAAACCTGTTGGGGTGATTTGATGTTTTTCTCGAATGCCGACAAAGTTATGTAATGGTTAAAGCGTCCTTAGTTACCATTTTAAATGTTTTTCCACAGTCTACATGAAGAATGTATACAAACGATAGTTAAAGCGTCCTTAGTTACCATTTTAAATGTTTTTCTCACAGTCTACATGAAGAATGTATACAAACGATAGTTAAAGCGTCCTTAGTTACCGTTTTAAATGTTTTCTAACAGTCTACATGAAGAATGTATACAAACGATAGTTAAAGCTTCTTAGTTACCGTTTTAAATGTTTTCTCACAGTCTACATGAAGAATGTATACAAACGATAGTTAAAGCTTCCTTAGTTACCTTAGTTACATGTTTTTCCACAGTCTACATGAAGAATGTATACAAACGATAGTTAAAGCTTCCTTAGTTACCATTTTAAATATTTTTTCCACAGTCTACATGAAGAATGTATACAAACGATAGTTAAAGCTTCCTTAGTTACCTTAGTTACATGTTTTTCCACAGTCTACATGAAGAATGTATACAAACGATAGTTAAAGCTTCCTTAGTTACCATTTTAAATATTTTTTCCACAGTCTACATGAAGAATGTCTACAAACCACACGATCATGTCGTCCTGTTGTATGTTCCTGAGTACCACACCGTCATCCAGTCACGTGAGTTAATTCTTGTAGAGCACACGTGAGGGTCACATACAACACAGCACACATACAGGTCACATACAGCACACATACAGGTCACATACAGCACACATACAGGTCACATACAGCACACATACAGGTCACATACAGCACACATACAGGTCACATACAGCACACATACAGGTCACATACAGCACACATACAGGTCACATACAGCACACATACAGGTCACATACAGCACAACACAAATACAGGTCACATACAGCACACATACAGGTCACATACAGCACACATACAGGTCACATACAGCACAACACAAATACAGGTCACATACAACACACAGGTCACGCAACCCAGGCGACATATAACACAGGTCACAAACAACACATCACACATACAGGTCACAAAGACATACGACAAAGCACATACAGGTTACATACAACACAGCACACCTACATGTCATACACAACACACATACAGGTCACATACAACACACATAACACAGCACATATACAGGTCAAACAACACACATAATGGTCACATGATGATGACTAATGTGTGTTAAAATTTCCCACATTCCCCCACAGCTATGGTGATGACTGATGTGAGTGTAGTCACTGACTTACTGCAGGAGGAAGAGAAAAGAATAAAAGGATTTCTGGAACAGTTGGGGCAGAAGCTCAAGGCAGCAGGGGTAAGTTCCCCTTTCACTGGTAGCAGGGGTAAGTTCCCCTTTCACTGGTAGCAACAAGGGTAGTTTCCCCATTCTCTGGTAGCAGGGGTAAGTTCCCCTTTCACTGGTAGCAGCAGGGGTAAGTTCCCCTTTCACTGGTAGCAGCAGGGGTAAGTTCCCCTTTCTCTGGTAGCAGCTGGGGTAAGTTCCCCCTTCTCTGGTAGCAGTTGGGGTAAGTTCCCCTTTCTCTGGTAGCAGCTGGGGTAAGTTCCCCTTTCTCTGGTAGCAGCTGGGGTAAGTTCCCCTTTCTCTGGTAGCAGCTGGGGTAAGTTCCCCTTTCTCTGGTAGCAGGGGTAAGTTCCCCTTTCTCTGGTAGCAGGGGTAAGTTCCCCTTTTACTATTTTATTTTTGTTTGAATAAAAATGAAATGATAAGACAGAGATTATTGTCTGACAGCTAAAGTAATGTTTATTGAAATCTGCTTAAAAGTTTCTGTGACTTACCTGTCAAACTGATAGCTATGTGTCTGCTTGTATGAAATTGTGTTATTTCACTTTCCTCAGATTGGGGGTAAAGTCAAGAGTGTGGGCGGCACCCCAGGGGAGGTCATTGTCAAGGTGGCGAATGAAGAGAAGGCACATCTGATCGTCATCGGCTCCCGGGGCATGGGCACCATCAGGCGCACCCTGATAGGCAGCGTCAGCGATTACGTCATGCACCACGCCCACATCCCCGTCCTGGTCTGCAAGCACCCAGACGTCCACAAGCACTAGGTCACTGGTCATGTGACTGGTCATGTGACCGCAGCAGTTGGGAGCAAGTTGATTGTCAACAGTTTTTATTTGCTGATACAAGTGTTTATTTTTTCAGATGTTTCACGTTTAGGGTGATTCAAGGCTGGACGAAGATTTCCTTTATGTTGCACACCTTGTGTTGTGTGCAACTAGATCAGACTAGTTCAACTATAGCTGTTTAACCATAGCTGTTTAACCAAAACTATTTTACCATAGCTATTTTACCATAGCTATTTAACCATAGCTATTTTACTATAGCTATTTAACCATAGCTGTTTAGCCATAGCTATTTTACCATAGCTAATTAGCAATAGATATTTTACCATAGCTATTTAAGAAAGATAAGTGCCTTAATACACCATTTTCTAAATACTTATTCTAAAATAAAATTTAAAAAGCCCGACCAATTTTTAATTAAAATTTTTATCTAACCAGCCTAATAGGCCATCCAGCAGATATTGTTTACATGTTTTGTTTACAACATTATGGTGTAAGAAATTGTTTCACAAACTATTGCAATGGTGATTAGTGTTTGTGGTCAGTATGTTGTCACTGCGTATGTGGTATTTGATGGGTGTTGCATATATTTATGCTGATAAACTAGTATCAGAAGTTTACAAAATCAGAATTCACTGTTTAAATAAGGCCTTTCTCCAGAGATGTGTACAAGCTGTGTCTGGTGCTTTAAGCTTGAGTCACTATTCCAAGCAGTTGTACCTCTGTTATATTTATATAGGTTTTTTTCTAGTCATTTCTAAAGGACATTTTCTTAGTGGGGGAAATAGTTGCACACTTTAGCTGTTTAGTATGTGGGTCGCCTGTGGATTGATGGCTCGCAAAGTGTGAGACATGTGTCTCAGGTGGGTTGCTATGTGTGAGACTGAACCAGCCATGTTAACATTCCTACCACGTTAGCCAGGCAAGCTTTGAGTTGTCCAGAGACCTGGTTGAGTGGACAGTGTCCACTGGGAACAACACAACAGTACATCATCAACCAGACAAGCTTGGGTTGGCTTGAACCATCTATCAAATAGTTTCTCATGTATTTATAGCATTCCTTCATGTGTCCTCATCGCCATTGTTTGGCTGGGGTGTGTTCGCCGTCACGTGACTGGTGTGTTCACTGTGGCTCGTGTGTCCACCCTGTCACGTGACTCGTGTGTCCACCCTGTCACGTGACTCGTGTGTCCAGCCTGTCACGTGGCTCGTGTGTCCATCCTGTCACGTGACTCGTGTGTCCAGTCACCGCTAAGCGCTGGTGTGTCCATGGTCCACTTAACTATGATTTATTCAGACAGTAGTACTATCTCTAGCTTTTGTTATTGGTGATTGTCTTTTCTTGTTTTAATTATATTTTGACAATAAAGATGTTTTATATATATGGTTTTTTGTTTGTTGTATGTGTTCCAATAATATCTGTATTGAGGGAGGGGGGGGGGGCAATGTGTGACAGCTATGTAGTTAATCACCCTTTTGGTAGAAAAAGTTTACTTTAGACTTTAGGTAGATGCTTCCTTCATCTCATGGCTAACTCGTCAGGCCATTTCATCTTTGTTATGTAGATATGTAAACTGATGTAAATTGAGAGCACATTTGAGAAGAATGTTTGATTTAAATCATAGTATGCTGAAAGATGGCACTTAATTTTTCTTCTCCCCCGTTCAACATCTCGCCTACAGTCTAAACTTCGATCAGACACGCGCGTTCTTTCATTGGACTTTGCTCTAAAATGGTTGAGCTTTTGGCTTGACGCCTTGGATGACGTCATTTTTCCTGTCCAGCGTATCCTGCTCACCCCTGACGTCACTGCGCACACCCTTGGTGCCCGTTTGGTGTGTGTGCTGTTCCAGTTACTGACACAGGACGTGTGTGTGGGGGAGGAGGGGTGTGAAAAGGTGTATCCTTCAGGCAAATATTGTGATACAATCTAGATTGCAAGACTGGGTAAAAATGTTTCAAGTTTAAAACAAGCAATTTGCGTATAAATTAGTATAAGGAGTAATTAGTTTAACTATACTACATTACTTAGGATCCTCTACATAAGTTATAAACCTATAAGTAACATATTAGTAACAATATGAAGGATTTGGGAGATTATGATGTGTGGGATTGTCTTTTCATTATATTGCAGTATATGGGGGTATTTTTAAAATTTTGTTAGCAATGATATATTAAACGGTTTCCTAACAAACCTTTTCATTATTGTGTGTGTGTTGAGAGGGGTGGTGTTTGTGGGTAGTAAAAGTATATCATATTGTGGGTGTGATGGATCTGGATAGTATAATGGTATATCCTATTGTGGGTGTGGTGGATCTGGATGGTATATCCTATTGTGGGTGTGCTCTATGGAACTTAACGGTATATGGGGATGTGGTGAAACGTCGAAAATGCCCTTTGTGTTAACTGTGTGCAGTGGCGTCCCGAGGTGGGGTCGTGGCCGCGCCGGGAGACACCATTTAGGGTGGGATGGCAAATCGAGAAAAAAACGTAAATTAAAACAATTATAAAAGTAGGAATGAAACAAGGTGGTAAATGTTTGGATAGAAGTGGCGTGACCCTCAGTATTGGGTGACCCTCGACCTAGTGACGCCACTGATCACGTGCGTCATTCATAAACAGATCACGCAAACGTCAGCCCAGCTTGAGTCACGACTACGTGATTACTGGGGGGGGGGGGGCGACTAGAAGACAGTGAGCACTACATTAAAGAGACCACGAAATTATCACGTAGACGTCAGTGGCGTAGCTAGGATTTTCGGGCCCCTTCACAAAAATATAAATATTCTGAACATTTTGTGTTTTATACATCCTGATTTTTTATTTATATTATATTATTACGAGCCGGCCCGCGGCATAACATACGCCGCTATTTAGTTGTTTCTAATTTTCAATAATTCATAATTTGTGAATTCGACAGTACCAACGCTGACACTGAAAATATTTCTTTAAAACACTATAAGTAGCTCGTTAAGGACCATAACCCCCCCCCTTCCTTCCCCCCCCCCCTCCCCCCTTCCTTCCCCCCCCCCCCTACGTTTAAAATCGTTGGCTCTGCTTGTAAACATTTAGAGTGAACACAGCTCACTAAAACCATGTAGGGGTGGGGAGGTAGGGAGAGCGTTTGCAGCTTGTTTTCTAACGGCTCGAAGAGGAGAATTATATATATAGATAGATAGATGTAGGCCTACAACCCCGTAGTTTTGTAAAATTGTTACAGGCTTACCGTTAATTTGTTTATTAAGTAAGCAAACACATCAGGGTCGCATGCGGTGGCAGAGGTGCGGCCTATAACGGCTGACGACATTTAGGCGTGACACCATGACAAAACATTGTCAAATTAATTGAAACATTATATTGGATTCTGCTAAAATAATAAAAGATAAGTGACATCTTTGGTAAACGCGTAGGGGAACACCCAACCTTGTTACGCCAATAACACAATTTAAAAAAAAAACTGCTCGTGATTTTTTTTAGATCTGTTTCTTCTCAATATTTTGTAAAATAAATAATAAGTTCCTTGAGATCTAGTTTAGCTGCTTCTGTATGTTAGATACTAAGGATGGCTAAGCTACTGACCCAATGGGCATATCTACAATTTGTTTCATGATGTGCTACCCCTGGTTCGGTTGAATCATCGAACGTAGAGGCCACCGTAGGGTGCTCCTGTGTTACCCGTAATCCGGGGGCGCCCCTGTTGCAGTTTACTCTTTTAATAAGTAGCCCCACTGTAGGAAGGGCAATCAACGTATCCCTTGCACTCAGGTAGCCGCTGGCTATCTGGGGGTGCCCAACTTTTACTACTGCCTATACGCTGGAGGATACCCCTTATTCTATTCAGGTATCGATTTTAATAGCACTCCGTATCCTTAGTGAAATGCACTCACTAAAACGAATATAGGCGTCGTAGAGCTCACGGGGGAGACCATGGTGCAAAGATAGCCGCTGGGAAATAACACCACCTTATTGCCGGGGCGCCACCATACAAAATAAAAATTGAATGCTAGAAACTTTATCAAATGCCAGAGTTTCTTTCGGGCACGTTTTCAGAAAAATGTCTGGGAATAAACACTGCCTGGAGTATTCTCAACGATTTCCCATAAAATTTTCTTAGCGATTGGATGAAAACCAAAAACGTATAGTGTTAGTAGCGCTATATGGGCCCTGTTCGACCCCCCCCCCCCCCCCCCCCAACACACACACACTCAATGCCAATGCCTGAACAGTAAAGAGGGGACCGCTGGGTGCCTTTTGGAACTTTAAATTATTTCTACAGTAGAAAAGAAACTGGATTTCCTTTTTCTTTTTAACATTATTTACATAAAACCAATTTTAATATTCCAAGTTTTAGTTTTGTTTAAAGAGGGAGAAGGGCCCCAATGTGCCTTGGGTCCTATGCCTTGCTGTCGCTAACTTTACAGTAGCTACGCCACTGGTAGATGCCCTGGCGTGTGCTATGGGATGTCTAGTCCTCTTCCTGTTTCCATAAATGTCCTAGTTGAATGAGTTTCCTTGAACAAGGGAGGTAACTCTATAAAATGTATCTGAACGACATGAGTGAACTCCCTTTGAACATAGCCAAGAAACGCCGCGACATATCTGTGACGTTAGTTCCCTATTTGGAAATTTACATTTATAATAGTTATAATATAGTATGTACTTCTGTAAGCATGGCTGGTGCTAAGACTCTCACTAAGAGCGTTGTTTTTTTTTTCTACCCTGACAAAATGGCAAAATGTCTACCACACACATTTCTAAAAAATAAAAAAATTTCTTAATATGGAGGCTACTTCTGGTGGGGAGGGGGGGGGGGGGGACAAATAAAGTTGGTGTGAATATAGGAATGGGGGGGGGGAACAAATAAAGTTCGTGTGAATATAGGAAGGGGGGGGGGGGCTGCATCGACTAGTCATGTGATGAAAACATCCACTTAAGAACTACCATTCGTTGTGTGCAGGCTACGACAGAACGCGCTCACGACGTATCGATGAATGGTGTTCAAAACACAAACACAACGCCAACACAGTGGCGGAGTGTGCGCCAACACACCGTGTATCGAGACATGTACTGTAGCTGTCTTCACAAGACAGAGTGACGAAACTCACGCCAACACACCGTGTATCGAGAGGTGAGCAGGTCAGCAGTACCTCGACATGAGCACATGTGCTGTTGTTGTCTCCACAACACAGAGTGACGAAACACACAACTGGAGGGTCAAAACTACTCGAGGGTACACAGGTGTGTCGACTGAAAATCGTGTTTGTGCCATTCCAATGTGTAAGGCCCTGGACTACACACACTGAACGATCTAACCGTATTGGCCAACCAATGTTGTTTTGTGTTTTTTGTTAAGTCAATTTTCATTGGCTGGTCGTTAACGTCATACACACGCCTGAATGTTTCGCTTACAGTCGGATTTTGGAATTTTAACTGTGTGCTTTTAACAGTTCTGTGAATTTTAACATTGTGGTTTGTGGGGAATGGAGTCCCAAGATCTAGAGGAAGTAGAGCTGCTCCAAGAGCACGAGAAACTGAATGAGATGCTGACCACGCTGAAAGACATGAACTATTCGGTCTCAACTCTGATCGAGATCAACAAGACGGTCGTACAAAGACAGCTGCGACTCGAGTCAATGGTCGACACAGGTGGGGCCGGCATCTCAACGGTCCGTGAAGCCGGGACCGGCGAGTCGACGGACGATGACGTGTCTGGACCAGTGTCCCAGAAGTCTAAAATGGACCGCCGAGTGCCAGAAATAACGCCAGTACAAGCTGTGCCTGGGCCATCAACCACAAGGTCTAAAATGGACCGCCGAGTGCCGGAAGTGACGTCAGTACAAGATGTACTTGGACCAGCAGTCCAGAGGTCTAAAGTGGACCGCCGTGTGCCGGCCCTGGGATCTGGGCAAACTGCCACGTATATCCAGACCATGATTTTTGAGGCTTCCAAACCAGGTCCCGGTCTAAACAGTGCAAGGACCCGCGGATCCATTCGCCGAACGTATGGGGCACCAAAAACTAGGCGCCAAGCAAAGTTAGCGGAATCAAAGCTGAAACAATGGGCCAGTCTGGCAGCTAGAGAGGGATCCTGCACGTCTGAAGGTGCTGGGTGGGCGGCACCAGTCCCGAAAGACGCAGGTGGGCAGGAGCCAAGCACATCAGAAGGTGCGGTACCAGCCCCAAGGGAGCCAGGCAGACAGGAGCCAAGCACGTCTGAGGGTGCTGGGTGGGCGGTACCAGCCCCTAAGGAGGCAGACAGACAGGAGCCAAGCACGCCCGAAGAAGCCTGGTGGGCGGCACTGGTGCCCCAGGAGCTGGGGACTCAGGCCACGGTCAAGCTGGCCATCAGACAGTACACGGCCTGCCTGGCTGTCCGGCAGCTGCCCAGACCCACGTCAGAGGTGGACCAGCCGCACGGCCTCACCTACAGCAGACTGGTGGCTGTGGTTAAAACAGGAGTCAGGTCCAGCACGTCGGGCCCACCCTCCCTGGATGACGTCAGAGAGGCGCTTAACCTGAGCGATGTAGAGCTGTCGGACAGAGAACTGCTGAGTCTGGAGAGAATCAGAAGAGTTCTGAAAAAGCAGGAGGTAAGCGTGGGTCTGTTTCCTTAAATGACACTGTATTAGACTATTCCCTCACGTTGCATCATATTACAATCTCCCCCCCCCCCTCTTACATAAACCGTATTAACGCTGTTGTGTTAATCAGCTGTCGCGTGCAGTAACTGGTGTCTGAATGTCTATCTCCTCCCTCACCAGTTCTACTGCTCAAGGTACTATGAAGACGTTTCTACTCGCATGTAGTCTGGGGACTGCTAGAGATTTTTCTACTGCATGTCTCCCGTCTTAGCCAGTCACACTTAAATAAAAACCTGATAGCCTCATAACGAAGGTCAGTGTCTAATACAAGTCCTTATATCAGAACAGAGTTTCTTTCAGGCATCTTTGGGGTTGGGGGAGAGGGGGTGGGCTGCTCACATCCCTGGAGCAAGTCCATCGCTCCCCCCCCCCGCGGTGAAATATAAAAAATATATGGAAAATAAATGCTTTAGGCAGTGTGCGACAACCACACCCACACCCCCAAAAATTAAAGTGTTTTCACCCCGGATAAAATGTCTGAAAGAAACACTGGATCAGAAATGTTTGTTCCCTTGAAACTTTAGCGTTATGACTTAGTTGAACGTCTTTTATGCCCGTTTATAATTTGTTGTTTTACATACACGTTCAAGTCCTAGGTGGGTTAAAATGTTTTGTTACATATTCAACGGTCAGTACAAAAAGTTTCATCTTTAGACCGCGCGATCCATTGAGTAGATGAAGTAGAGTTTACATGTTTCAATCAATACAAAGGTCATTGTAAAATGTGTAAGGTGTAATACGTCTTGTTACTACCGTAGACTGCAGACATATAGTTTTTTTTGGCCTTCGAAAATACTGTTCTGGCTTTCAGATATTGTTTTGGTTTCAAATATATTTTTATATTGTTTGTTTTCAGATATATTGCTTATTTGATAGGCCTTCAACTATATAGTTTGTTTGGCCTGCAAAATAGTTTGGCGTTCAATTATATTGTTCGACATTCAACTACATTGTTTGGCCTTCAAATATATTATTTGTTTGATATTCAAATATATTATTTGTTTGGCCTTCAAATATATTATTTGTTTGGCCTTCAAATATATTATTTGTTTGGCCTACAAATATATTATTTGTTTGGTATTCAAATATATTATTTGTTTGGTATTCAAATAAATTATTTGTTTGGTATTCAAATATATTATTTGTTTGGCATTCAAATATATTATTTGTTTGGCCTTCAAATATATTATTTGTTTGGCCTTCAAATATATTATTTGTTAGGCCTTTTTATTTGGCCTGCAAATATAATTTATGTGGCCTGTAAATATAATGTTTGGTCTTTAAATGTATGAAGTTTCTTTGTTCTTCAAATATATAAATTATTTTTTTCTTTTTCATTCAATATTAAAATATGGCTATGGCTAACAATGTGTGGCTGTGACCTTAATATCTGAGAAGTATAATGTCCTTTAAGGCTGGGCATCCTTGTAAAAGCTTACAACAGTTTACGAGTATCCTTGTATGGACAAATGAGTAATAAGTCCATGTTTTAGGCTCAAACCGTTAGCAACGATTCATGCCATTCAATGTGTATGTGTGTTGCTGATGAAATCTGGCTTCATTAACTCGTGGCTGTTTACTGCCAAGTGTGAGACCCACTTCGTTAGTCATGTACCACTTGAAAATTTCATCAGCACAAGGAAGATATTTGGAGTCTTTAGCGGTCTAAAACTCCGGTATGGTCTCGTTAGGACATTGTTGTAGTTATCTACCCCCCCCCCGCCCCCCCCCCCCCCCCGAACGAAATGAAATTTATATAGAAAATATATAATTTTAACAGTGTCCGCCGCCCCCCCCCCCCCCCCCCGAAAATTTCAAGAGAAAAAAGTCAGGAAGAAACACTGTTCGTATGGTTTTATTATGACATTGTGGCAGGTATCTCGTTAGCTATCATTTGTTTAGATGGGTTATAGCACTCTTTAAAGTTATTTTCATGAATAATTCTTGAAAATTAACTTGATATTACTAGAAGAAACTCTTCAATATAAACTTTGATATTATCAGAGGAAGAAACTTTTGAACGTAAACTTGATATATTTAGGAGAAGAAAGTGTTGAAAGTAAACTTGATATTATAAGGGGAAGAAACTCTTGAACGTAAACTTGATATTTTCAGGTGAGAAACTGTTGAATGTAAACTTGATATTTTCAGGAGAAGAATCTCTTGAATATAAAATTGATATTTTCAGGAGGAAGAATCTCTTGAATATAAACTTGATATTTTCAGGAGAAGAAACTGATGTATATAAACTTGATATTTTCAGGAGAAGAAAACTGTTGAAGATCCAGCAAAAAATAGGAGCCTACAAGTTGCAGGCACCGTGTGGAATCAGCTTTGATGAGCGGGAGAGGCAGATGATTAACCTGGTCAAAGAATGCTGTCGTCTGCTTCGGGATTAGCAGTGGCGTGATGGTGGGGGGACATTACATGACTGACTGCAATTCTGGGGCGTCAGTACTCTTTATGACGCCAGTACTCTTTTATGACGCCAGTACTCTTTATGACTCTTGCACTCTTTATGACGCCAGTACTCTTTATGACGCCAACACTCTTTATGACGCCAGTACTCTTTAAAACGCCAGTAATCGCTTACTTTCATTTTTTAACGACGCTTACCTAACCCTTTAACGACGCTTACCTACACCCTTTAACGACGCTTACCTACACCCTTTAACGACGCTTACCTACACCCTTTAACGACGCTTACCTACACTCTTTAACGACGCTTACCTACACTCTTTAACGACGCTACCTACACTCTTTAACGACGCTTACCTACACTCTTTAACGACGCTTACACTACACCTTTTAACGACGCTTACATACACCTTTTAACGACGCTTACCTACACTCTATAACGACGCTTACCTACACTCTATAACGACGCTTACCTACACTCTTTAACGACGCTTACCTACACTCTTTAACGACGCTTACCTACACCTTTATTACACCTACCTTTATGAACGGATGCCTATACCATACGGTGCCTTGTTAATTTACATACGACACAGTAATGTGTCTTTGAAATGTTTTTCTTCTGCATTTTGTCTGAATTTTTAGTTTTACCAGTTTTGATCCCTATCAGATTTTTAATTAATTTGTTTTTAACTTTACAAATTTAGTTTTTTAAAAGATTAAAGCATATTTTAGTCTAAAAATTTTTTAAATTAAATAATGCGTTAGTTTTAAAATCAATTTGTGAGTTCTATGCTTATTTTTTAATTTTTACAGGTTAAGCCCCTACTTATGTTTTAACCCATTTAATTGTACATTTTTTATTGTTCAGAGTGTGAAAATAGTCTAAAAATAAACTGAGCCAATTTGATGTTTGTCTTGTAAATTATTATGATGTAAAATTACTTTCTTTATCCACAACACATTTTATTTCAACACTCGAGAAAGCCTTTGACTTTCATTCAACTTTTTAAAAAAATAATCAGAACATAAGATACGATATATTTTATTTCTCAAAGCGAGCAAGCCTTTCACTTTCATTCAACTTTAAAACATTAATCAGAAACACATAATATACAGTATAGTTTATTTCTCAAAGTCAAAAGTACATTTCATAAAACAATGTCAGCTTGTTACAAATTGTGTCCCACTAGTGCCACTACAGCATAAAAGGCTAGTGCTAGTCCAACCTATGCTGACGTCAATATACATTCGTTCAAGCGAACAAGTGGTAACTTCCTATCTCTACATGAGGAATGTGTGTGTGTTGGGGGAGGGGGGGGGGGCGATAAATGAGATTTACTAATAAAAGAAATCTATTTAAGAAATCGTCAGTTTTAAAAGGAAGGGAGGCTGGACAAAAAAATACAACTATGTTGGACATTTTGTCCGTTAAAAAAAATGGAGTAGGCCCTACCTGGTGTAGGGACATCGAGACTACACCAGCATTTTGGGAGGGAGGGAGAAATGGCGGGGGGGGGGGGGGGGGGAGTGTCACCTGATGTTTGAACATGAACAACCCTTCTGCTTTTTGAGCTTTTGACAAAATGGCCAATTTCAAATGGGGTCTCTACAAATGGGGTCTCTATAAATGGGATCTTTACAAATGGTTTCTTCATAAATGGGTTCTTTACAAATGGGATCTTCACAAATGAGTTATTCACAAATGGGATCTTCACACATGGGATCTTTTGAGGCGACATTTGATTAGGTGATATCCTGTGAACTGTTACTTATAAATAGTCAAAAATGTGAGCTGTGAATTGTCACATGTATTACATATCACAGTATTACAAAAAATGACGATCAAAAGTACTGTACAGTTAGGATATCACAATGTAGCACACTGTAAGTTGGTTACAATCGTTAAAAGTAACATTTGTAAAACATCGCTCTAAAATGTTTAAAAATACTTTTTTTAACATTGTAAAACATCGCTCTAAAATTGTTACACTTTTTTAACATTGTAAAACATCGCTCTAAAATTGTTACACTTTTTTAGCATTGTAAAACATCGCTCTAAAATTGTTACACTTTTTTAGCATTGTAAAACATCGCTCTAAAATTGTTACACTTTTTTAGCATTGTAAAACATCGCTCTAAAATTGTTACACTTTTTTAACATTGTAAAACATCGCTCTAAAATTGTTACACTTTTTTAACATTGTAAAACATCGCTCTAAAATTGTTACACTTTTTTAACATTGTAAAACATCGCTCTAAAATTGTTACACTTTTTTAGCATTGTAAAACATCGCTCTAAAATTGTTACAAACTTTTTGTAAAACATCAATCTAAAATCAGGCTAAAATCATGACGGCCATGCATTATAAAAAACACGCGGAATTTTCTTTGACTCCTAAGTCTTTAATCCCCCCCCCTAACTTATGCTGGGTACCAATTTATGCTGGGTCGGGCACGGGACCTAGGATGTGTGAATTCGTGTATTAGTTCAGCGTCTAAAGTCTGTGGCTAAAAGATTTGTTTATTAAGTTTCAGCATCTAAAATTCTGTAGTTAAAAGATGCATTGATTAAGTTTCAGCGTCTAAAAGTCTGTAGTTAAAAGATGTTTTGATTAAGTTTCAGCATCTAAAAGTCTGTAGTTAAAAGATGTTTTGATTAAGTTTCAGCATCTAAAAGTAAGATGTTTTGATTAAGTTTCAGCATCTAAAAGTCTGTGGCTAAAAGATTTGTTGATTAAGTTTCAGCATCTAAAAGTCTGTGGCTAAAAGATTTGTTGATTAAGTTTCAGCATCTAAAAGTCTGTAGCTAAAAGATTTGTTAAGTTTCAGCATCTAAAAGTCTGTAGTTAAAAGATGTTTTGATTAAGTTTTAGCATCTAAAAGTCTGTAGTTAAAAGATGTTTTGATTAAATTTCAGCATCTAAAAGTCTGTGGCTAAAAGATTTGTTAAGTTTCAGCATCTAAAAGTCTTTGGCTAAAAGATTAGTTGAGCAAATTGTGTTGTTGATTTTCAACAGTCGAACAGGTCCGTTGTTCGAGTCTTAACGTGGTACATCCATCTAGCCCAAATCTCATCCAGTTCATCAGACGTGAAGAAATCTTTGTCGTCCAGCACAGCATACGCTGATGTGTGTCTGTCTGGTGCTGACGTCACGGCTGGGCTGGTGTTGTTTAGAGCGTGCTGCTGGCTGACAGGCGAGGTCTGGCACCGTCTCTCACATCTGGGGCTTGGTGTGGGGAGTGGGAAGTTGATGTGTGGGGAGGTTGTGGGGGTAGAGTTGGTGCCACTGTGTGGGGTAGAGTTGGTGCCAGTGTGTGGGGTAGAGTTGGTGCCACTGTGTGGGGTAGAGTTGGTGCCACTGTGTGGGGTAGAGTTGGTGCCATTGTGTGGGGTAGAGTTGGTGCCAGTGTGTGGGGTAGAGTTGGTGCCAGTGTGTGGGGTAGAGTTGGTGCCACTGTGTGGGGTAGAGTTGGTGCCACTGTGTGGGGTAGAGTTGGTGCCAGTGTGTGGGGTAGAGTTGGTGCCACTGTGTGGGGTAGAGTTGGTGCCAGTGTGTGGGGTAGAGTTGGTGCCACTGTGTGGGGTAGAGTTGGTGCCACTGTGTGGGGTAGAGTTGGTGCCAGTGTGTGGGGTAGAGTTGGTGCCACTGTGTGGGGTAGAGTTGGTGCCACTGTGTGGGGTAGAGTTGGTGCCAGTGTGTGGGGTAGAGTTGGTGCCACTGTGTGGGGTAGAGTTGGTGCCAGTGTGTGGGGTAGAGTTGGTGCCACTGTGTGGGACAGGACTAGTGCCAGCATGTGAGGATGTCTTGACCAGGCTATGAGAAGTTTTTCTGGCCGATGTTAGCTGGTTTAGAAGAAAAGATTCCGTTAAGGGAGTCCTCATCAAAACTTGCTGATCAGTAGAGGAATGGTGGTTTGAGGTTTTGTATGAGGAACTTGATAGTTGATGAAGCGAGGAACTTGAGAGTTGATGAAGCGAGGAACTTGATAGTTGATAATGGGGCAGGCTCGGTGTAAATAAGTCGTGGGCAGACGTTTTGTGGGAGGAGCTTTGGTTTGGCACGTTGTCGTAGGAGAATCTTTGTGTTGGTATGTTGTGGGCGGGGCTTTGGGAAGGCGTGCTGTGGGCGGGGCTTTGGGAAGGCGTGATGTGGGCGGGGCTTTGGACAGGCATTATATGGGCGGGGCTTTGAAGAAAATTAGTGTTTATAGGGCTTTGCGCAGGCATGCTGTGGGCGGGGCTTTGGGAAGGCATAAGATGGGTAGGGCTTTGAAGAAAATGAGTGCTAGTAGGGCTATGGGCAGGCAGAATGTGGGCGGGGCTTCGGGCGAAGAAATTATTGTAATTAGGGCTTTGGGACGGAAAAATATGGGTGGGGCTAGGGGAAGGCATTAGGTTCTGGGTGGAGCTTGACAGTTGCTGACTGGGCACGCCTCCATAAATGGGTAGATAGAGGAAGCTTTGATTCCCTAGCTGTACAGGCGACGTCTGCAAGTTCCCGCCCAGTGACGTCTGCAAGTTGCCGCCCAGCAGTAGAGGGCTGATGTTTTGAAAGTTGAAGTGTGAGGGCGTGGTTGGCTGCAGGCAGTAGTTGGGGGAGAGCTGCGTCAAAGGACTCACGACTGGTGCCTGGTAGAGAAACAAGGTGTTTTATTTGATGGTAAACTCTAATTATAGCGACATTAATTAAAACTGATTAGCATTATCAATAGATTTCTATCGTCTGAGATGTAAT